>NC_080785.1:70476718-70779749 GCF_028018385.1 Neofelis nebulosa | reverse complement strand
GTGGTCACAGTGAATCCAAATATATGAAGCCTTATTGTACTTCTTAAGTGACACTGACTCGCTCTCTTATGATTATTTAGAACATGATATACATTTAATTCGGTGTATTTAAAATTCTATTAAAGCCTCTTATTTTAGAATAAACTACCAAGGTGAAAATACACAGTATAATTTAATAATAATGCCATGTCCACCTGGCATTTGATAATTCAAATCTCAGTTTACACTTCTGTAGGATGCCTTCTGCCTTTCCCCTTTTCTAGTCTTCTCTTCTTCCCACCTTTCCTTCCTCAAACATTGATTTAGTGCCTCCTCTGTACCTGATACTGAACTGAGGCCCAAGCTACAGAGATGAATCAGTAAGGGATAAATAAGCAAGCTTGCAGTCATATCAGACATGAAAAGAGGTGAATACAGTGGCCTGTACGAGGGGTGATAGCAGAAGTATCTGCTTGTACGTAGGTGAGAGCATGAGCTTTGTAGGAGGGGGAGTGGGATGGCAGCTAAGTGATCCCAGAGCCAGAACTGAAGAGCCAGTATGGAATTTATAGCCTGATTAGAAGGAAAAGGAATTATAGTAACATTAGTGCTACATTGGTTTTTTTCCCCCCCTCTCTTGCTAAGCAGTTTAATTTGTATCCTTGTATAAAAGAAATATGAATTGATAAGGCTGGAATAAAAATAAAAAATATATGGTGCTCAAAGTTTGTACTTAAAGGAAATAACTACTGTGTACTTCATGTCTTAAACATTTTATAATAATTTTTTCAGCTGATAAAATTGTAGAAATGTTTTTCTACAAAAAGGGAAGTTGAAGAAGGCCTCGATCACAGAATTGTATAAATGGATGGATTCTGGATCCACTGACATGCAGGCCTCAGGACTGGTCTAGGAAATACTCAGAATGGAGGACTCAGAGAACACACCTAAGAGGAAGGTCTTTGCTGTGGAAGGGTGCCACCTACTGGCAAGCCTGTCTGAACCAGCTAAGACTGGGAACCATTGTGTGGTACTCACCTTGCAAACAGGATCCTTAGATTATGTCCCAATAATATAGGCCTCGCTGTGTCTCAGGAATCCTTTCTCATACTTATAAAATGATCACATGTGCTTGACCCTCTACTATATTAGGTTGTAAGAGTGTGCCTCAGTGAGGCTATGCTCATAAAGCATTAGGAAAAAAAATCAGAGGACAGGGTCAACAGAGAACAGTTTCTAAGAACATGGCCCTTAACTTGCTGTTTGACAGAACCAAAGGCCTGGGTCTGTCACTTACTACCTTTGTGATTTTGAGCAAACGACTTACTATCGCTGAACCTTAATTTTTTAAAGTGTAAAAATGGAATAGGATGTAAAATTGTAATGAGGATATAATAAGATAATATATAAAAAGTGTTTATCTGCATTATAACTACACAGTCACTAAAGCAACAGCAGAATAGCCACAAAGTATAAAAGCATTTGCTATAAATGCAGCTGAATCAATGTAGAGACTGCAGGGAAAGACACAGTAATCTATCCATTACCCAGTAAGAAGCATTATAAGCCGTTGCTTTAAAATTATAAATCATTTGAGACAAAATCACCCTCAAGGGAAAAGGACAAGTTCATTGATGTATCAACCAATCGGCATATGTGGAGAATCACTTCATCACAACTTAGCTTTTATTTATTCTTGATGGCATGGGTTGAGTTGGGACCCTGGGTTTGCAAATACAGCATCAGTGAGGGACTGGTGGAAACTTTTTGATAGTTATTGAGAAAAGGAAACATTTTGTTTAGTGAGATAAGCTCACTCATGCAGACTAAGTTTTGACAGCTGAGAAGTGTCATGGTGATAATGCTTTCAGTTAAAGGAAAAGCAGATAGGGTCTCCCAAGCAGCCAAAAGGATACATGTGCCCATATAAAGACATTGGTGGGTGATTCTCATGCTTCATTGAAAGAGATCATCTTCAAATCTGCTGTCTTAAAGAATCTTTAATATAGAGCATTCATAAATCTGTCCTCTCTGGTTTTTTAAAACAAATACAAGCATCACCAGTCAAAAATAAATAAATTAAAAGTAGAGATGCTTAAGCCAGGAGCTGCTTGCTATGTGCCAGGCACACAAGTAAGTGCTTTGCAAGTATTAGCTTCATTCTGTCTTCACAACCACTCAGTGATGTGTACCCACTTTACAGATAAGAAACTTGAGGCTTAGTAGGGTTTGTCACTTGTTCAAAGCTTTCACCTACCATTCGGTTGATAAGTGACCAAGCATAGAATTCGAAGCCATATTTGTTTCTGAATGAGTCCATGACTTGACCATTATGCCATACTGTCTTATCAGTTGGTTTTGATTTGCCATGGTGGATTATCAAATTATATGTCAGCCTCCTATTTCCAGTGCCTGCTGATGGTTACCCATCAAGATAGGCCTATGGCTTATATCCCATCAGCAAGAAACCCTAGAATCCCTGCCTGAAGGTGTAGGTACCTTTCAGTGGGAGTATGGAGATCTCTGGGCCTCACATAGATGCCCATAGAAGTCTAGGATCCAGGGCAATCCCTTCATGCCAGGGGTGACTTCATTTGAAAAGGTGGGGCTGTCATACCAGCATACATTTCTTTCCATATCTTTGCTTGTGTGATGCAGCCTGACCTCTCTTGACCTCAGAAAGATGCTCTGGGCTATGAAACAGCAGGAGGGGCATTACCCCAAGCAGTCCTGGGGTGTCTATTCATGCTTGTTTTTTCAAGTGCTTGGAGAAAGACCTATTTCAGGAAAGAAAACATTCTTCTCTGACTTAAGATGTTAAACTAATACCTGAGTTTCTTACTTTGAAACTTTGAGCCTTTTACCTTGTTTGGCAACTTTGTTTCTAGTGTATTTTGTGTGTTTTCCACTAACTCTGTGTGAGGAGGCTGCACGGAGTTCTGGGAACCCAGCCTGACATTCTGCGGTGCAGACTTGTGAGTGAGTGAGGCTTGTGAGGCCCAGGCCTGTGTGCAGCTAAGACTATGGTCCTGGTTATGTCCACTTCAGAGATGGCCAAACAGGCTTGTTTTCTAACCGGCGTTTAGAGAACTTTGTGCACATCTACTCTGTACACATCTGTGCTATCACCTCAGTTGTTTGAGTAACTCCTAGAAAAGAAGAAAAACTTTTTTCCTAGAATGCTTGGGAGATTGTACAAGGAAATTTCCAGCTGTGACACGCATTTTTAAAATTTTATTATTGCTAGAAGTGCTAAAAATACAATGAGTCTGTGCCATCTGCTAGTAATAATTAAAAACAGTAATATGAATAAAATGTGCTTCTACTGGCCATAAAGAACTAGGGAGTGTAACTAGGATTCCCTGTATGTGCTATTGAGCTATGCATTTATTTCAGTTTTCATTACCTGTCAGAGAGAAGCATACATACTCTATGCCTGGAAATTTTTAAGAAACACAGTAGAATATGTCCCATCCTAATATTAAGTCTATTTGTTAAAAAAAATGTTCCAGAAACTGTTTTAAGATGTAAGTGTGGAAATTATGTACATATGTGCACATAATACATATGTAGTATATGCATCATATGTGTGTCGTATATATACGTTCCCATAACAATCCTAATAGCAAGTACTAGTAATATCTCCATTTTATAGATGACAAAACTGAGGTGCAGAGAGGTTAGGTACCTTGTTTAAGATCACACACACAACTGGTAAGTGGGGGGGCTAGAGTCTACGTGCTTAACCACCAGACTCTGCTGCTGCCATGATTTGGATGTTCCTGGGGGACTCAGAAGGCACTTCAGATTTCTGCAGTAACTCAGAAACTACCATTAAGAGCCCTAGGTAGGAGTTGGCTTGGTGGAAAAGGCACTGGATCAGGATTCAGGCCAACAGTACTTTAACCATGTATGAGTTCTATATACCTGGACATGTCTCTTACACTGCATTTCATTTTCCTCATCTATAAAATGGAGACGGTGATAACATCTTCCCATATGCCTCCTAGAGGTGTTGTGAGAACAGATGACGTGATAGATGTTAGAAACATCTGAAAACACTTGAAGCGTGACATAAATATTTAGAAATTGTTTTGCACATGGTCACAGTTGGGGAATTCCAAGCTAAAATCCTGTCACTCTTAGCCCAGTGCCCTCTTGACTCACCTATGCTTTAGCAATGTGCCTTTACACAGATTCACATGCTGATCTGTGTTACTTCCTCTTCTGGAGAACTGAGAAGTGTTATACTCCCTCTTGGAATGTGCTCCTCTCGATGCTATCATAGCAAACATGTTACCCCATTAAGAAATCATCTTTCTTTTCTTCTGACTTGAGAATCACTGCTTTTCCTTTGTCTATCTCATGTAAGAGGCTAGGATCTTGTATTACCAATGAAAATTCCCTTTATTGATTTAAAACAAGCAAAATCAAAGGTGCTCAGAATGGAAGCGTCTCCTCTGAGCCAGACCAAGACCTTGTTTTACAGATAGAAAAACTGAGGGTCAGCATGAGGGACCTATCTGACATCACCAGAAAATTAAGGCCAACATGGGCCAAGAAGCCAAGTGTCCTAGCGTCCAGCCCAAGCCCCTTGCACTGAGAAACTGCAGGTTGGGGTTTGTGTTGGTCCTGTGCGTTATTACTGATAGCTTTTCTGCAAAGAACGCCTTCCCTCTTTTAAGTGTTTGTCCTTTGTTACTTACAGACGAAGACTGCACAGGCTGGGTGTGTCGAAGGTTACCCAGGTGGATTTTCTGCCCAGGGAAGTTGTGTCGTACTCCAAGGAGACCCAGACTCCTCTGGCTACACATCAGTCTGAAGGTAAATAAGCTATGTCTTCTGTTTGCTTTCCATATTATCTCTAGGAGAAATTGCCAGGGTGTCACATCCTTCTTGGTTTTATATCTTTACCACAACCGATCTTCATAAGACATAAACATGATGACACACTGAAAGTCCAGATCTCCTTTGGCTCAGATTTTGACAGTTCTGGACAGGGAGCCTAGTGGTACTCCTCCAAAGGACCCATGAGCTTTAAAATGGATCACTTAGGTCACGCTTTGTCACAACTGTATGAGGAAGGACAAAATCATCACAGGATGACATTATAGAAACTTTTCTGAATTTTATCAATAAAAACAATGTGTACATTAAGATTCATGATTTTCAGGAGTCAGCAAGTAGCAGAACACCACCTGTTCCTCAAAATAAAGTATTCTGAACTACAATCACAACCAGTCATTGGTGTCTATAGTCTTTGTGGCTACTTTCTTGCTGTTATGGTAGGATTGAGTAGCTGTGACACAGAACTTACACCTCATATAGCCAGAAATCTTTACTACAGTGTGGAACTTTATGGAAAAACTTCGCTGACCCCTGATTGGCTTTGCTATTCAGATGACAACACACTAGAGTGTCTTACCATTTAAAACTTAAAATCTAAAATTTAAAAAAGTTTTCCATGCACACTCCGCATAGGTGAATGGGAAGTGAATTCCATGCTTTCTTCATGCATACCAGAAAACGTCAAGTGGAAAAGTCAGATGCAAATCCCAGTCATTAAAAAAAATACAGTAAGAGAAATTGAAGCTTATAAAATGCTCCCTAGAAATGAGACATTACACTCAAGCAGAAGAGATATATGTGTGTAAGAGTTGTTTACATTGTTGGAAAACAGCATGATTGGCATAGCTAGGCAAATTCTCTTTTTACTTTATGTTATTTTAGTTTTTGGTGTGGTGAAGAGAATGTTTGAGTTTGGGTTTCATTGTCATCATGTAGTAAATACTGAACACAAGTCATGAGGATGGAAAATGATTCTAATGTCTTGCTTGCTTTACAGCGAATATATAAATTAGTGCAGTTGGGTTTGTGCAAGCTACAGAGATTTTCAATTTTGGTTCCAAACATGTAATGTCCAAAGCGAAGTGAAGTCTGATTCCTTGAAGTAGAGCGTTGCCTACAGGTCTTCTGGAAACCTTTCCTGGGTAATACTGGGTGCTGCAGGGACAAGTCTTTGGTGACAGGGCCTCCATCTTTCAAATCTGAGAGTGAAATGAATTTTAGAAGCAAACAAGTAGCACCCTCTGGTGGTGGAATTTTAAAGCAACCACTTAAACAACTTCAAGAACCTTCTATTAATGTGGCAGAAAATACAAAGTTAGAAAAGCTTTTTGGAGTTCACTTAGGCTATCCTTGGACCTCCAGGCAGATCAGAAAGATTATTAAAAAACAACCTCACCACCCAACCAAAACATTTGTTTGAGTTAATTTGCTGCCAGAGGTATTTGCAGGTCTGTAGCCTGAGGTATGTTTATTTAGCCCAAAATTTGACCCATAACATAAAGTTATACAACTGAAATCGGAGAAGGAGTGAATTATACTTTGAAAATGTGTAGACTTCAGATATTGGAAAGGGTACAGAAATATTTACAAGGGAAGATAAATTAAGGATGAAAAGGCATCAACTCTAAACTTTTAAACTGGAACACATCAAAAGGAAAAGCCTGGGCATTTGTTTTATTACTGCAAAGAGAGCTTGGGAGCCCTCATTATGCTGTGGTCCAAGCAGCAGGAAAGAAGGAATTTATTTCTCAGCTATTGGCAGAAGGTCTTCCTGTTTTGTTAACAAGATTCATAGAGGTTTTTTTGTGGTGATGGGTGTTTCAATGGTTCAAATTCCACAATACAGATTTGAACTCAAAGCTAGCTACTGTAGCTCTAGACATTAAGCACTGCCCGATGGATTTAGACTGGAAGAACTTTAGATTTGGGTTCAGCAAATTGTCCTCTTACCACAGATGATTCTTTGACCTTTGGCTGCCTGCAGTCGCCCAGCTGCCTGGCTGACAAAGGTGCCCACTGCTTGCCTTTTACCTGCTGGGTGAAGGGAGCTGGCAGAGGGGGAGCTTGGGGAAAGCAGCAGGCAGTTGCAGGGAGAATCGACCACATGGCAGGTTTGGGTTGGCTTCTGATTTGGGGCTTGAGCCACGGCAATGTTTTCATGACAACTGCAGCCATTCAGAGGTAGGAAACAATGAACTACTGAATTTTATGACACACTGAAGCTCTTGCATGGATAATATTTAAAACTGTGGTGTATCTAAGACCCATAGCATATTTTTACCCATAGTGTAGGAAAGAATACTATTTTTAAAGTCATTTTGGAACTATGGGAAACTCAACAATATTCAAACGAGTGAAATCAGAGCATTGATACATTCTATATCCAATGGAGTTCAAGTGAATTCAGTTTTTTACATGTTACCACTTTAAAATGAAGGGGAAGGTACTTTGCCTAAGCTTAAGCTTCTTTTCTCCACCAACATTCTCTTAACTTGTGATCATAATGGCCTGTTCTGAGAAACACTCCAGAGAGTGATTTAAACCAGGAAGATTGGGGAATGAAGTCCATGTGAATACTATTTTTTTTTTTTTTTCAATTCAAATTTAGGTCATTAGTTGCAGAGAAAAAGGCTGAGAATAGGAAACACTGATTTGGGGAGCAGGTTATTTCTACTCCCAAAACATTTTAACACATGCCTTTTATTCCCAAGTAGTAAGAAAGTTAAAAATTATGCATCCCTGCCAAACTACCTGTGCGTTGCCTGTTATTAATACTCTCTGGACTGACTGTGACTTCCTGAAATTAGTTAGGAAGCCGGTCTTCTGCATCCTTATTATAGTAGGTAAGTGACTGGCTCATGCTAGGTACCCAATAAATGCTGTTGAATGACAGAGGTGATGATGCCACAGACATATTGGAAACTCCTAAGTTCTATAATGACCTCTGGGAGAATGAGGATTTCTTAGCTTGCTGGTAATGTGTAAACTGCTCTGGAAGGAGGAGGAAGAAACTTACACAACCTGTTGATAGTTTTGAGGTATTCTCTGATCTTCCTCTCCTCTTCATGATATCTTATAAATGGGAACTTAATGGCTTCATGTTGGCTACTCACCTTCCTTTTACTTCCTTCCCATGCCTTATTTCTTATACCCAAGAAAGACCAACCTGCTTTCATTTTCCAAGGTGCCACACAGCCTCAGCCTCCATACACTCGCACCTACTGCCCCCCTGCCCGGAATGCCATCTCTCCTATTTGCCTTCCTTTGGGAAGTCAAAGGAAGAAGGAACAGTCAAAGGTCAGCTCCTTGGTAATTACACTTCCGGTAGGCATCCCTCCTACTGTGGGCACAGTGCATTTCTCCTTTATTGTGCTGCATTTAACAATTATCTAAATGTCTGTCTGAAGCAGGCTGTGTGTCCTTCACTTCCATGCTGCACACAGTGCCTGGCACAAGGAAAGGGCTCAATGGACATCAATGGACATCAATGGAAGAAATGGAGAATGACATGATACTGGAGGAATAAGAAAGAAGGAAGAGAAGGTATTCACTATCCTTCAGAGAGGAAGGAGAACGATCTATGCATTACGGCTACATTGGTTTATGGATTTTTAAAGGAAAAGTCATGAGAGTGAGATTGTGTGGTAAGGGGAGTTCAGTGTTGCCATTTCCGCCAGGCCACTAATTTCGGTCCTGGGGCTGGTGCAAGCATTAACTGCCGATGAACATGGCACAGTTCTGAGAATTGAAGGAGAAAATCATGGGATGACCAGGGTAGAGCAAAGAAGTCACCAAGTTTTTACTGTGCAGAGAGCAGAGACACTATTTAAATACTTTGATCTTGGAAGAGGTGTGCAGAAAAGTGGCTAAGGAAGGTTCTTGTTTCACATTTGCACTTTAAAAACATTTTTTTTCTTAACTGGTTGAAGAGCATTTCCACTTCGGCTTCCCATCCTCTTCACCATACACTTAATACAGAAGCTGTAAGTATGAGGGTTGTCTAGAGTAGTCTAGTCTAGCATTGTCCAATAGAAACATAATGAGCCATTAATTTTAATAATGTTTTATTTAATCCAACATGTTAAAAATATTATCATTTTAATATGTAGTCAGTATAAAAATTATCAATGAGATATTGTAGATTCTTTTTCTGTATTAAGTCTTCAAAATCTGGCTTGTATTTTACACTTAGGACATATCCCAATTCAGACACTTAATTTTCATTGGAAATACTTGAATAGTAATTAGATTTCTTAAAATTTACAGCTGAAACAGCAGATTCATATGCCACAGTTGCCCCAAACATATTTAAAAGCTTTTCAGTAATAGAATCAAATACCAGTGTTTGAAGTTAAATAAAAGTAAAAATGCAGTTCTTCTGTTGCATTAGCCACATCTCAAGTACTCAGTAGCCACCCGGGGTTAATAGCTCCTTTATTGGAAAGCTCAAGTCTACCACAGACCAGCATTTCACGGAGTCAGAAGCTGAGACCTTCAAAGCCAGCCTGGTGTTCACTTCATCATGGATGGACAGAGACACTTGGGTGAGGAGACCTCCCTGACTTATAGAGAGCTCCCCCAGGGGCATGATGATGTCATAGATTCTCTTCCTTTTTATGAGATCAGCTATGTCGAAGCAGGTGTCAGATGATTGGACAGGAGCAAAGTTGTATGCCCAGGAGGGCAAGTCCACAAATAAGCTTCATTCTGCCATGATGGAGACAATTGTGGGCTCTCCTCTGGGTTCTCCCTTCATAGACTTCCCATAAACAATGGGGTTTTCATTGTTTCTGCTGTGTCTTCATGCTATACAAAGGACTGCTAAAGACCGTGTATGACCTCCTTGTTAGCTCTCTACACTTAATGCCCTTTTCCCTCTTCCTGCTCCCCTCTCTTTCTGTGTGAAGTGATTGGAGACAATGATTAAGATTTGAATTCTAAACTGCTTAAAGTTGAGTTCTAGATCTTCCTACACCTGGGGTATCTGGGTGACTCAGTCGGTTAAGCATCTGACCCTTGATTTCAGCTCAGGTCTTGATATCATTCATGAGTTTGAGTCCCGCATCAGGCTCTGTGCTGACAATGTGGAGCCTGCTTCAGATTCTGTGTCTCCCTCTCTCTCTCTCTGCCCTTCCCCCACTTATGCTCTCTCTCTCTCTCTCTCTCTCTCTCTCAAAAACAAATAAACATTAAAAAAGAAGAATTGTTAAAGAAGTGAGGTTTTATGTTTTTGCAATACTGATGTGCCAAAAATTTAATATGTTTCCTTTGGTTTTGTAAATTATTAGTTAATGAAAATGTTATAATAATAGAGAAAAACATTTTAACCCACAGAGCTTTACAAAATTACAAAGAAAATAATTCCCACTTATAAACATGTTTTGGTAGCATAGAAATACAACAGGATAATCGATTTTAAAAAACTCTCAAAAATATACATATTTCATTGGGTCAAAATTCTGTGGGGGAAGTGAGAAAAATAACAATGTAAAATGACTCTTAAAGAAGACTTTGTTGTAGTAATTTCAAATGGATGCTGGTGGATAGCAAATCACTTTGGTAATGGCTTCCACTGGGTACATTTAAAAATGCCTAGTGTGGGCACCTGGGTGGCTCAGTCAGTTAAGCATCTGACCCTTGATTTCAGCTCAGGTCATGATATCATTCATGAGTTTGAGTCCTGCATCAGGCTCTGTGCTGACAATGTGGAGCCTGCTTGGGATTCTGTCTCTCTCTCTTTCTGCCTCTCCCCTACTTGTGTATTTGCACTCTCCCTCTGTCTCTCAAAATAAGTAAACTTAAAAAAAATTTAAATCTCCCTACACCTTAGTGGCCCCAAGAGTGTAACTCTTTGTTACAAAATTGCCAAATAAAGTCATTTTCCAGAGAATCAAAGTGGAAATATTTATTTGGAGCCTTAAATACGAAACCAGGCAGTTCTTAGGGTTATAATTTCTTAGTGGAAGCAAATCCTAAAACCTCTGAAGATAACATGGGAGACCACAGGCTTTGGGGTTATAGCCTTAGCTCAAGTTCTTCTTCTGGTGACCACATTCTCTAAACATACTATTTAAAGAACAGCCAGGTATTTGGAGGTAACCCATGTTGGCATCTGGATGCAAATTAAAACTCCCTGGTGAAGATGACACACATTAATTTCATATTTAGTTTCAGTTCCATAGATAAGAATTGGTACTCTTCCAGAAGAATATTGACATCTGCCATGTTTTGCTTTCTTGAAATATGCCTGCTATTTCTCCTTTGACACTTAATTAAAGTTTTAATCTTCTTTCAGAGCTAACTGTAGAGGCTTCAGGCCCATTGTTAACAAGGTCAGTGGCTGAGGGATCCTCTCCTAGCATATTAGTTTTCTTTAGTAGTGTTAACCTCGTATCATCTTGGCAAGTCTCTTGAAAGACAAAACCAAACCAAAACAAACAAACAAACACAAAAAGATGGGCTAGTTTAGGAACATAGACATTTTAGACATTATTTTTTAGATATTATTTACATTGAATAGACAAATTTTCTGGTTAAAAAAAAAGATAGTTGTTTTCCCTGTCTCTGAAACACCTTTTTAGCTGTTGGTCAGGAGAGCTTTGATGGCTTGGTTCTTGATTTAGATTGCACATTAAAATAAATACTGGCTTAGATGCTAGCCAGTCTTGATATTCCAAAGGAGAAGCTTCACGGTAAAAGTTAACATACTATTTTACGCACCTAGTGATAGTGCCATAGATGGTACAGTCAAATAAATTAATTTATCCAAAATACTCTTTCCAATTAAAAACAGAAGCGTGCTAAATGACAACTAAAAAGGAAACCAGAATGCAATAAAAAAAACAAAATGCAGAGCAAGCCTTGGTGCCGGTGCACACTGCCTTATTTCCTATACCTCTGTTATTTGTAGTTCTATACAAGGGGGATGGGAATTGAGAAAAATGGCTCTAGAGCATCACGTAAACTTTAAGCTCAAAATGAGATTTTGTCGTGGTTACAATACCATACTGGAAAATAAACTGTTATATCTTAGGCAGATGGTCTAGTAACTTTCTGTTTAACCATCAGTTAGCTAACTAACTTAATTAATTAACTAACATAATATACTCTCTAGGTCAAGGGCTAATGTGCTGATGGAGTTCAGAAGTAAAAGATTTTGCATGAAATAAAAACATTATTCTTCTAAAGCTACTATGATGGACCCACCCCTTTAGTATTTCTTACAACCTTAAGGTATCCTAAAGGGCCTCTTCATAGCAGGAAGATGAATAATGAGGCTCAACTAAGGCTACAGGACTGGAAGCTCATGTTAAGTACACAAAAGCAGTTCTAAGATTTTTTTTTTTCTAATCTGACTCCAAGTCTTACACATTGTAGGTGGATGATCTAAGTAAATTTCACTGAAAAAATAACTAGTACCAAATTATAGACCAGATATCAAGTAAATATGTAATCCTAGATCACTAATTGCTTCTCCCAGGTCCATTTACAAATATAGTCCCCTTGACCCTTCAGGGCATTCCTTCTCATAGGTCCTTATCCCTGGTCACAGACACATTAATTCTGTGTACCACTAGAGCCTACCACAGTGCTTAATATTTGGTATGGGAATGGGTGGATGACCTGACTTGGCTCAAAGATTAACCACAACTGTCTGCCTTATGAACCAGATAATGGAAGAAATAAAAGAAAAGTAGGTCAAAAGGTAAGAGGTGAGGGAAATGCTTCAGACTTCAGTTTCAACCACTAGAAACTATGGTTAATTTGAGTAAGAAAGAGCTTGAATGGCAGGATATTCTGTAACTGACAGAATAAAAATGAAGATTGAAAAAGAAGGCTCAGAGGACAGGCAGAAACCAAGAGAAGCTTGGTACTAGTTATTTTTTCAGTGAAAGCTTACTTTCCAGATCCTGCTGGGATGATGCTCTCTGTGGCAGGTGGGATGATCAAGGTCCATTGATACAGCCAGAGAGCTGGCTCAGCCCTGATATAAGATGGCCAAGATGCAAAAAGAAATGAGGTGGGTCTCCTCCAGTTGTCAAGCAAGGCTTAGTGTAGAATGTGGTTTGGGGCTATGCCCAAGCCTCGGTAGTTTTCCCCAAGTTCAGTTTTCCATTATTTACTAATCAGCCCCGTCACTTTCATATGAGCAACTTGGTGAGTCTGGCAACTCAAAGGGCTTTATTCAGGAGCCCACAAAATTTAAAATTTGCTTTTGATTTTTGGCAGACATTTATGCAGATGTTTATCACAACCAGAGAAATTCCCTGGGTCTATGCCTTGAGCTAAAATATAGAGATTTGAGTTTGTCATCTCTTTTTTAAGCTGTCCAGTTTCATTAGAAGCATCCACCTCAACCTGATGTCTTTAAATTCTTCCTGCCATTCACACTGTTCAGTGGCAGTGACACTTTGATCCCTTAAATCCTTCTTTTCAATGGGCACTTCATTAAAGATCACCACAGGAGAAAAATTATCCAGCTATTTGTTATGGCTGACAGGTTCTCATTCCCAAACTCTGAGTTTTCATTTTCTTTAGCCCCTATTAGGGCAAATAACCAACACCAATTCCCTGAGTGATTGTCTTCTGATACTAATATCTGTTCCAGTCTGGGTTCATGGTTGCCAATAATAAAAATTAGCTCTGGTTAGCCTAAACAGGACAAGGATTTGTTGGAAAGATAGGAGATACTTGATAGAATTGGTGAATTAGAATTAGGTCAGGAATATAAAGAAGCAAGGCAGCCCTAACCTCTAATGTTACTGTATTTGAAATAAGACTTTTAGGATGTAATTAAGGCTAAATGAGGTCATCAGGGTAGAATCTTAATCCAATAGGATTGATGGCCCTAGAAGAGGAGGAACAAAGAGATCTGTCTCTTTCTGTTTCCACGTGCACACACAGAGGAAAGGCCATGTGAGGACACAGTGAGGAGGCGTCTGCAAGCCAGGAAGGGAGCTCTGACAAACTGAATCGGCTAGTAACTTGATCTTAGACTTCCCAGCCTCCAGAACTGTGAGAAAATAAATTTCTGTTGTTTCAGCCACTCAGTCTATGGTATTTTGTGATGGCAGCCCACACTGATGGAGACAGCAGCTCTCAAGGTCGTGCCACTGATGTCTGTTCAGGCTGGTAAGACCTGAGCATCCTGGACTTCCTGTTATTGGACACTCACAGTTACACTCAGAATTTAATCTCTGTAGTCACTGTTGCCTTGAAAACCTGTACTTCTCTCTGAACCTTGACAATAGTCCCTTGAGGTTTAAAGAGCGGTATGGAAGTCCACTTAGCTAGACCTCGGTTACATGCCCTGCATTACTATGAGGGGCCAGGCAGAGGAATAACTCCCCTAGCCCCACTTCCATAACGCTAAGGGAAGCTCTGACTCTAATTTGATCTGTTTTGGTATACTCCCTTCCAAAAAATGTTTGGATGCTGGGCAGCCAAAAATATATATTTAAAAAATGCCTACTCTGATCTGAAAAGAAAAAAGGGGAGGATAAAAAGTTATATTTATTATGTGCCCAGCAAGCTCATATACTTGCAGTGTTGCTATAGAATTTACCCATCTTATAAATCAGAAGTGCAAAGAGAATGGAACCCCTTCATTTTGTCTGCAGCTATCTATAATACTACTGGCTGTCAAAGGAAAATGGAGAAAATGTATGAAATGAACGTTAGTGCAGTCTCTTATTTTTTAAACAGCGTCATTGGCATGTGCTGTTAAAACTGGGTGGAAACGCTCAAATGTCACTCCCACCTTCTTCCTAAGAATGTGGCAAGAGTAGAGGAGATAAAGGTGAGGTTTACGTGATCTCATGGTCTTGGTGGAGTGGGAGGGATGACAGGGACTCTGGCCTCTTGCCAGTCCTTGACAGTAAGCTGGCTTACATCTGCTGTTCTTTGATATAATGTTCTTTGACCACCTGGGCGCCGGCAGCCAGTGCTACAGCCTGTGGCTGGTGGACTAGCTTCTGTCCCTCTGCCTTGGCAATGTTCCTAGGAGTTCCTTCTTGATAATTCGATTTTCTCTCAGCTTTCACTGTCTCCAGACCTTGAGTGAATGCCCTGTCCTCTATCCAGCCCCTGGTCTAGAAGTCAATCCCCAGCCCAAGCCACATAGTCTCTTTATTTACGACAGGAGACCCTCATGGCAGAGTGGTCCTCGATTCAGTGTCCATACCTCGGAGGATCTGATGGAGGCTCAGCAGCACTCATCAGTTCTTCTGTTTTATCTTGCCGACCACCCGTAATGCTGGGGTGCCTTGTGGCAAATGAGACCTGCTGCATAATGGTCTCCTCCTAGATTCCCAAACAGGACAAGGGTCCCTGTGCTTATCTCTTTTCAGTTTATTTAACATCACACCCTTCCCGATGCTTCTCTCCAGAAAGTGGAAGGCGGAAGTCCAGATATGTCTAAAAATGTCTCCCTTCTTCTTCTTCTTCTTCTTCTTCTTCTTCTTCTTCTTCTTCTTCATGCTCCTTCCCTTGCCACTTACCTAGAAATAAACTCTTGTGTTTAACTTCCCCCATAGATTGGGGGAAGGTGTGCATGGAAGGAATGATCTTTACAGTTTCTGATATTCTAACTGGTAAGGAAAAGGAATTTGGAATATTCTTTCTCCTTCAATTAAACCTAACTCTGTTTTGAGAAGGGAACTGAATCTTGCCTGAGCTGCTTTATTTTCATTCTTTTGTATCAAATTCTCATCTCTCTTCTAGCAAATGAGTGCCCTAGGTAGACTAGAGTGAAGATCATTATGTTCAGAAAGACAAATAGAAAAGCACATTAATACTCTTCAAATATAAGTCCCACTGCATGCCAAAATGAAGAGGATGTTTCTGTTCATTGCTCTTCATCAATAATAGATTCAAGAAATACCAGGATTAAAGAAAATAACAGGGTATAATAAACCTTTTTATTTCCGGCAGAATAACAATTGCTATATTGACTAACTCAAGAAGTATATAAAGGTTTCACTTCCAGCATGGCAACATGGGGAGCTTTGTGGATTTGCTTCCCAGTAAAGCTAGTGAGCATTATTAAAACACACACACACACACACACACACAGAACAAAAAACAAAAACAACACCTATTTAAAGTCTCTGGAAATGATCCCAAGGGCATACAGAAAATGAAAAAAACATTTATTCAAGAAAACTTACTAAAACTTGGTAAGCACAGGAAGAGTCTGTGGTATTTGAAATCCCTCCTGTCTCTTCCTGGTTTAGCTTGTAGCAAAATGAGTGCAGCAAAGAACACAGACCTGCCTCTCCCACCAGCTGCCAGTTGGAAGGCTGCTACATTATCTTTCTGGGAGGGGCAGGACATTAGCATTTCCATATCTGCCACTAGATGTTATAGACCCTAAGTTTCAAGCAAATGCAACTGAGAGGTGGGTATTCTCTTCAGCCTAGCCCAGACTTGAGGGATGGAGACTTTACCTTAGATTCAGCATTCTAAAAACTCTGTGGCCTCAGTCACCCCTCACCCTAATTCATAGGCAGAGCAGAGGTTCCACTTAGGGGAGGCAAACCAAATAGACCAGAGGCTACAGCAGGACCCCACTCTGCCAAGCATCCAGCTCTGAAAGCAGGGTGTCACTCAGAGAGAAGTATGCCACTGTTCCCTCCCTCAGTTCCACAGCCTTGGTTCAGAGATTTTGTTCAGGGAAAAAGGCAGTCCATAAAACATAAAGCTTCTTCCCAAAGAGGCTGACTTCATTTGTAACAGAGTGTGGGGATGTTCAGGCCAAAGGACATTCTCAAAACAGTGGAGGTTATGGTGTAAAGCAATTAAGAAGCAACTGGTAGATGCATTTGAGATAGAAGCGAAACCATAGGCTAGCTAGTTTACCAGATAGAACCACAGAAATAGACAGCTAAGAAGAGCCTTCCTAGGATCAGATAGTCTCAAAAATTGATTTCAAGAACTATTTTTGTAAAGGACTCTGAATTTAATTGGATCAATCCATGGAGAAATTTGTGCTCCATGACATAGCATAATCTGCCAACAATTAGTGGAACTTAAGGATGGAGTATAGTCAAGAAAAGGGATAGTTTAAGGGACTGAAAAATATTGTCATTCCAGAATGACTTTGCACATGTCTGAGGCTACATCCTCCAAGGAGCAATGTCAGAGGCTTCACACTATATGGGGAGGGGGGAGAACAGATTATACCAAAATAATTCTAGTCACTAAACAGATAAAGCAGCAAATAATAATAACCAACTCCTGGCGGGGGGGGGGGGGGGTGGAGGGAATCAACCAGAGCCCAGAATTTCTACTATATAATAACTAAAATAACCAGTTTCCAACAACAACTACAAAAAATGTGAGGCATACAAAGAAAATGGAAAGTCTGACAGGAAAAAAGCAGGCAAAAAAACAAACCAAAACAAAATACACTGCCTATGAAAGTGAGCTGATGTTTGATACAACAGATAAAAACTTCAAAATAGTACTAGTTTTTCTCTCTCTCTCTCTCTTTCTATACACACACACACACACACACATATATATATACACATATATTTATGTATGTAAGTAAAGGTGTGCTTGTATTATTTCATCAAATAGAGAATATCAGCAAAGACATATAAGTTATAAAAAAAAGAACCAAATGTGTTCTGGATTTGAAAAGTATAAAAACTCAAAAAAAAAAAAATCAGAAAGCACAGCAGTAAATTAAACTGGCAGAAGTAGCAAACTCAAAGATAGATTGATAGAGAGTATTCAATCTAATCATCAGAGAGCAATGAGAATGAAGAAAAATGAGGTCCTCAGAGAAATGTGGATACCATTAGGTGAACCAGCATTTATGTGTTGGGAGTACCAGACAAAGGTGAGAGAGAAAGGAGCAGGAAAAAATATTTGAAGAAATAATGGTTGAAAACTTCTAAAACTTGATGAAAACTTTAATCTACAAACCCAAAAGTGTCAACAAATTCCAAGTAGGATAAATTCAAAGAGTTTCACAAAAGACACATCTTAGTATAAATATTGAAAGCAGAAAGAGAAAAATGAATTTTCACTTTCAAGGGAGCCCGATAGGATTAACACCTGACTTCTCATCAGAAATAATGGCAGCCAGAAGACAATGGGATAACGTATTCAAAGTGCTCAAAGTCAAAACTGGCAAAGATAAATGGGAACCTGACAAAACTTTCTTTTAAAAGTAAAGGTGAAATAAAGACATTTCCTGATCAACAAGCACTGAGAGGATTTGCTGCTAGTAGAACCACATTATAAGAATCATTAGGGGCTCCTGAGTGGCTTAGTTGGTTAAGCATTCAACTTCAGCTCAGGTCATGATCTCGCAGTTCATGAGTTCGAGCCCCATGTCAGGCTCTGTGCTGACAGCTCAGAGCCTGGAGCCTGCTTCAGATTCCGTGTCTCCTTCTCCTTCTGCCCTTTTTCACTCCGTGCTCTGTCTTTCTCTGTCTCTCAAAAATAAAAATAAAAAAACTTAGGAAAGATAAAAAAGAAACACTAAAGGAAGTTCTTCAGGCTAGGAGCAAGTGACCCCAAATTCACATCCACAGGAGAAAACAAAGAAGGCAAGTAAAGGCAATTTATTATGTAACTACAGAAGACAATATAAGTGCATATTTCTTTTTCTTTCTTCTCTTAACTAATTTAAATAACAGTTATATAAAACATTATGCATAGAATTATATTGCTGGAACTATAATATGTAGAAATTTATTGCTGGTAGCCACACAAAGGAAGGGGGTGGGCACAAAGCTGCATTTTGCCTACAGAAATGACTCCACATGATAATTTGAATGCATAAGAAAAAATGAGGAGAACCAAGTACAAAGGCTAAATTAAAAAAAGCTATAAGTACGTAATTGCTTCTTTCTTCTCTTAGCTTCTTTAAGATACATAAAATTATATAAAGTAATAGTTATAACAATGTATTGTTGGCTCTATAACATGTATAGATATATTATGCATAACACTAACATAGCATAAAATGGGGAAGGGGAATAGAGCAATATAGGTGTAACATTTCTACATTTCATTGGAATTAAGTTAACATAAATCTGAAGCAAGAAATAAAAATAGTGAAAAAGTTATTTAAAATTAAGATGTTCTATCAGAAAAGATTTGCTTAATGTAAAAGAAAGCAGCAAAAGAATAATAAAAGGAAACCTAGACATGAGATATACAGAAAACAAAAATAAAATGGCAGGTATAAATCTCATTCTAGAATATTAGTGAGTGATGGCACAGGAATGACAGTGGGAACCCTGATGACATCAGAACTGCCAGAAAGGGTTCCACAGGGTCGATACAAATAGTGGGCAAGTGTGTGTGATAGGAGAATATGGTAGCAGTATAGGCAAGCAAATTATAACCAAAAGAGATCATGCATTGGCCTACAAAGAGATGTCCAAGAGTGAAATATGGTACCATGAGAATAGTAGTTTGCAGTGGAAAAAGGTGTGAGGAAAGTTGTAAAAAACTTTTTTTGAGAAAATACTGAGGTGGCCGAAAATTTGGCATGTGAAGATAACATAGTATCAAAAACTTCTGATGGTAGGTGATACATTTTTAAAAAATGACAGTATAAAATTACCCAAAATAGAAATACATCTTGAAGGTCAAGACACTGGTAGTGACCATCTGGATTGCTATATTGAGAAGGAGTCTGATTCTCCATCCTTGTGTCAATTAAAGATGTCTTCCATGGGCATCTAGGGGAAGCAAGCATGCCTTTTGTTAGCAAACATTGGATGAAACCATCTCTTAGGAGAGTCAGGACTGAGACAATGAAAATCTGAAAGTTGTTATCAGTTATATTTTATTATATATAACTATGGAATAATAACTCTTTCGAGTATTTTGTTATTTAAAGAAATGTTCCAATATCCAGTATTTTTCTTTGCTGATTTTCTATAGTGTATAGTAGCTAGCATTAAAACTCTTAAGTGAAAAGGAACTCTATTTGAGCAATAGCAAGGAAGTGAAGAACAAGTAATTTAAAGAAGAGAAACTGTCAAAGTAGAGTAAGTGATGGCAACCAAGAAGTAGAAAGAGAAACATGCTCAGCTCTTGTGTCATAAAGCATACAGAAAAAGTTGTAAACAAATAACTAGCTAAGAACATAGAAATGGGGGCAGTAGAGCTCCACACCATCTCCATATGGTTTACACAAGCAAAGGGTTCAAATTTGGGATATCCAATTGAAGGCAATGGACATTCAACTATATGACCTAGGCTTCATTGTGTGTGTGTGGGGGGGGGCAGCACAGTATGAAGGAAATGCCTACATTTCTTTTCTTCTGATTTCCAGCAAGAGCAAAATTTCCTCAAAACCCTTGACTCCTGTGCCTTTCTTCCCCGAATAGAGTAGAATTGTGTGAAGATTGGTGGACAATAATTAATGGCCAGCATTTCTTGATTGTAACTAATCTATCAGTGTTCCCAGGCATGGGAAATTTGGTCTCTTTATACTGCTGTCATTTCCAGACCAGGTAGAGGTAGTGACATCAGTAAGAGTGCTTGCTTTGCCACATGTGAGCCTTTCCAGGGTCCCAAATCTGGGGGAGAGGTACAGCAAGTCGAGTTTTGCTTTCACAGTAAGTTACAATTGCCAGCCTCTCCCTTATCTGTAGTAATGATGATAGTTTGGTCTTTGTTTTCATCCTTACTTCTCAATTAATTCAGAACTTGGACAGGAAAGAATAGTGTTATTAATTTGACCCTTCAAACCCTGCCATCTTGGTGCATAGCCTGTAAATCTAACCCAGGCCTCTCACATGGTACGAGAGAATTGAAACAACTGACTGCTCTTTCTGACCACATCTGTTGTTTCCTTCAGTATTAAGCTCAGTTAGTGTAATATCCCTGGCTTCTTGCCAACCCCTTATTCACTCTCCTCTACCCCCAGTCTCCACCCTCAGAGGAGATATGGTGACTTATCTGATCAGTAGGCTTAGAAATATAAGCTGGGCAGTCTCTGTCTTTTGTTGCTGGAGTGAGGATACCTGCAAGCATACAAGTTACTTTCTGCTCCCTTGTGCCATTAGTCCTTCTTACACTCAAATGGGGAGGTCTATCCAGCTTGGCCTTAGCTGTGAATGAGTGGGTAAATCTGCCTAATTCAGGAAAATAATTAGCCAAGTCTATTTGGCTTTCTCAGTAAACTACGTTCTTACTCAGACTTTATCCATAATGAAAATGTTATTTTGGTCAAATTGCACTTCTATCTTTGTCTTATTTCTCATTCGGGTGCTATTTATTTGGTCCTCTAAGAATCTCAACAAGTATTAGGAAAATCATGGCAAGATATCAGTTCTGGAGGGATGAAAGTACTGAGAATAACATTAATGACCCTAGGTAATTAGATGAAAAGAAAGTAACCAGTGTTCAGGGGAGAGGTTTACATTCTAGCAACAAGGAAAGAGCTCATTTATAGAAGTGGATCTCAAGGTCAGAGTGGAAGCAGTAATAAAGACAACTTGATGTTGAGCTCTGAACTTCTTTTACTTGTCTATGAATGTGTATAATGTCAGACCTGTCTGTGGGAGACTGTGCAAGTTAGGAAGTGTTCGTGAGGGCTAAGATCCATGAAAGCTGTTACACTTGATGACTTGTGAAAAAGGAAACAAACAAATCAGCCCCTGGTTATTATCATAGCCCTAATGTGGAATAAGATTTCCTATGAAATTATGAGTTCGGGATTCTAACTTTGATAACAATCTGGATAATTTTGTTGCAGGAAAACAAATTGAACTGAGAGGCTTTCCTTTTCATAAAATCAGGAAGTTTTTGGACTATGGGAGAATAGTTGGTTTCACTTAACAGCCCAAAAGTTGTACTGTGAAATTTGGTACCTTGTAGTCAATAAAGCAAGTGGCATTTTCTCTAGAAGTGTGGCATACTGAAGGCTTTGGCTGTTGCCATTATGTTTTTCTGGTATTGGGAAGTAAGACTTAGCAGATGGCTCAAGGAAAGTGGGAATAAACTAAGTTGCCCTGATTATTCTCTAGTGTCATTTGGTGAATGGAAATCCATTCACATTCTTGATTAAGTAAGCAATTGGGGTCAGACATATGGACATGCATGGAATGGAATGCTGGGTAATATGAGTTCCAAGGCAGGAAGAAAATACAAAACATGTAAGAATATGGTGAATGTGTATGAGTTTGTAATTTATTAACTGTTCACAGAGGGTGGGGTGTGCTTTGTGCATCACTAATCTCTTAATTCCCTTGGTTCCATAATTCTCTGGCTGAAGACACCCACATTCATATGTGTTTTCCTATCTTTGGGTACCATTTAAAATTCCCTTCCTTTCCTGTTTTTTCCACTACAGCTTCTACTTACAAAAGAATCATTCTTCTCCTGAACAACCATTCTTGATATGTCTAGACATCATAAAATTCACATCTCTTTTCAACCCTTTCCTTAAGAAGGTATTATGAAGATACAGTGAGAAAATGATTGGAAGATGCCTTTCCTTAAACTATTATCTCAATGGTAGAGGTTGATTTCAATGCTGGAGGACTGAGGAAATACATATGTATTACCAATTTTCCCTTCATGAGATGGATCAGGACAGTGCTCTTGCCAAAATTGGGCTTTTCTTAGTTACAGCGTGTTTTGGGGGAATGTGCCTGTTTCCCCAAGAGGACAGAGAGATATGCCATATTTCTTAAAGTACCTGGATTTGACCAGTTGTTTCCTTCTCTCTTTAGTTCACACACAGTGGAAACCTCAGCAGAGTCATCTGGTAAAACTAAATAATGTCCCAGTTGTCTTCAGGTGCTCCAGAGAGGCAGTGATTTGAGCTGCTGAAGGGATTCATGGGTGGGCTGGTGGTGGGTGATGCATCTTCCGATAACCATTTCTAGAAGTGTCAGCCTAGGTAAATTCATGTTCATCTGGGTCCATTTTATCTTATTTTGTTTTAATTTAACCCAGATCGTGAGGTCCAAGTGTTATGTTGAGCATTAGTTTAGTGAGGTATGGTGAAATTTAAAGAGGAGAGAAAAAATGTTCCTTGCCACCCTTAGAGACAAAATACTGAGGAAATAGGACTTTCCCCCTCCCTCTCTATTTTGGTAATCCTTGGCTTGGCATATCTGGGTAAGAAAATGAAAGGTTTGCCTACATAGTTGAAATCTCTCGTCACATTATATCATCTGAAGCCTATTTGTACGCTGGGATCATTTTATTTGGTTTCGGTTAGACATAAAAGTGTTCTGTGGTCTCCTTTTTTTTCAAGGCCTTCTGGCTTTTGGAAAATTGAGTGATTTCATCCCTGTCCGGGTTTCCTAGTAAATCTTGTATTTTTACTCAAATTACTTGATCAATTAGTTATGTCAGCTGCCCAAGATGTGCCTTTTTATTAATAGCACCTTTTATCAACTCATTGGAATTAGACATTGCAACCATGGTCTGAGACTGGTAACATCTTGCAATAATTTATAAATATTACTTTAAAAAATATCACCACAATTGCTCATTTGTGAACTTTTTTGGATGTGTCCCTGTGTGAGAAGTTGCATTTGTATTATTATTAGTTCTGACAAACTGGATTAGGTCTTGGCTATTGTTAAGTGGTTTTATCTGCCCTCAAATCTACTGAGAGACACAGCATTTTTAATGAATTTAATTAAAACTGCATGTGGTTTATAGAGTTGCCTCCAGCCAATATGCCATTCTTCTTGACTGAATGGATTTTCTGCTAATGTATAATGATGTTTTATATGAGAGATGTTTGAAACTCCCTCATAGTAGCCTCTAGGTAGTTTCCATGGAATGACATGGTGATGAAATATTAAAATTAAAAAAAACCCTCTCTACTTAAGTGAGTCATGTTTACACTAACTAATGTATGCATAAATGTGTTAAATATGTTTGTCGAAGCTGGGAGAGACATGGATTGTATTTCAACACTAGCAATATGTTGGCAGTGAAAGATTTTTAAGAAATTCCAATCTGGCAACACTTTGGAAGATCTGCGATATGTATTATTCTTTGAAGTATTAAAAAAAATAGGCCATTATGAAATTTCCTCTTAAAATTTAGTTCATTTGGCCACGTAGTTTTAACAATTCTTCCCTAACAAACAAGAATTATAATACAGATGGCTCTCAGCATCCATTTTAAACATTGTTTTGGAAGATATCAATGATAGAACTTAACGTCTTTTTTAAAAATAAAGACATCTTCATTTTCTTAATATTTTAAAAGAATGAATTATTTAATATACTCTGTAGAGGGTATCAGTGAAGTCCTCTGATTGAATGGACTCAAATTCTGGTTCTAGAAATTAGTCTTTGATGGTAATGATAGGAGAACAGCACCAAAGTAACTCATTTGGACCCTTTTTGCCCCATATTTAGTCTTTGAAAATGGTGAAACACTACCAAGGAATGCAATCTTTGGTATTCCCCATATTAAGTACATAACAAAATGTCAAATGATTTTGTAGAACCCAGCAGGGCCACGGTCAGGAGACTCTGTAAGATTGCAGAGAGGAAGTGTTTCAATGATCATGGGAATCTGGGACTGTGATTTTCTGAGAAGTCAATGAAACAGACACCAAGCATGACAATGAAGAGAGGTTAAAGAAATAACAGAGACAAAATAGCTTACAGGCTGCACACATAGCAGTGTCCTCTGTGACTTCTCTCAGCCTTAGTTTCTTCAAGTGAAGAAACCTCATAGGGTTGTAGTGAAAATCAAATGTAGTACATGTAAAAATAAAATTCCATGTAAAATGCTTAACACAATGCTTGTGATCAGTATTTGTAAATCTTTGCTTAAAAATTACTATTTGCACACATTCTAACTAGATGTCTTAATGTTTCCATAAAAGATTCCATGTATGGATTCAAAATCACCAAATATCTTCTCACTTCCAGAAACCCTTCCTTTTTCCAGATTTGAAAGGCATGCTACTTTAGAAATTTTATTGTGAGATATACAGCTGGTCTTAGCTTCTTAAAACTGGAATTGTTTTAGGTAGCAATATCTCTTTAAAAATGTCATTGAGTAATAGGAAGCAAGACATTTAAAAACTTATATTCTTTGCACTTCATTTTTTGTCCCCTAATTTTGGAAGATGAAAATAACTTCTTTGAAGAAAAGCTGAGCTATCAAAGACCATATTATGAATCCTACTTTTTAAGGAGGATTTAAAATCTTAAGATTTTTAAGATTTGTGACATTAATTAAAAATAGCAGCTGCCTTTTATCGAGCTCCTATTACTTGTCCTGTGCGACCTGCTATCCACATATTTTCTCTACAGTCCTCACTCCTATGCCAGACAGATTGCACCACCTCACATTTTATAAGGAAACTAAGATTCAGAGAGCTTAACTTGCTGACAAATAGCCAAGCCAGGAGCCATACTCTGTACTTCCTGACTTTAAGCTTCTTCCCATGATACCACTCTGCCTCAAACCAGACAGCCTCTTTCCTTTAGAAGAAAATACATATTTTTTTTCAAGGCATTTTTAGGGTTATCTTATTTTGACATCAGCACATTGACCAACGGTGCTGCTTAACTGACTGCACAAACCCTTGCCAAGGAGGCAAAAAGTGGGAAAAAAAACTTTTTTAGAGAATTCCAGATAATCAAGAGAAAATAGGTGAAAAGATCTTCAGTTTCATTGAAGAACATATGGAAGAGAGCAGCAGTAATCACAAAGAACATGTTGGAAGAACGCCCTTTATAAGTGATGGCATTTTGTTGCCATGATGACTAGACATGGAAGAGAGAGTCAATGTCCCATTTCTATTTACTCAATCTGTATGTGTTTAATGTATATGACAGGGCAGCTTTCCACCAAAAATAATTCAAAAGGACAGCTCTCATCATGTCACCCCTTCCCAAAAAATGTTCTGTGACCTCTGGCTAAGTGCAAAATGCCATGTGAGCATAGGAGGCCCTCCAGTGCACAAAACTGACCTACTTAGCAAGTCTCATGTCATCTCCCACCGTCTACAGCTCAGTCTTTCTGCTCTGGTCCAGTGGTTCCTAAACCTGGCTTCATGTTAGAAACACGTGGGAGCTATGAAAATATACAGACGTCTGGGCTTCACCCCTAGAAATTCTGGTTTAATGGGGCTGGGGTAGGGTCTTAAAAACTCTCCAGGCAGTGAGAATGCACAGCCAGGATTAAGGATCACTTTTCTAATCAAAGGAGATTTGGAAAATAACTTCTGTCTCCTGACTGTGCTTTTTTACTGAAGTTCTTTTCTCCTGAAATACCTTTCTCTCTTCTCTCTTCCACCTCTTTTGTCTTGTTTACATCTTTAAAATTCTTCCCATCCTGCAAATGTTTTTCTCTAATGAAGCTTTTCTTGCTCTCCCCTTCCTCCCCCCCCCCCACCCTTAATGGAATGCCATATCGCTGTCATTTAAACTTCTACAAAATGTCTTTATGCCTCATTATGGCATCTGTATCTCCTGTCACAACCTCTTATCACCCTTCCCCATGAGTAGGGACTAGGTTTTACTGATTTCTTTATACACTACAGACTAAAAAAATTAAGTATATATATTTCAAACTGCAAACATTCTTTACACAGATCTTTGGAGAAAAGAGTCAATATCCATCCTCCATTTCTGATGGTGTTCGAATGGAGTCCAAGACTAGATTCAAGGTCTATCTCATAACAATGAGAGTTCCTATTTTAGTACCTGCAAGCCTACTGATACTATATTTAGAAAGGTGCACGGGTCTGGGTGCATTATTCTCAGGAAAGTTTCCATAGTTTTAATTAGAATCTCAAAGTTTCTATGATCCATTGAGTTGTTAAGAGCTACTGTCCTACAGAATAAATCTCCTTAACTCAGCATGTGTTGATGACAGTGGCCCTGTTTGCTGGCCACTAATGTTCTATTTCTCTTTCTGCCAGGCTAGCATAGCTTTAGAACACCCCACCTTGGGGCATCTGGTGGCTCAGCAGGTTAAGCGTCCAACTCTTCGTTTCGGCTCAAGTCATGATCTCATGGTTCGTGAGTTTGAGCCCCACATAGGGCTCTGCACTGACAGTGTTGAGTCTTCTTGGGATTCTGTCTGTCCCTCTCTTCCTTCCCCTCCCCACCCACCCCCCCATCTCTCTCAAAATAAATAGATAAACCTAAAAAAATATTAGAACATCCCATTTCCATTTAGGTTGAATGGATTCACGAAAATAGCATTAGTCTAAAGACTAATCAAGCATAGCATATCATTCAGATGATTAAACATTGTTTAAATGAAAAATAAAATTAGGGGCGCCTGGGTGGCTCAGTCAGTTGAGCGTCTGACTTAGGCTCAGGTCATGATCTCACAGTTGTGAGTTAGAGCCCTGCATTGGGCTCTGTGCTGACTGCTCAGAGCCTGGAGCCTGCTTCCGATTCTGTGTCTCCCTCTCTCTCTGCCCCTCCCCTGCTCACATGCTGTCTCTCTCTCTCTCTCTCTCTCTCTCTCTCTCACACACACACACACACACACACACACACACACAAATAAATAAACATTTAAAAAAATTGAAAAAAAAACATTTAGAAAATAAAATTAGATTGAAGGTGCTTTTTTTTAACTGGCTTAGAAAAGGTCAAAATTCCTACTTTTACTAGATGATAAAAGAGTAGTGACCTGGTCATTGTCTAGTGCCTCCACAGGAGTAAAGTGCTCATCTGCGTGTATGAGTGAGTGAGAAAGTGTGTGTGTGTATGCAAGTGTTTATCAAAATATAATTTTTCTTAGACAAAAATTGCCAAAGATCTGGTGGTCTGCAAAAGGAATAAAATTCATTCTGGTGAGCCACCTCTGAGTTTTGTGTGTTTCATTATTTGCTGCTGAAATATTTAGGACTACAACAACAACAATGAAAACATGACTTAGTAACTGTTAGAGGTAATTTTTCTATTCCTGAGCACAAAATAGCCAGAAAAGCATCTGTCTTCTCAATTGAACTGATTTGTAATTCTAGAATGTAAGAGGAAAAAACTGGAAGGACCTCCACTTAAATCTGTAATTTTGGTAATTCTGAAGTAATGTGATGTAAGGAATTTTGATCGGTGCTTAGTTCAGCATGGGAGATCTCCTTTCAAGGAATGAGAAATGCTTGGGAGAAGTAGTTGGAAGGAACTGAAATTGGGGTTTGACCTGAATAAACTGAAACAGAACACAGGAGGCAGTTACTAGTGAACCTAGTAAAAATTAATAAGCTAAAGTTATGGGTTAGCAATATATATATTCACACATATATGCATACTTCAAAATAATTGCCAAGAATGAACATCAGACTTAATTAGATGAAATACTGATGTGCCTTCCTGTAAAAAAACCACCAGCATTAAAATTCAGAATTTCCAAAATACAAAAATTAAAAGGTGATTATTCATATTTTCACAAAGGCTCTTTGCTTTGTAAAAGAATCTACTACAGTGTTCCATTCAAAATATCTCTTATAGTATGTTAAAATTCTCATGTGGTTAATTTACATAGTTCTCAAACTTTAGCATCCATCAGAATCATGTAGAAGGTATGTTAAAACACAGGCTGCTCAGCCTCTAACCCCTTTAGAAATTCTGAGTCAGAAAGTTTGAAGTGTGTCCCCTAAATTTGCATGTTTAGCAATTTATCTAGTGAACTTGATGCTGCTAGGCACCACAGTTTGAGAACTGCTTGTTTACTAAAATTCAGCCTGAACATAACTCTAAGAAATAAATCTGTGATGCAATAGAAGGTATACCTGAAAAGGATTTTTAGTGGATACTATGGGCCAAATTGTGTCACTCCAAAATTCATATGTTTAAGTCCTAACCACCCCCAGTAGCTCAAAATGTGACTGTATTTGGAGATAGTGTCTTTTAAAGAGGTAACTAAATTAAAATGAGGTCATTAGAATGACCCTAATTCAATATGACCTATATGCTTAAAAGAAGAGGAAATTTGGACACAGACACACACAAAAGGGAGATCATGTGGAGACACCGAGAGAAGACAGCCATCTACAAGTCAAGGACAGAGACTTCAGAAGAAACCAACCCTGCTGTCACCTTGATCTTGGATTTCTAGCCTCCAGAACTGTGAGGAAATAAATTTATGTTATTTAAAACCCCCAGTCTTAGGTGCTCTGATATGGCAGCCTTAGCAAACTAACACAGATTATGGTCTTCAAAAGGAAATAGCCATTTAGAAAGCTTATTTTACTGTTTTGCATTTTAGTCTAGGTAAAAATCAAAACCAGTAATAAGTAAGAGAAGCAAATAGAAATATAGTTAAATTTGTTAGGTTCTTACCTTTCTTTTCTTAGTTTCTTGCTAACTCTTTATATATCTTGGCACAGTGGACTTTGAAAAGGGAGGGTTAAAAAATAACTTTTTGTTTTTGGATACTAAACACTAGCGTGTGTCAGAACTCTCTCAAAATACTTCAAATAAGACTCATTTCCAAAGTAAGATGTCTTTATTAATTCTGAAGGCTGTGATGTTGAGAAATCAGAGGAAACACTCAACAATTATATGAAAATAATTTGAAAAATATAAATAAAAGAGTGCTTCAATTAGCACTTGCAATATGGACCTGTGACTCAGAAAGTCTTGTTCATATATTTCTCGAGATTTTCCCTGGGTTTTTATAATCAGAGAAGGGAAGGGTAGGGAAGGATATAATGTCTTTTTAGCAGAAATATCAATAATACTTTATAAAGGACCTTTTGGATTTCACGCAGTTTGGCTAGCAAGTGTCTAGTCCTTTTTAAGACTCTACAAATGACAAGTGTAAAATATCACTGCCAATAATTCCCTTAAAGTTGAATGTAATAAGAAATGCTGTGTGGGCTTTAGACTCTCATAAACTGCTGAGCTGAGAACATGAACCTTCCTCCCATTGCTATCCAAGGTCCATCACATTGCTGGCACTCCATGAATGTCAACTACCAAGCATGCAGGTTTAGGTACAAAGACTGCTGACAGTGCATAACCTGGAGATCTAGGAAATACCGAAGAATAGCATAGCCAGACTCAAAGGATTTGTTTCTTTGAGCTGCCAAAGCTAGTAATGTCAATGAAAAATATAGTTAATATAGACAGGTGTCAAACAAAGCCAAGTGGCAAGAACAGGAAACAAAAATATTAAGTGAAACAGTGGTGTGCTGACTGGGTTGGGACTTGGGAGAATTGGGTTTGGAACCCACCCCGTGAAGGGCTGAAATAAAGATTTTGAAGTGAAATGAAAATATATGTGGTCTCTCAGTGGATAACCATTTCCCAAACAATATAGAATATCTGATGACGCCCTGAGTTCTGTCCTCTGCTGTTGCATATGAAGAAATTTGCTAGCTATTTAATATGTTAGTCTTATACTACTATCCTGTGATGCTGTTAATTACCTGCCTGTCACTCATCCATCCAGATCCAGCATCCTTGGAGATCCAAAGTTGTTACCAGTACAAGTGTAGGGTGTATGAGTGTGCATCTGCTTCTAAACCTAAGTAGTAACCACTTCTTCATGGATTCCTGTAGGTAATAATAATATGAGTCCCATCTTATGCCAGGTATGATCTGAGTGATTCATAATGAAAGTAAGGCTGGTTGGCCTTGGAGAAGGACTGAGCTCAGGGAAAGCTAGAAAAGGAGGCCAGGGAAACCATCTTCTCCATTTTTCCCTTCCCAGGACAGTTATTTGCAGGAAGAGCCAGCAGAAGGCACTAAGCCTCCACAGTCTATGAAGTCTTGGCTGCTGGGCTAATTATAGAGAGAGCTTGGCCACAGCAGAGAAACTAGGGTTGGCAATAGCTTGGTTACTGGAGAGAGCTACTTTCTCAGGCAGATCTAGACACAGCATGTAGGGGATTTAGATGGGACTAGAACAGGGAGACCATCTGCTAAGGCTTATCCAGTGAAGAACTCTGAGCCCTAAGCTAGTGTCCTTTCTTTTAGCACTAAGCTAAAAGAAAGATTTTCATGGAGAGATGTACCAAGCTTGAGTGTCATAAACATCATGGCAAAATGTGAGGCAAAGAGATAAACTGGAGAGGATTATTAATATCAACATTAATAAGAATAAGTATTATTATATCATCTAATGTCTATTACATACTTGCTCTATGTCAAGTCTTACACCAAGTACTTTAAATTCAATGTTTTATTTAATCCTCTCAGCAACCTTATGAATTAAATACTATCATTATTCCTACTTTCAAATGAGATAGCTGACAAAGAGAGAATAAGAAATTTGCCTAAAGTTACACAGCAGCTTAACACTAGGAACTGGGTTCAACATAGCTCAGTCTGAATCAGAATCTCATACTCTTTCCACCTAATCATGCAGCCCGAAAACAAATACAGGAAAGGCCGGTGAAAAATCAGAAGGCAAGTTGCTTATTATTTCATGGTGTTGCTACGTGTTGTGGGAACTACAGATGGTTCTTAATTATTACTTCTACCCTCCAGAAGCTTAGAATGTCAATCCATGATCTTTCTCATCAGTTCTGTTTCTGTTCTATTTAGTCTCAAACAAAAGCTAAAAAATAACATTTGCTTTGTTTGTATCCAACCCAAGAGAATATTTTTAAATTTCTAAAACCTGATGTATGTCAAATGTTGGTAAATATTGCTAGACGTACTAATTATATTAGTGTAACATACTGAGAATAGTAAATATTACCTAAAAGTTGGATTTTTAAATACGTGCTTGGTGTCATTGCCTCCAACCTATAAGACCAACATGGAAAATTTGTCTCTAGTTTATCAATGGAGATTGATAAACTGGGATTTTATCAGTTAAATGTCAGGGTCCATGGAATTTTAGGAAAAGGGGAAGCCTTTAATTGGGTGAGGAAAAGTAGAATTTGAGTTATAACCTCTTCCATGGGCCGTTTATGAGCACATGGTCATTAACATCTATCCCCAGGTTCCTAAGCAGGAAGCAGGAAAGGCAACAAATCAGAGAAAGTTCTCAGCTCCCTTTGAACTTTATAGAAAGGCACTTTATAAATCTTAGGAAAATGAATTTATATTATAATTTGTCTAGAGTGACTCTAAGTTAAAATTCTTTTGAAAGTAGAGCCTACTCGATATACTATGAAGAAAACCACCTCTCCTCCAGCCCCGACCCCCACCAAGCCCTATGGACCATTCTGTGTTGACTTGTTCTCTGTTGCTTAAGATTTCTTCTTGACATCCTTTCTTTTGGACCTAGATTAAAAGTATTAAGAAATACACTAGAAAGGGAGAGAGACTATTCAAGAAGGATCTATATCCCCTTATCATGAAATGGAATGAATACTCATCCCCAAGTGTTGATTAAACAAGGTTTGAATGATCTGTGGACAGTCAAAATTTAATTGGCAGGCAGATCTGCTTTCTCTGTAGAGGAGTATGTTTGTATGTGTTCATTTTTAAAAACGCGTTCCAAACCCCTACAGTTGAGTTATTATTTTTTTTTTGTAATAATGATATGCTTTCAGTAGCGTGTTATTTTCTTTACCCTTGTAGAGAGATAACATGCAATTAGGGAGTGATGTCAGCCTATAACATTTTGGTGTAAAATTTTGGTCACACCAAAATACCGGGCTCCTTAACAAAGCTGGCAGACACATCTTTTGGCAGCAGCTGCTTGCCATGTGATTTAAAACTTCCTGTCACTATAATTGATGTGTTTTTATTCTTTCCATTTCCTGAAGCCTGATCAGAATTAAAATTGCTGTTGGAATTTCCTGTCAAAGCAACTCATTTATTCGCTGAGCTCTGCACTTTGATTGGACATTGCCTTCAGCAACAGTCAGGTGGAGATTGCTGGGAATTATCCTCTCCACGCAGGGTTGACGGCCACGCACACCACATCTGCAAATATACACAGATTGTCCATCATATGGTAAACTTGTCCTAATGAAAACTCCACATGTAAAATATTAATGATTGGGATATCAAACTTGGCCACCTGCAGGGGGCTTTGGGTTTTCTGTTAATTTAGGAAGTCCCACAGAGTTTTTTTACCCGATCGTCTCACTGCTGAATTTGGATTCCTGTTCCAAGACTCTCTTGTATTTCTGATCTGTCCCTGGTTTAGATAACATGACCAAAAGGTTGATTTTTCCTAAGCCCCATTTCTCCATCCTTTCTCTCCTTTGTACTCCATTTACATAAATAACATCCTGAGGTGACTGGGTATAAAGGATGAGTCATTCTAAATGATGTCTTACTAGGCACTTGTTCCTAGATTTGTGGATTAAGACAGCTACAAAAATTCATGGTGTGGGTAAAATAGTAAACAGGGAAGGATCCACATTCTATGTTGTTGTTGTTTTGTTTTTATATCTGAAAGAAAAATCCACGAAATTACTGCTTTTTACAAAGGGAAGAGTCCCTTTCAGCTGCATGCCTTCCCTCAACCTGAGATTATGCGGAGGAATTATTTATGTACTTTTAAATTGTGAGTTTGTCTTCTTTTTAAAATGACTATTTTCAGCATGCACAAGGTAAAAGAGGAAAACTTTTATGGACTGGAAGAAGAGATCGATTAAATTCAAGGCCCTAAAAAATGAGGACTGTTTTTGCTTATCCTGGCAATGAGGCCCTATGATTTCTTCTTGGGAACGGGAATCTCTTTTAAAAAGTTATTCCTTATTGATAACAATCTGGCTACTTGTATGTGGTTTTGTTTTTTGTTTTGTTTTGTTTTGTTTGTTTTGGTTTTGTATTTGCTGCTCCCCAGGCAAAGGTAGGCTTTTACATTTCAGATTCTCCACGTACTTTAAAAATATTTTACCTGCCAAGAATGTAAACTCAGGAATGAGTCTGGGACTTTGTCTCGTTCATTGTATATTGCTATCACCTAAGACAGTGCCTTACAAACTATAGACAATCAATTGATATTAATTAAATAAATGAATAAACTCCTTTGGACTTCTAAAGTTTCAAAGCAACAGAGCGGGAACCCTCTTATATCCAGAGGTGGAAGTCCTCAATGACAGACCTTTCTCTGTGTAAGGGATCCCGACTCTGCTTGTACATTAGAATCACCAAGGGAGCTTTAAAAACAAAACAAAACAAAACAAACAACAACAACAACAACAACAACAAAAACAAAACAAGAAAACAAGAACAAAACCTGATGCCTGGAACTTTCCCTGGGCTATTAAATCAGAATCTTGTGTTGGTCACTCTTTAGTAGAAATGTTGTGAAGTTCAATGGTTAGCCTCTCCACAAACCAGGTATCCTGGATATTGGATTCCAGGTTTACCCACTCCAGACTCCCAGGTCTGCTCTGTTGGTCCCACTAAGCCAGAAGTCATCCAGGACATTCTTACTTTGTCAATTTGAGGTTCTCAGTCAAAACTTGAAAAATGGAGATGGGAATAACAGTTGGTGGGAGAGCAAAACCATTCCCTTGGGCACACTGTGGGATGAAACTACTAACCAGCTGAAAATCACAGGTAAGGATAACCCTACATGTGGAACCACTTTTATTCAAGATCCCCAGCATGTTAGGATATTCAGAGCAGAGAGAAGAAAAGTTACATCACTACATTTCTTATCTTAGAGCAAGTTTGGAATGTTCTTTTTTTTTTTTTTGTATGAATATCTTTCAGATATTTCTGACTCCTCGTTGTTATCTGATCTGTATTCTACCTCTAAATCTCTCTCACCTTCTCATTCCCCCAAGTTCCTGATTTTAGAGTAGCTGGCAGAACTAGCAGGTAAATAATATACTTATTATCATGGTAGGGGCTAACCTGTATTACGTACACCATCTGTTCCATGAAGCACATAATTTTGCCCTGATGATGACTGCAAGGAGTTTGCCTATGTATTTCCATTGCCTTCTCTAGCCACAAACTTGGAGAATTCGTCTATAGAGGGCGCCTCTGGCTACATGGGCTGGGAGTCTCATCCTACTTTATTTCCAGCAGTGCTCTATAGTCTATGCTTAGCATACCACTGGAAAGGAATCCTAGTTTGTGTGTTTCTTCAAATTTCCCTTCCCTTTTAATTCTTGTTTCCTTCTTATGGCATTCTGCTGTTCTTTGCCACAAACCATTGCAAAACAACCCGTACAAGAATTTTGCCTCCTTCTTGGCTAGGATAGAAGGCTGTTTGGAAACCACAAAGCCGCATCTCCAAGGAACAGTAGCTTTATTAATATAATAATCACCATCATCATGGACTGGTTACAGTACACACATTGCTTTAGAAAGCAAAATAAGGACAACCTGGGGTTTGCTGGAGAAGCTGCACTTGAGGTTAGATGTGTACAGTTAAATTTGGAGTCAGGCTGAGGTCATTGCTAAGGCTATTCGGAATGGAAATTTGTGTGGAAAATGGTTGTCCCATGGAAACTATCCACTCACCATTAAAACTCGTTTTGAATGATATCAGAACAGGAAAATACAAGGGTTTGATCCCCAAACAGACTTGGGCTTTTCTTTTCTTGGGGTTTATTTGGGAAAAGGATTCTATGGTATTTAATCTTTGCCATCCATCCTCCATTTCCAAAAGAAACTCTAGTAAAAACTGAATGAAAAGTTTTTTGGGGAAGATCTATACCATCTGTCTCCCCTGGGATTTTCAGTGTAAATAGCATACAGGGAATGAGCTGTACATTGTTAAAGGAATAACAAAGAATTTACTTTGCTCTGTGCCCTTCCAAAGAAGCTGAGTGTATTAATGAAATATTACCCCATTTAGAAATGGTATAAAAATCAAATGTCAACTATTAAAGGAATCTTTAATTTCCTTTTCGGTTGTTTCTTTGGTATAGAGGAGGAAGAAAAGGAAATAAAGTGTGACTAACAAACTTGGCAGCCTTTGTTTTTAAGCAACCACGTCAGCCTGGATGCAAATGACTGGTGACAAAAGAACCAAACTAAGTGTGCTGGAGCCTCTGGGAAAGGCAGACTGCTGACATGGCAGCCGCTCTGTTTCCAGCTGATTGTAGGCCTAGATAACTATCCCTTTCAGTTTAAATGATGCTCTGTAGTAATTGACCAATGCCTGGTTGGGCTGGAGCAGAGTTCTTTGGAACCTGTTCAGACCAACTTTGACTGTCTGTGAGACTAGTTTCCTGGAACCTGAGGCATTATACAGGCTGTGGTCAAGGGACAGGGTTCTCTGAATGTTTAATAGACTGTATCATTGCATCTGTTTGCTACAACTTAGCATATTAAAGAACAATAATGAATGAACCAGAGTATACTGTAATCTTCAGGCTGAAGCAGAGTGTATGCTGAACACCACTTCTAATAGTCTATTAGGTCAACAGGTCTTTTGATTCTAAGAATAGTTTTGCTCTTTCCCAGCTGATCCCCCCCAATCCCGTCCCTGCAGACAGTTGATTTTCAATATGTTGCTTTTTGTGTGTATGTGGACCCTAAATCCCCCTTTTAATATGAAGCAGGCTTTAATTGACAAAAGATGCCATTTTGAAGATGTTCAACTCTCTGCTACAAAGTTGCTCACTGAGAGTACTTACTGATGGAGGCTGTGGAGTCCAGAGGACGTGAATGGACAAACGAAGCCTTGAATGATTAGATGAGGGTCTCCCTATGCTTAAGGGTTGGCCAAGTATCTGTCTAATTTGGGCTAAAAGACCAGTCGTTTCTTTATTCTGAACTTATACTAGAAAGGACTGCTATATAGATTTGGCCTCAGTTAACAACGAGAACTGATTTCCCTGGTGAGCATTTAGGAGAGTAAGATGTGAGACCTCAGACTTATCCTCCAGCTCCAGTGGACCAGTGCATAAAATGGCCAGGTTCCCTGAAGTCACATGAGCTGCCTGGATGTTTGTTTAGAAAAACAGTGCAATCTTTTGTTTCTTTTGCTGCTATCTGCGAATACTGGTATTTAAAAGTGGTCCTCGAGTGACCAAGGAAAGATGGTGAAGTTCAGGTGGCTACCTTTAACTTTCCCCCCAAATAATTGTGTTTAGAATACAAATCCAGGAGATAATTTCATGCTTACTTCTTGTTCTCTAACAGAATATTTTTTTCTGCCACTGAGAAGACCAAAACGGTTAGCGTGTAGAAAAATACATGGAATATTAAACTAAACTATGCCTGTCTAGGGATCCATTTAGTTCCCCCCAAATAACTCCTTTCTTTGTGAATGCCAGTATGTTTATATATATTTAAATGCCCCATTTGCTATACTGGTTTTAGCTTCTTGTTAGCATCACTTCTTGTTAGCATGATGTTCTACAGCACAAGGCAGCTGGAGAAATGAAACATGTGTTGAAGAATTTATGCAGTGTCCTTAGTTTCTTTCATTAAGAGAACTGAGAATAATAGGTGAGTATTATAAGTTTGGTGTGTTAAGCAATATGTTATAGCTATGCTTGACAGACATCTTGTTTACATTCATGTTATATATTGGGGAAACCATACAATTTCAAGAAACATGGCATTTTTAAAGTAATATTTATACCATGCCTCCTTGCAAGGGAAACTTAGTCGTCTGAAAACATGATATGTTTTAAATCCACTTGCCTCCTGTTCCTAACGAAATATTCCAAGCGCTTTCTCCTTATAGTAGGGAGTTCAACATGTTCTTTATTCAGGCTATTAGAATTACTGCCAAGGAAAAACCCAGCTGCATGCCTTCAGTTTATTAAAACAATCAGCCATCATATTTCAGTTTGGTTTAATCCACATTTGAAAACTCTAACCCCACCTTTCCATCGTGGAGAATACTATGAAAGTTATCTTTTTAGTTCAATTTTTGCTTTTAAAAAAGTACTGGCTTGAACTGTTGGTGGGAATACAAACTGGTGCAGCCGCTCTGGAAAACAGTGTGGAGGTTCCTCAAAAAAATTAAAAATAGATCTACCCTAGGACCCAGCAATAGCACTGCTAGGGATTTACCCAAGGGATACAGGAGTGCTGATGCATAGGGCCACTTGTACCCCAATGTTTATAGCAGCACTTTCAACAAATTATGGAAAGAGTCTAAATGTCCATCAATTGATGAATGGATAAAGAAATTGTGGTTTATATACACAATGGAATACTACATGGCAATGAGAAAGAATGAAATATGGCCTTTTGTAGCAATGTGGATAGAACTGGAGGGCGTTATGCTAAGTGAAATAAGTCATACAGAGAAAGACAGATACCATATGTTTTCACTCTTATGTGGATCCTGAGAAACTTAACAGAAGACCATGGGGAGGGGAAGGAAAAAAAAAAGGTTAGGGAGTGAGGCAAAACATAAGAGACTCTTAAAAACTGAGAACAAACTGAGGGTTGATGGGGGTGGGAGGGAAGGAGGGTGGGTGATGGGTATTGAGGAGGGCACCTGTTGGGATGAGCACTGGGTGTTGTATAGAAAACAATTTGACAATAAATTTCATATTAAAAAAAAAAATAAAAAAGTACTGGTTGTTTCCAGGCTAACTTAGGGACAGTCATAAATGTCATTGAGCACTGCAAAATTGTCAACGGGCATGAGGTAGCCTAGGGGTGCATGCCATTTGTAGTGTACAGTATTGAAGTACTCCACAGCCATATCTACCTTTGCTACCTTTACCCCCACTAAGTAGAAACTTGAAGTGTGGGACAAATTTAATACAGTTAGTGTCTTAGTAGCAAATATATTGAAGGTGGGAAAGAAGAACATATCTACCTTCTCCCACTTTTCAAGCTTAGATCAAACTCCACCTCTCCAAAGTGCTTTGTCGTATTTTACCCTGATGCTTTGAAAATTGTGTGGAAAATGTTTATTTTGAAGACTGAGGCACCTTGTATTTTCTGATGCATTCTTGTCTACCTCCAGCAGAGCATGGCAAGGCTAATCATACCTGGTTCTAGCTCAGTAGTAACTCATGCCAAGGACTGGAACCCAGAAAATGGAAAGATGAAGAAAAGATATGGCACTGTGATAAAAGGTGAACATACATAAGGAGGCAGACTCAAGGGGAGACTTAAGGTTTGAAGTGTTTCAACCCATGGAAAACTGGCTTTAAGATGAATATTCTGTCAGAATAGAAATGATAGAATATCATCATCATCTCATTACCACCACAATTCCTAATCGAATGCTTCCCTTTGTCAAGTTTTGCTAAGTGCTTCCTATCTCTAATTTTATCTTTACCACAACTCTATGAGGCACAAGGCCAACCATTCCTCTTTGACAGATAAGAAACCTGAAGATTAGAGAGTTTGCACAGCTTGTCTAAGGGCACAACCAATAACTAGTAGGGGAAGAATCTAAATCTTTCTTTGTTTGACTTTGAAGAATGAGAATGTGCATCATTGGGAAGATGCAGTTAGTTGAATGCCAGAATGCTAGGAAATAGTGGCTGTTCCTGTGGAAGAACTTGGCTTAGGGCAGAAAGAACTACCAAAGAGAGCCTAAAGGCAAACAGTGACCTAAGAATGTGTTGACATTTTGGCAACATTTTGCAGCTAAAATAGAAGATTAAAAATCCAGTTTTGCTTTACTGTGTTGGAGATATATATACTATTCTTACAACTGAGCTTAGTGATCCCTTTATTTTAAGGGATATATAAGACCTAGACTGTCTCAAATATGGCAACTGCCTTATGGTACAGGATCACCAGCATTACATAATCCACACTACATCACTTTCAGAGTCCTTCTAGCAAGGACCTGGACTGTAGCCAGACTTCAGGCTCTTGATTCTAGTTCCTCTTTCCCTCTATCTATGGAAGATAGAGGCAGCAGGATCTCAAAGCAACTGCTGGGTGGACTGCTGGATGGAGTAGGAGGCTATGTTTCAGGAAGACACAATAATGAGCTATAAGTTATGTATTTTACCTGAGGAAATTTTGCATGAGAGTAGTGACAGATATTTAGCACTGAGAAAGTGGTCGTATTATTAATAACAAAAATGGCAGGAGACCGGGAGAGGAAAAGATGCATTATCAGTCAGTGACAGGCACAGGACACAACAGAAAAACATTCTTTTTAAATTTACAAGTCGATTAAATATAACTAGATTTGGATTTAGGAATACACTTTTTGTACAGAGAAGAATGGAATGGGATCTTGAATTCTTGGAAAATCCTTTGCTGAAATCCTAAATCCCTGAAAAGACTTTGTTAGTTAAAGATATATAGATATGGATATATAGCTCCAAAGAAGGAGCTATTTGCCTTACCTCTTGAATATTTCCTTTCTAATCCATTGGCATGATATTCCCAACACTCTTTTTGTCACATCACTTTCCCATTGAATAAGTTTCAGAAGTTTGAAACTGCCTATTTTATAAAGTCAAAATTCCTTATTATTGAGATGAAGACTTTTTATAGGCTAATTTCAACCTACATTTCAAGGCTCATTTCTACAATTTCCCTGTAGCAGTAACTAGTTTAAACACATGGGTCAATTTATTGTTTCTGACCTTTCTTTAAAATGTTATTTTTCCCTATAATGCCTCTACTATTTTCTTTACCTAGTGGAATGCCAATTGGGGCATAAAGTTGATGGCTTAGAATTATAAACTGAAGCAGAAAATAGACAAGGTGTAAGTTGGCTTGGAAAGCAACTGAAGTCATAAATAGCAGTTATCTCCAGAGTGGTAAAAGTAAAGAGGTTAATGTGTTACATGTGCAGAAACACTGGGACAGACCTTGGTCCACTGGGTCAGAAATTGGGATGGAATCGGTCAGTACCTTGGATAGCTCCCAGGAATTAAAAATATGTGTGTTGACAGGATTCTGTACTTTGAGTTGTAGACCTAGTCAACTGCAGACCCATAATCTCTGGGCCTTTTTTTTTTTTTTTTTTTTTTAAAGTCCACTTTATTTCCACTCTTCCCCCCAACTTATCAACTAGATTCAAAGATTCGTTCTAATTTTGACTGTTCTAGTCTGCCTTGTGCCTCTCTCCCTCACATGAGGTCCCTGATCATGCTGAATGATTTATCTTCTACTTTATTGCCAGAATCATTCTCTGGGGGCTTTGTCTCTCTTGGGGAAAATATGGAGACTGAGCTTCTGATAATCTTCTATTGTGTCCAGGCTTTTTCTTTTTTACAGATGACATTTCATTTTCCTGCCAACATTTCGAGTACATTAAAATTTGCCCATCTTCCAGGGTCAAGCCCTAAATTTTGTCTTTGCTTTGAAGCCTTCATTGACCACCCCAACATAAAAAGAACTCTCCTTCATCTCAACTATATCGCCTTGTAACCTGTACCATTCATTTCCATATTAATGATAAATTGTCTTTTATAAATTGTTGTTTAATCTGCCTATGTCTTAATCTGCTTGTGTCTAAAATCTCCAACTGGCTTGCATGCTTCTGGGGGGATCCTTCTTATCATGCCGTACCACTAAGGATGCCTTTAAGATTATTACTCAGAGACATACTTTTTTGGGGAGAAATAATTGTAATTTTTCTGACATGTTCTGACAATGGCCCTTTTCAGTTACGTTGTTTAAGTTTCTACTATTTCTGGAAACCTCCTTGCTGTGGTGTAATGGGTATATCATGGGCTGTTGTGAGCCAGAGACACAGGGCTTTCCATTCTTGTTTTATCACTTATAACTATGATCTTGAGCACATTACTTCCTCTCCTTTCCTGAGTTATAGTTCCTACATTTGAAAATGGGAAAACTGTATAGGATAACCATGGAAATTAAATGAGATAAAGGTAAAAAGGTCTTGATCACTTGACACAGAGAAGCTCAGTTTTCACTGATGCCAATTCCTGTTTTCACACAGATATGGCTCTTCTTTTTTAATCAAAATTTTCCAATGGTTTTAAAAACACTGCCTTTAGAGGTTTTCTACCATGTGCTCGCAATGAGTCCCTGATTGTGGTGAAGGATTTATTTTCTACTTCCACTCATTCCTAGAATGGGCTTTTCTCTTCAGTGTGAAATCAAGAATTAGCATTGCTGTAAGAAACAGATCTTTAAGTTTAATACTTATATTTTGGGAGGCAGGGTAACATTTATCTTTGTGGAAGTCAGAGTAAAGTGAGTTTGCTCTTGCCTTTTCTATTTATAGAAAGCAACCCTATCAGACAACCTGAAAGAGCACAATCCACTAGACCTCCAAGAAAATAAGGCACATGTGCCAAGCACAGAGCCCCCAAGATGTACATTGGGCAGCCCAAGTCATTTCACGACTTGCAAGAAGCTGACTCTCAGAGACTACTAAGGAGGTGGGGGAGAATAAACCTTAGTGGAATAAACCTGAGTATTTATGAAAGAAAACCAAAGCATTTTAGCTGGGCTTCCATCCCTTTAAACAATACCAGTCACAGAAATGTGGTTTCATAGTCATTTAAAATACAGTTTACAGAGGAATTAAACTAAATCACTTAAGCTCTCCAAGCAGCTGCAATTCCCAGCTTCCTTACTGAGATCTGCTTGCAGAGCATCTCCTTTGAAATCTGCAGCTCAGAGACAGGGCTGTTGATCTCTGAGCTACTTGCTTTTTCTTGTCCCATTCTTCTCAGGTAATGCAAAAACAGTGAAAAATATTTGGATGCAAGCACATATTCTTGCCCCATGTTTTAGTGCTTTAAGGGGCATTATTCTCATAAGTTTAAGTAAGTGAGTACCAGAAAATGAGTTAAGGTCATGAAATGAGTACTTTTGTAAGCCATCATATAATTCCCAGAGTGACTCCATGCATTTTGGGAAGAAACATTAGGACTTCTGTCTTCCAGGAGAGTAAGCTGGCACATAAAACCTTCTACAGTTTACCTGCCTAACCTCTCCTTACTTCCTCCTTGTGAGCCCTTGGCTCGGTCTAGTATGATCTCTTCACTAAAGTCAACATACCTGTCCCTGTTGCTCTGGTCTTACTGTTTCCTACCCTTCAAATGCTTTTCCTTCTATTGTTTAATTGTTTCGACCTTACCTATTCCATGGGTCAAAGCCCAAGACCCATATCCTCACAAAGATTTTGTAGCCCTCCTTAGTACGAGTCTTCATTCTCCAACTTGGACTTTGTACCAGTCAGTCAGTTTGGTCCTCATTCCATGAATTCTTAACCAGAATGCAATCCCCATGTGGGAAAATGTGTCTTATTCAACATTTTGTGTCCCAGAAAGTGTTTTATGTATTTAGCACTCAGTAAATATTGTTTAAAGGAATTATCAGATGGAAAGTTAGAAAATCATAGGCAAATTGAGTTTACTTTTTTAAAAACAAAATATGAGGGGTAAGAAATAAAAGGAATGAAAAGTCTGCAAGTAAAAAAATCAACTAAATGTGATATATAAAAGCTTACACAATTGATGAGTATGGTTTGCTTTCTATAATTTGTATTTTAATAAACACAGGGGCACCTGGCTGGCTCAGTCAGTAGTGCGTGTGACTCTTGATCTCAGGGTCATTAATTCAAGCCCCATGTTGGATGTAGTGATTACTTAAAAATAAAAATCTTTTTAAAAAAATGGTGTTTAGATGTTGGAAAGTTCAGTCAAACAGTCTATGAGTATCTTGTCTAAGGAAGAAGATCATGAAATATTCTCCTTCACTTTGTTAAAGCAACCATGTAGGGAGATAGTATTTCTGATCATACATCTGAAATTTAGTATAAATGTATACACTTTTGTATATGGTTTAATGAAACAATAAATGTATTTGTTTATGGAACTATATCATGGACAACTCTAGTTTAGCAAGTAAGTTATTTTTTCTACATTTCAGTCTAAAAGCAAGCATTTAGCACCTGAATGGCACCTGAATCTATAAGTAGATTTAGCATCTATATGTTATACTCTAAATATCTAATATTTTAAAAACATTGGTAGGCATCACTGAGATAATTTTAACAGTTTTGGGGAAACTATGCAGCGTTTTGTGTCAGAAAACAATAAAAAATGACTCATGGTTTTCCTTCAAAAGGAAGTAATACACCAAGTGGTTAAATATTACCAGTTGAACATCTCTTCAACCTGGCAGTTTTCTAGCTGATCTGTAGAATTAGGCTGGTAGTCTGGCCTCTTTTTGGTGGGGAGGGGTATGTGTGGAGGGTTTTCTCCCATTCCTCAGATGCAGGAGGGCATCCACAGCCCTTGAGGATTCATATGCAGCCCAGGAATCTAGGATTCCTGGATGTGATTCTCCCTGGCGTCTGGCTTAGAAAGAGTCTGCCAGGCTTAAATACATACTGAGCGGGGCTTTCTACAGGGCACTCCCAGTGGAAAGTGCTGGAAAGCTAGTGTTCTGCTCTATCAAGAGTCAGTAGTAAAATGTACCTTGTTAACTGTGATCTCGACCTCTAAAAACAAAACAAAACAAAAACACACAGAAAAACAAAAAACAAAAGACTACCTTCAAGACAAGACAGAAACTTCAGGGAATAGAGGTTGAGAGAAGGTCTATGGGATTGCAAGGGGGGAAATTAAAGAGCTGAGAATTGCTCTCCAGACAGTGTCTGGGCTGGGGTTGTTACTGGAACAGAAAGAAAAGGGAGGATGTAAAGAATGATTAAATAGCGAAGACAGACTTGGGTTGAAAGCAAATATGAATGAAAGGGAAAGAATGGCAGGACAAAAGTTCATGGGGAGGAGAAGAGGAGTCCAGTAATGAAATAGCAAAGTGAGCCCAGCTGAAAACTCTGGAGGAACTGGGAAGAAAGTTGAGCACTAAAAATATCCAAGTTGTATTTTGTAGTAGAAATGAGGAGTTTTTTCTAACCACATCCTTGGCTGCACGAACCTTGTTATTGCAGATTACATGTAAGACAAAGACATGTTCAGATTCATTTTTCACTTATTCATTTAACACATATTTATTGAGCATCTTCCACATGCCTTCCTTGTGCTGGAGCCAAGGATACAGGGTGGACAACACTGACCTGATCACACCCCTCTACTCTCCCAGAATGTAAAGGAATTTGGATCCTGAAGCATGAATGAGAGGAAGGAGAAAGACCAAGAACTGGCAGAAGAAGGACAGGATGATGCTGGAGAGATTTTTATAAAATATAAATAAATCACAGCATTCTTTTACCTAAAACCCCTGCATGGCTTCTAGTTGCCCTCGAAATGAAATCTAAACTCTTACCATATCTTTCAAGGCCAGCATTACCTGGTCTGAGACTCGCTCTCCATCCTTATTCATCACTAGTTTCTTCTCTGCTCCTTCTGGATGCATTGAGTCCTTTCCTGACTCACAGCCTTTGCCCCGTTTCCAGCAACCTGACCCACAGTTTCTGCAGCTCTCAGGACAGTCCCGGGGCCTCTCAGCCCACAAGCAACCTCCTCAGTCATGTCCTCCTGACCCAACAGTGCACCCACTCCTTCTCTACCCACTACCACCTACTTTAGACACATCACCCTATTTTTGTATAGCATTTATTGTAACCTACAATTATATTCCTGATTGGGTTATTCGCCCGTAATCCGCATGAACTCAGGGCGTCTGTCTTGCAGTACCCAGCACACTGCCTGCCACCTGCCACAATAAATAGTGTTGGATAAAGAAATGTTTGCTGATGCCTTAGCTTTCCTCCCCTCCTAGTAAAACATATTGTGATTTCACAAAATGGAGGCCTGCCACACTCTTATCTCTGAGCCTCTCTGAATGGTCCTTAGCAGAGGAAGACCCCGACTGAATCTATACATGATCACAACTACTCACTCACTTTCCAAGGGTAAGGAAGCCAGCACTGCAGCTGCCTATTGGCTCAGCTGAATCTTGGACAGTATTTCAATACGTACCCTTTTCCTCAGACATTGCAACCACTTGTGTTTTCATGCCCTCTTAGCCTTACCATATCCCTCAAGTTCTGTTGACTTCATTGTCCTAATTCCAAAATGTAGCTCATTTTCCAGATCAAATATGAATACTAATTTGTTAATTAAGTAAGCATTTTATAACCGTACAAGCAACTCTGGGTGTTCTCTTATACCCCCACCTAATACAGAGCTGACTTTTTCTCCCCCCAGTGCAGTTCATTCTCTGTGCAAACACAGCCCCAGGATATCTACACACAGCAATCAGTCTCTATGGGCACAAAAAGCACAAGACACTGTCTGTGAGATGAACTCCAGGTACTGTCCTCTTGCTCCTCCCAGACTTCCGGAATCCAGACCCCTTCCTGCCAGGGCCCCAGAGCCCTGATTACTCTCTTTTATACTGCATCACTTCTTGGCTTCTGGATATGTGCTTTGCATTGACTAACCAAGGACTACAATCCGAGCACTCCTTCTGCCTGGCTGGATTCCTTGGCTTTCCAGCCCTTTGACTTGTCTGAATAGTAAGTCTCCACTTGGTTACCTGCACCTTATCTGATCTCCCTCACCCAGAAAGTACCTGTGCCCTGGCGTGGTGATGTTGAAAAGGTCTCTCTCACAGCACCTGGATCTGTTCACTCATGACATTTGCCTCAGTTTCTAATCACGTTTTTGTTGTAGATTTACTAGTTTCTTGCCTATCCCCGTGCCCTGCCTCCTCCCCAAGAGATTACTAGTTTCATGAGGAGCTGTTATGATACAAATTTAGTAGCTTAAACAACAAAAACATGTTATCTTACCATTCTGGAGGTCAAAAGTTTAATGATGAGCCTCATTAAACTAAACTCAAGGCGTTAGTAGAGATTGCATTCTTTCTGCTGCCTCTAGGAAAGAATCCACCTTCCGGTGTTGGGCAGCTTCTAGAGACCACCACATTTCTTTGCTTGTGGCTCTCTTCCATCTTCAAAGGCAGGAATGCCCAGTCAAGTCTTTCTCCTATTGCTTCACTCTGACACTGTCTCTTCCACGTTTAAAGACCCCTCCTTTGGACCTACTTGGTAATCCAGGCTACTCTCTATATCTTAAATTAGCTAATTAGCAACATTAATTCCATTTGCAACTTCATTTCCCTGTGTCATATGACATAACATATTCATATATTCAGGGATTAGAACATGGACATCTTTGGAGTGCTGTTATTCTGTCTACACTTGGAATACTTTCGCTTCGTTAACCAAAGTCTCTTCTGCATTTAATAGATGCTCAATTCTGCATTCTTCTTTGATTGTCATAGAGGAAGTGTCAGCATGTTAATTAATTAAATGATTAATTGAGGATGGAAAGCACACATGGGCAGAGAACGGAGATGAGTGTTAAAATACAACCATGACAGATAAAATCACAGATTATCTCATTGAAGTTGTCCCATTAAATAAATTGGTATCCAAATGTTCCAGTGACTCTTTAACAAATGAGCAGATTTAGTTTGCACTTGTGGCGTCAAGAGCACTTTGGAAGTGGAATCAGGTCAGGAGACTGGTTGCAGAGTTGACCCTGTGCTGCTGGGTCCCTACAAGACTTTCCCTGGTTTCTTTTTCTTGCTTTCCCCTACCCTGTCATCCTAGTAGGGATGCTATAGGGTTGAAAGCTTCATTCCTTACTTTGACCTATCAAGAAGGAAGACTCACTCCAGAATTGTTCCTCCTTCCATTTCCATCCCGTACTTAGTCTATTCCAAGGCCTATGAATTCTTTCTTTATGCTTTTTTGGTTCCTGTCCCTTTCTTTTCACTCCTAGAGCTAAAATTCTAACTCTAGCCATTGTAGCATCATACCTGAAGTACATGACTTCCTAACTTGATTTCTACTCTCCCACTACCCCATCTATTCCCATTCCCACCCAGATGAAATGGCATTCAGGACTTCTGGTCCAGCTGCCGTATATTTTGTATTTCTTATTATAATATCTGATGACTCCAGCCCTTCATCCACACAGGTATGATTCACATAAGGTGAGCACTTATCTGTGGAGCACTCTGGAGGTGGTAAAACTTGAGCTGGTCTCTGAGGCATGGATGAAAACAGACAGAGGCTCAAAGGAAGAGAAGGGCCTCCCAGGCAGAGGGTCCAATATTAGCAAGGATTTGGAAGCTGGTGTGCTGGAGCAAATAGAGTAGAGTGTCCTCATAAAAGAATAGTGGTAAATCAGGACGTATTGGGCTTTGGATGCCTTGTCAAGGCATTTGGAAGCTTAGGGATCAATACTAGTATTATGACCATTTATAGGTTAGAGACTGGGTACAAGTCCTAACTCTATCACTGGTTAGTTACATGCCCATGAAAGGCACCAGATTTCTCTGCTGTAAAATAAAGCTAATAACAATACTTTCTCACAAGGTTGTATTGAAAATGAAATAAAATAATGCATGTAACACACTGCTGCACATGACTGGCATGGAATAAACAATGGCTGTCATGATAATAGCTATCATCATCTTCACCATCATCACCCTGTTTTGTGACCATTATTCCTTTGGACAGGGGTGAATATGAAAGACTTATAATCTTTTAAAAATGGATGTGAGAAGGGCTGGCTAGCACAATGAAAGCTACGCTTTGGGGCCATGACTCTCAGGAGGTTGGCTTGGAAAAGTTCTGGACAGGTGATCTCACCCAAGTGTGGGTGCAGCTAGAACTCAGATAATAGCTAGAATTATGAGTGCTAGGCACACGACAAAAAGCAAACAAACAAGACTAGCCAATCCCACAATTGCCAAATATTGGGATAGGGCCGGGATCTTGAAGTCAGGGAAAACTCACAAGTTTGGAGGTTTGAACTTGTCAGTGACCAAAGCTAAGTGTTGTGAAGCCAGGAGATAAGTCATGTTGGCAAAGAGAAATCAGGTCGAGGAGAGGGAAGCATCTGGAGCCCGAAAATAAAGCAGATGGATGAAGTGGGGTCAGTGCAGAGTCTCCAGAGAGGCAGCATGGAGACACTGCTTGTGTGGACTTGGATGATTCCTTCACATGTCAAGGATGGCCAATTGGAAGTTAGAAGAGGGAAAGCAAGGATGGGAGGAACAAAACCAAGCACTGCTCCCCAGAGCTGGCTGACTCATTGGAAAAGGGTTCATGAAGGATAGAGAGGTCCAAACTTAACTTCAGAAAAATGGTTGAACCAGCTAGGGAAATAGGAAAGAATACTAGGAAGCAGTGGTTCTCAAATTTAAGCAAGCATCAGAACCGCCTTTGCTAGAACCAGATTGCAGACCTCCATCCCCCTTTTCACTTTCCTACCCAGCAGATCTGGGTGAGGCCTGAGAATCTACATATGTACTAAGTTCCCAGGTGCTGCTGGTCTGGGGGCTCCATCTTGACAACCACCACTCTACAGGGGACTATGCTATCATTCAGTGAAATTAGAAGTATATTTATGGCTAAAGTATACAAACACACACACATATGTGGCTAATATTTCCAGGCCTCTGCAATTAGTTACAAATGATCTGTATGAAAAGTTCAGAGTTGGGGCGCCTGGGTGGCGCAGTCGGTTAAGCGTCCGACTTCAGCCAGGTCACGATCTCGCGGTCCGTGAGTTCGAGCCCCGCGTCAGGCTCTGGGCTGATGGCTCAGAGCCTGGAGCCTGTTTCCGATTCTGTGTCTCCCTCTCTCTCTGCTCCTCCCCCGTTCATGCTCTGTCTCTCTCTGTCCCAAAAATAAATAAAAAATGTTGAAAAAAAAAAAAAAAAGAAAAGTTCAGAGTTTCTAAAGGTTATTCCTCATCTCTAGGATGAATCCCAAGCATCCAAATCTATGAACGTGTAAGCTAACCCAATCTATTTTTAAGACTTCTCATGTAGTGCTAATCATTTAGTGCTAATCACTGATGCTGAGAAAGAAAAGGAAAAACAGTTTGGGAGTGAAGGGGTTGCTTTGGTTTGTTCTGTATTCCACAGCATGAGGACATTTTCCTACAGAGGACATTGAGTCTTTCTTGTTCAAGGCATACAGCTAATGTGGCTCAGGTCAGACAGCACGTCTTTTCCACCCCTTGATTTGCAATGGTGTAAAGGGTGCATAATTAATAATGAGACCAGTCCTGTTACTGAAGAGTCTGATCATGTGAAGAGTCTCCCACTGGAAGAATCTCCATCAAGCAGTTCCTTAGCAGTGGAGAAGGAACTGTCCTAACCAGGCATATAGTCTTGCCCCTCTCTTTGGACCAGTGTGAGGCAGGAGGAGAATGTGCAGCCTGTGTCTGTGTCTAGACCTTCATTAGCACTAACCCTAATCAGGGCTAACATCCCACAGCTGTTGTCCTTCCTCTGCCTTTGGATCAACTTCTAAACAGTGGGAGGATCGTCCTAAGGGCAGGAGATCTGTGGGGTGCAGACTAAGTTGAACTTCCTGTGTGTTAGCATTGTGGCAATCGGTTGGTTTTATGCATCCTTGGAAATAGCTACTCCCCCATGCCCAAAATGAGAATCAACTTTTGCAAGTTGGTGGAAAAAAAAATGATGAAATTCTCTTGATTCACGCTCTACCTCCATTGGCAAAGATAGTCTGTTAATATTTTTATGTAGGCTTTTTCCTTTAGTTTGTTTACTTAAGGCAAGCTAGTGTTCCTTTCATGATGTGCGCCTTTATTTAGGAGCCAGAGCCCAGTTCATGGCTCTACATTGGGTGGAAAGAACAGATGTTAATATAGTTGTATCTTCAGGTTCATGGATGGATATTATGTATGGGTTCTCTTGAAATGAGTTTGAACCTTGACCCTTATTCCAGAAACTGACCTTTGCCTCCAAGTAAGGTGGTTCATGATGTGAGAACTGAAAGGAAGGGAATTCAGGTAAAGAAAAGAGCTTCACGGGGAATGCCAAGCATGGATGACACAGAGAATTAAGAAAATGGTACCTTGGCAATCTTTAGCGTTATAAGCTTGATTTTGAGGCTATTCACTAATAAAGCAATGGTTTATTAGTCCATTAGTTGTGTAGAGATGTACTTCCTGATATTTCTGACATCAAAATGACAATATTTGTGTGGCCCACTGTGGTAAATGGAGGAGACACTCTCATCCTCAACCTAGGTTGAGGAGATCGGTAGCTCACAACACACTCTAACTCATAAGTGAAGTGCCTGTAAGTGTAAAGAGTCAAGAAGCTCTGCACTTGGGCAGAATTGTACATTTGATCCACTTGCCAACATTTTAGCTTTGACCTATTTCATGGCCAAAACAATATACATTAGTTCAGGTAGGCATTGGGTTGATAGGTTACAGGAAACACCAGGCAAGGAGGTGCACTAGAAGCAGCTGACCTGTCACTCCTGGAAAACACACACACACACACACACACACACACACACACACACACACACCAAAGCACATTTTGTCTTATGTCTGCCATGAGTCATGTTTTCATTTCCTTAATCCACCAGGAAGCTTTGAGCCACTTCCAGAGTCTGGATATGATGGGGCTGCTGTTCTTGTCCATGGCTTTATTATTTCTCTTCATCAGAACTTCCTTGGTTATTTATTTTATCCTTTTGTATTTTGGTTCTTTTTATAAGCCACTTGAAATCCTTTTTTGTGGGTTGTGGGTTAAGTGAGGGAGCAAATAATTAAAAAGGAAAACTCAAAACACGTGCCGTGCCCATACGGGGTCAGTCATGTCATTTTTGTATGCAGACAGAATATTTTCACCCTTTAATAAAATTGGCAACCGAATATGATATTAGTCATAATATGAAATAATGTTCCTTTTTAAATGTGATGATCATCCTGCTTTATTTCCCCATCTGCAAGATGAGAATGATAATTATCCCTTTGAAAATATCATATGGTCAAATTAGTTAATGTTGGACAAGCATTTCAATATGAAGATACCTAATAATTTATTAGTGGCTTCACTGGTATGCAATTTGAGAATGAAATCTGCCTGTGAGGAATTGGCATTTGCATTAATTCATGTTTTCCTTAAATTTCTTATAAGGTCTACCCTGTGTTCTCTCCTCTGGGTACCAGCTGTGCCCGCCTGTGGCTCATGATCTTGCAGCCTTCACCTACGGTGGTCTTGCTTGAGCAACCAGAGTCTGGTGATCGTGTCCTAAAGTGAGCCAGTAAAATCAGCTGTACACTTCTTTTTTTTTTTTTAATTTTTAATGTTTATTTTTATTTTTGAGAGAAAGAGATGGAGCATGAGTGGGAGAGGGGCAGAGAGAGAGGGAGACATAGAATCCAAAGCAGGTCCAGGCTCTGAGCTGTTAGCACAAAGCCCGACGTGGGGCTTGACCTCATGAACCGAGAGAGCATGACCTGAGCCGAAGTCGGATGCTTAACCGACTGAGCCACCCAGGTGCCCCAGCTGTACACTTCTTTTTTTTTTTTTTTTTTTTTAATTTTTTTTTTCAACGTTTTTTATTTATTTTTGGGACAGAGAGAGACAGAGCATGAACGGGGGAGGGGCAGAGAGAGAGAGGGAGACACAGAATCGGAAACAGGCTCCAGGCTCCGAGCCATCAGCCCAGAGCCTGATGCGGGGCTCGAACTCACGGACCGCGAGATCGTGACCTGGCTGAAGTCGGACGCTTAACCGACTGCGCCACCCAGGCGCCCCTGTACACTTCTTTTAAAGTGACTCATATGTTTGCTTTTTAATCAAAATGAGATTCTTTTGATTCAGTCATCCAGCATTTTATTTTCTACTCTACACTCTTCAAGATACACTGTTTGACCCTGACATGAATGAACTCAGTTACAGCTTCAATGAGACAAGTGAATGAGCTGTTTCATGTGTTGTCGTTTCCTTCCATGTGAGGTAATTAACCTCTTCCTAATTCAGAAAGCATAAGATTTTGTACAGTCACAAAGACAGCCAAGGAGGACACACACATAACAATAATAAATATAGTAATAGCTATCATTCATTAAACATTTATGTGCCAGAAATCTTAAAACATCTTCTCCAATACAACTCTGAAAAGTATGAACAGATAAGGCACCAGAGGATCAGAAGGTTTAATTGACGTGTACAAAGTCACACAGCTATAAAGAGATGTAGTGCTGGGATTTGAACCTAGGTAGATCTCTGAAGCTTCTATTTTTCTATTTAATTTGCATTTTATGAACCCAAATCATTAACGAGTATTTATGTTGTATTTCTGTACACTTCTGAAAAAGCTAATTTTTGAAATAATTTATTGCCTACTAAGAGCAGCCACATCCTGATGGAGTGGAATGGACCAAATGATCCTCTTATTCCCTTATGACTGTAAAAATTATACAAGCTGACCTGTGTGAGAAACTTCCAAAATACTCAGTTAATTCTCCTGAGTGCCTACTGCCTACCAGACTCTGGCAAATTGCAGTCAAATAAAATCCGTAAATTTAGAGATGAGAATTCCTCTGTCAATGAAATGAAATCAGAAGTTTTTCCTTTTCACTTTAAATGGCTATATACATTTATATAATGTAAATCCATACATGAACAAAGACAGAATATTTTACTTGTTTGCTTTTCAATTAGGTTAGAATATTTCTTCTGTTTAAGTCGGGACATGTCAACAAAAAGGTTAGAATATTTCTTCTGTTTAAGTCAGGACATGTCAACAAAAAGGTTAGAATATTTCTTCTGTTTAAGTCGGGACATGTCAACAAAAAGTGTCCCCCATTCCAGCTCACAGGCACAGAAACTGGAGCAGTGTTTGGTAGTCTATTCATTAGTATGCGTCCAACAACAGAAAACAGAGGTGAACTCACCGAAATGAAAGGAGGTTGATTTGCCTTCGGGTAAATAACCAGTTATCCCTCCTCTAAGAATCTGTGGGCTCACACAGCCTTGAGAACTGATTTGTCTATGGGAGTATATGCTCAGTACTAGAACATTGTGTCTGAACTGCCTAACAAAGAACAGTTAGAAGTCATACTGGTCCCTGTATTCAAAATATTTATTTAAAAGAAACTAGCCACAGATGGAAATGTTTCTAACTAAAAATTATCTTTCTCAAGTATAAAAACATTTCTCAAAATCAAATATTTCCCATATAAAGTCAGTTAGCTGTGGGCTTTGGGACTTTATTTTCCATTGCCAATAAAAGCCTTTGATTGGCGAGCTTTTCCTTGCCTTAAATTTGAAACTGGAGTATGTAAGCAGAACTTGGATAAGAGTGGAAAAACTGGCTTAAATTATGTGAATTTCAGAAATATCACTATGTGTTTATTTGTACAGTTTCCTCTAAAGGGGAAAATTTTGTTTAATATTTGAATATGTTTATTTATAAAAACAGTAGTATAATCAGTAGACATTTGTATTCTATTAAAAATATGTTGTTCTCCATTTTCTTTATGTATTTTCTATTATAAAGGCCTGGTTTTTTTATGTCTTAGAGTACTTACCTGAACATTTATAAATGACTAAGATTTCGCAGTTAACCTTTAGTATGTGAATATCAATGATTTTCCATGACATACAGTCTCCCCTTGGACGTTCTCCTGTGTCTCTTCAACCCAGCTTTGCTACTTTGCCCTATTTTAGATTTCACACAACTACAGAAAACAGCCAGTAGAGGGCGCTGCTGGTTTACTTTTTAGAAAACTACTTACTTGCCTGATTTCAGCACTTTTAAAAACATACAAGGAAATTATTTTTGTTCAGTCAAAGCAATCAGAATGAGAACACTGTCTTAAATTTTTCAAAATTATTTCTTTGTGTCTTTTGCCATCTCATCTCCCCAAAGGCATCAATAAAACTGGGCAATTAGTTTTGCTTCACACATCTGCAGAGCCCTTAGCTGACCCACGGTAAGGATGAGTTCAGGGCAACCGGGTGTGATTATCTAATTTTTCCATCAGCTTGAGGTTCTTATGTGAAAGTTCTATTCATGGAGAGCCAAAAGAAGGGGAAAATAAAAACTTGTTTACACTTTCCCTTTCCAGCTGGCCTTGCCAGTTATCCCCTGACCTGGTACAATGACAAGAAAATATATGTGCAACCTTGGCCATCGGGTTGTGGACTGGGGAGGGGATGTCGGAGGCCTTGGTAGACAGAAGTCAGTGGGAGGTGGGAATGAATTTATAGACTCAAAAGCATTCTCTCCTCTCGTGCAGGCATTTCTCTTCTTGTAGTGGTAACGCTAAGAACCAATCCGAGGAGCAACCTTTATATCTCTACCAGGACCTCCATTCTTTGAGATGAACTACTGACAGCCCCTCAGTATTTTATAAACTGTTATGCAAACACAGTTTCAAGTCAAAAATTTCTAGCCAACTTTCTCCCTAGTATCCTTCCAAAGAAAATGCTATACCTAAGCTCTTTCTACAAAGAAATTCTAGAACCTCCACCACTTACACAGGTATCTCCCCCACCCTTTACTCAACCAGGAACATTTCCAAGTTATTTAAGACATTGTGGTGCAAAATGCAACGATAATCACATCTGCATTTCATTTTTATGGTGGTGTCAAGGAGCTCCAAAACACCCTGATAAAGTTCTTGGTGAATCTGAACTCTGTTTAATGCGGTTTTTCTTCGCCATGTGGGCACTGGGCACTCGCTGTCCTTCATAGCTGGTAGGTGCCACTTTTGGCTGGCCCTGTAGCTGGCTGCAGTTGTCTGTCCTTCCTTGGGATGAAAAATGTCTTCCATTAGCTAATGGCTACGTTCTCCGTGAAGCATTCTGTCCCTTGGCCTGGGGCTGCAGGAGATCATCAATCAAACCTCTTAGGTGAGGCCTCGAAGGACCAAGGGAAATCTGTATAATCCTGAACTGTAAACATGGGACCAGTGGTTGAGGTTTTGGATTTGCACAACATTTAAAAATATCTATTTGAGTATCTAAAGTAAACCTTTATTTTAAAGAGAAGCTGAAGCCCAAGAGGCTCTCTGGGTGGCCTTCAGAAGGTCCATTGACCCTTCTGCCTTTGTTTCCCTTTCTTCACATTGAAAGGAAAAAAAAAAAAAAGGTAAAAAGCCTTACGTTTCTGCTTCACAGGAGAATCCATTTAATTTTATTACCAGTGAGAAGTGATCCAGCTAATTTAATTTTCCCCAGGCAGGTTTTCTTTATGCCTCTCCACACTGTATAGACCATGTTATAAACTCTCTGTCCCAAGATTTAAGTGTCCACTAGTTATCACTCCCTGGTGTTATTTTGGGAACGTGGGCTTGTAGTGGCCGAAGTTTTCTTTTTGGCCATTTCCTTTCTCTGCATCCTCTTCTATTACCTACTAACCAAGGAAGACAGGCTGAGGTTCCCCCACTCTTCCTAGTGGAGGCAAAACAGCTTCTGGTTCCTGAGGGAAATCATGGAAATGTGGAAGGAAAAAGGCAGGAAGAGCAAGGGCGCGCGCGTGTGTGTGTGTGTGTGTGTGTGTGTGTGTGTGTCTTTTAGCAGCTGGCTTTTTTGTCCTGGTTTGTTGCTGTTGGCGCCTTTAAGCAGTCAGGCTGAAGAAATTTCTCAGGAAAAAGAAAGAACTAACTTCCTAGAGGTGAACAGAAGTTTGCTGAGGCCTTGGGGGGACATTTATGCAGAGCTGACTTTTCTCTAAGCTGCTTTGTATTGTTTATTTTAAATTCTCTATTGTTGGGACACATTTTTTTGTTTATTATATCCCCATTCTCCCATTTTTTCCTTTAAACAAATATTTAAAAATTTTTCATATCCCTAAATTCATGCCTTCTCCATTTTAATAGGCAGTGTATCAGAACTTAAATCTTACGAGATCTTAAAGAGTACTGCTCAACAGTTTTAGAAACCCCTTTTACTCTTGCCTTGAAAGACAAGACGGGAGAGACACTGAGTAAGCTGTTACCTTTGCACAGGGCAGGCAACCCCCAGATATTCATGAAACCAAAATTTAATTACACCAGGATGATTTTTTTTCTCAATGGTAAACTTAGAATTTTGCTATATATTTTTATATATTTATATAAGGCTATGCATTGTTATAAATTAGCAATTAATTCTACTTAAATAGCTAAATAATGTTTTCTATAAGTTACAGTATTCCAAAGAAATAAAATAAAATCCAGACATGGAATTTGATTACAGACTCAATGCCATTGGCATAGGGGTTTTTTCAGAGTGAGAAAAAAGCTAGTTCTGGTTTGTCTAGTTAGAAATAGGCCATGGTAATTTTGGCTGTGAATGTCATGTGATGGCCATTCTATTTTTACAAATAGGTTAGCTTCAAAAACATAAGGTTAACTAGATGTGATGTTCAATTTTGTATTTGTAAACATTTAGAAATTAGCTTTTTTACAAAGCCAAAACTTTATGGGAAAATATGTAAAACAAAGTAAAAGAGAAAAAATTACAACAGTTTACAAGAATACCTAGAATGGCCCATTGTCTCCATTCTGAGGAATAGTTGGGCTCCAGGGAAGAATTTGATAGTCCTCTGCATAAAGAAAGAACTCACCCTGATGACCTCTTTATGTGGGCCATTGCATACAAAAGTTAAGAATCTGGGTTTGACATTTAAAAGAGTAAAAAACCAACATGAAAATTGGCATGTTCTTCTCATATATAATTTGGGGGAAAACATTAAGTGAAAACAGGAAAGATGTAGTTATCTTTTTAAAAAGTAACATTTAGGAGTGAATGAAAAGAGCTCCCAATGGCCAAAGCTGCAACAGTTGGAGCAACAAAATAATAGCAAATCATTGAAATGGATCGGATTCGTGATTCAAAACTGAGTATTGGATTATAACTCAAAGTGTAAAAGACATATCCATGAGTCTGTAATGATGTAAATAAATAATAGAATAACTAAATAAATCAGGGAGAATAGACAAACCTCCCATACAAAATAATCCCAAAGAATTTACGTGGATACTACGTCCTCAAGGGGGTGGAGCATAACTCCCTACTCATTAAGTGTGGATTACACATCGTAACTCCCTTCCATGGACTGTAGTATGGAAAGAGGGTGGAGAGAGTAACTTTATGATAGAGAAACTAGATAGACACTAACCAGGTGATCAAGGTTAACATCAACAGTGATAAATCATATTGATGACATGTGCCCTTAGTATGATGTGATGGGAATGACATTTTACTTCTGTAGTTTTCCCACCTTAAAGCCGTAACCTAGTGCAATCATGAGAATAACATCAGACAAATTCCAGTAGCAGAGCATCGTACAGAATACCAGACCAGTAATCCTCAAAACTTTCAACATTATCAAAAACAAAGGAAGTTTGAGAAACTGTTAGTCTAGTGGAGCCTAAGGAGACATGATGACCAAATATAACGTGGTACCCTGGATGGGACCCTCAGACAGGCGAGTGACATCAAGTAAAAACTAAGGAAATCTGAGTAAAGGATGGACTTTAGACAATAGTAATATATCAGATTAGTTCATTAATTGTTACAAATGATATAGTGACATAAAATGTTCATGATAGGGGAAACTGGGTGAGGGGTACATGAGAAGATTCTGTACTATCTTTGCAACTTTTCTGTAATACTAAAACTATTCTAAAATTTAAAGGTTTTTTGTTTTTCGTTTTTCTTTTTGTTTTTTGTTTTTAAAGCAATCCTTGGGGCACCTAGGTGGCTCAGTCTATTAAGCGTCCTACTCTTGATTTCAGTTCAGGTCATGATCTCACAGCTGGGCTCTGCACTGGGCATGGAGCCTGCTCGAAATTCCCTCTCTCCTTCTCCTTCTGGCCCTCCCCTGCTTGCGCTCTCTCTCTAAAACTAATAAATAAAATAAATAAAATAAAATGGCAATCCTTAATATCCTGTATTAGCCCTTCATTTCAATGGTATTATTGTCCTAATGCGTGGTTGATTTTTGAGAGATGACTTTAAATTGGATAACACGTGTTCTCCAAGCTTTACTATTTTATATAGTTGTAATTGTTAAAGGTGCTATTTATGGAGTATGAATATCATGATTAACTTTGCTTATAAATAGACCCAGTATTCTACTTTGTGAAAGTGTTTATTAGTGCAAGGTATGAGAAAGTTTGCTCCCCATATTTAGGATTACCATGACCACCCACCAAGAAGGAAACTGAGTTTCTTAGTGGTGAGTGGCCACCTTAGCATTCAGTCAAGAATTATATAGTTTTCAGTGATTGCTTAGAAGTAATAATAATCAAGTGGTCTCTCTCGATCTGTATGCACAATCCCTGCTTATATTGCTAACTTCATAAAATCAAGTTTGTTATAGTCTTTATTGAAATGGCATTGTATTTTTTTGTGTTAATAAGCACAGTATTTTTAAAAGAAAGTAAAACATCTTCCCTTTGAGATGAAGTAATGAATTTTTCATCCAAAAATTGCGACTGGTCATAAGAGATGTAAAATTTATCATGGGTATTGATAGAGCTACCAACATTTTTGAAGCTTTATTATTTCATAACTATATATAGTATGCTATTATGACTGCAAACAGTTGAAAAATATTATAAATCTCTAAACATGCCATACATTTGTAGGACAAAGAGACATTTTCTGGGAGAGCCCTTTTGTGTAGCCCAACAGTCCCATTTCACATCCATTATTTCCTTTGTAGCTCACTTTTTTCATTGTAGTCTTCGGCTATAGTCTGGGATGGATTTTTCTGTCTACAGCAAGAAACACATGGTCTGGGCTTCATCATCAAAAATCTTTGTGTGATTTGGAGGTCTTTGAGGAGCCAGTGGGTTCCCTGGCTGTTCTCTTGTCTGCAGACACCCTGGTTGTCTTCCAAAATGAAATCCTGGAAGCTGAATGTGCACCATATTTATGAGTGTGTTGACTGACCAGTGACTCATGGGACTATCACACAAGTGATGATGAATATGTCATTTTCCTTCTCTGAAACAACTGTTGTCACAATATAGTTATGAGCAGTGTGATCCTATGGTTTCCTTTCCTTTAACCCAGTAAATCCTTGCTGTCTTATTCTTTGAAGGAATATTTTAGTCATTTTGAAAGAACTGAGAGCCAGCAAGTGCTGTATGCAATTACTGCATATTGTATCTAGCCATGAGATAAAATAATGTCTCAGTAGATTTCACTTCATCTCTTAAACACACACAATAATTTAAATTCTTAACTAGAACACACTTGAATTTTCCCATGTTTAATCATTAAAAAGGCAAAACTTAATTTCATCAAGTGCAATCAAAGAATTTTTCATAGTAGCAATTAAAAACTATGAAACTGGAATTTCAATGACATAAAATTGAACAGCTGCTATGTTATATTTTAATCTTCCTTCAAATCAAATGGCAAATCAGATTTTTCTTCAGGATTTTTTCTTTTCTCTTTTAATATTTTTAATACTGAAAGGTGGTTTTGGCCATTCAAAAACCTCCTTAAACATGCTCCAGTATGTTTTGAAATGTATTTCAAAGGTTACACCAAAGTGAGTAACTTTACATTTCTGTAAGACCCAGAAAGCAAAACTCTTTGGGGAAGGGCTGATTGGCTAACTTGCTTTGGTGTGAGGGGACTTCCAGCTATACAGAGCTGTTTAACTAAGGAAACCAGAACCTGTTTTGCTCGGTTTGGCATTCTTACTGTACTCCATGTGTGGCATTTAAAATAAGAGAAAGTGAAAGCCACACATGAAGGTCAGGTCCTTCTCCTCATTCCCTCCTGTTTCCATGCTGGGGGAGCAGGGCTGTGTGTCAGGCAGTGAGCTGGGATGTAGGTAGCATATACACAGTCAGCGAACTGGTCTGTTGTTCATTCCATGCACAAACATGTTCCCTCCAACCTTCTTCCTTGGGTTTTAGGTGTAGATACCAAGGAAAAGCAACACCCAGCTGAGCCAGGGCTCCAGGTTTTGAAGAATGTTTAAAGATTTTGAAAAAGGTGGAGCTATTTAATTAATTATTTTATGACTTCAAAAGCCTTCTTAGTTTTCATACATACATATGTGTGTGTGTGTGTGTGTGTGTGTACATATATATATGTGTATATGTGTGTGTATATATATATATATATATTTTTTCCCCCCTCCCTGAAAATGGGCATTGAGTTATCTGGTTTTGAGCACACTCATTTTGCAAGACTCTTATTTTAGTTTCTTATTTCTTCCTGTCAAACCTCTCTCCTGGCTCTATTCTCATAACAGAAAAATCTGAAGTCCGTCTTTTGACTTTCAAGTTTTAATTTCTTCAGGGACCTTTTATTTTCACACCTTTTTTCTTGGTGAGACTGGACAACAGGAAGTTTTTCTTCAGAGGCTTGGCCGTTTACACATCAGGCAGGACTACACATAAAGTGACTTAAAGGCTAAATGAGTCTTTGGGTCAAAACTTCAGCCTACCATTTTTAAAAATGAGAATTAACTGAATTATAAGGGAATTTCTTTGGCTAGTAGAATTTATTTGACCAGGATTGAGTAGGACAAGAACTTTGACTTATTCAGTGTGAAAACCAAATGACCATTAGGACGTGGTTTGTCAAACAACCTGAAAGATTCATTGATAGTATTAAAAAAAAAAACACAGAGAGACCCCCTACATTGACCTGGTAAATAGTCAGTGTGCCCAAAGGAAGTAAAATGTTGGAAGAAAGCCAGTGGCAAAGAATTTGTGCTTTGCCATCCATGCCTCACAAGGTTTCTTGTGAAGCTTAATGAGACTGCATAAACCATGCTTTGTAAACAGTAAAGGACCATCCACGTGTAAAGTGTTATTATTATTGCTAAATTATAGGTTGTGTTATATGGAGGAAGACTGTGCTTGAAGAATCATTTTTGTGGGATAGCAACATTTTACAGCTTATTTTGAGGAGTTCTCTACACAGTTAAAACAATGGTATGTCATTATGGGGAAGCAATTTAAACTTCTTCATAATACCTGCTCATCATTTTTTAATCGCTTTGAACAAAATGCACACATATGGAAATTATATGACTTCATCATACAAATGGCATTTGAGTGAAGGGGAAAATTATAATGAGGTAGTACTTACTAATACATTTTTAAAATTCAGGCCCTGCATGGCAGTCACTTCCAGGAGCTTGATGTTGGCATGATGGCTTTCAGGAATTGGCACCATGATGGCATGGATACAATTGTGTATGTTCTTTACACTGGGCACCTCTTTACAGCTGCATTGTTTGTCAAGGGGGAAGCAAGAGAGGCTTCTGGTTTTGCATTTGGAGCTACTATTGAGAACAGTTTTCCTCACTGGAATGCAGTGTCATCAAGCTTGTTAGAAAGTACGCATGGTCACTGAATGGATGACTCACAGAGCATCTCTCCAAGTTTCTTTGCATTGCTGGGTTTATGGAGTATAAGGGTCAGGAGACAGTGTTCTGTGTTTTACACCTTGCATTGTCCTTATAGGGCTTTGGTAGTACTGATCCACCTTTTAATCCCTGTGTTCCTTCTGATAGAGTAGCAACTAGGCACATGAAGCTATTGAGCACTTGAAATGTGGCTAGTTCAAATTGACATGCTTTGTAAATATAAAACACATGCTGGGTTTTGAAGACTTAGAGTGGAAAAAAAATGGAAACTATCTGAATAATTTTTTATGTTGGTTGTATATTGAAATTATAATATGTTGGACGTATTAGGTCAAATAGAATATATCATTAAAATTAATTTCATCTTTTCTTTTTATCTTTTTAAATGTGGCTGCAAGACAATTATAAATTACATATGTGGCTCACATTGTATTTACATTGGACAGGCTGATCTAGATACTAGACAGTGTTTTTCTGTTTTTGATAAGAATGGAAGGAAATTTTTCACCTATTTTGATGGGAAGCTTAGATTTCGATCAGGTTCTATTTGTTCATAGACAAAGTTTGGATCCTGTTGATGAGGAAAGCTGGTACAGCACAGTGGTCAGCTTGTATTGGCCGAAGCCAGAGTTTCTGGCCTCTCCTGAATTGTGGCAAAAGCAACCTAGACTCTGTGGGCAGGAATGGAGCCTACATTTCTGACCTGTCCTAGAGTGGGCTCTCCCTGAGTTCCTCCGTTGATTGTAATGCCGCCTTAGCCAAACTTGTATAACCACTACAGACTCCTATAGATCACTAAAGAACAACCCTCTCATCTCATAGCTAGAATGCAATTCAGCAGAGACTTTGGCAACTGAAAATCTCAAACCTGATCCTTGGTGACTTAGGTTTCTGTTGGTATTCACAAAAATGCCCTTTGGTGGTCAAATTTGGATTGCAGTATTTGCTTTAGTATCTGCTCAGCATCCCCTCTTTCTGGACATGTTCATTACCATTAAGATATTCTGGGTGGCTGTATGGCTCACGCAAGTGGGGACAAGAACTTGCCAATATGTTATCAATGTCTTGAGCTTAAAAATACATGTTTGGATTTTTACCGGAGTGAAAATTTGTGTCTAATCACCCCCTTTCCACCTCCCTTTTGATGAAAATCATCAAAATGTGAGATGAAAGGATCTAATGGGTTGTCTGAATGTTTTTCCCAGCCCTGTTGGAAATGATTGAGGCATTGGCTCTTCAACATTTCCTCTGAGAAAGCAATTCCAAAGGTTGGTGTCAACTTACAGCTTGGTAATGGACTAATACACATTATCCTGTATGCAACTCTAAATTATAGCCTGCCAGCTGTGATTCTGGAAGTTTGGAATAGGTTCCTTCCCAAGATTCTAAACAGAAATGGCTTTGAAAGTTGCGGGCATGAGTCTGTCTAACCCTTGTAAAGGCGGCACGAATGCTGTAACATTTCTATTGATTTTTAACATTCAGCTCTCTATAAAATAGAAAATAGCCAAAATTTGACAGTCACTTTAGAAAATGATCTGATCCTTCATAGGTGCGGAGTAAGAGCTGTGTTCACAAGTGACATTGTGCTTAAACTTGGAACAAACCTTCCTTGTTTCTTCTTATGCCTGTTTTATTATGTAGAATGGAATTATGTTTTATTGGATTTAAAATAATGTTTAAATACTGTTTTATCTTCTTTACTTTTTCTTTTTATCTTTTTAAATATTTATGGCCCCAGACTCCCAAAATGAGACTGCAAATTTCCAATTCAACTATTTAATGCTTCACGTGATGTCTAAATCGAAGAAATCCACATTTAAACAAGGAGCCGTGTTGCATATAATTAATTGTCAAAGATAATGCCCAGTGTTGGCAAAGGTAACCGGTGAAGAGGCTCTCTCTGGCATTGCTACAGGAGTTAAAATTGTCACAATATTGCTGAAAGGCAGCTTGGCAATACTTATCATCATAAGCTTTAAAACTGTACACACTGAATGATTTCATTTCTAGGAATTATTCCTGAGGGAAGTCATTAAGAATGAGAGAAGAGATATGACTAAAACTACAAGAATTCTTATTGCAGCATTGTTTAAAATATTCACAATCAATGGATCTGGGTAAAGGGCATATGGATATTCTTTGTTCTGTTTTTATTTTTGCAACCTATCTGTTAATTTGAAATCATTTCCCAATAAAGGTTTTTAAAAATCCACCTCTCAGACAAGAGGCAACAGAAGATACCTGTCCTATTTACTACCTTCTGAAAACTAGAACTGAAACTAAAATAGCTCCCTGTTTTATATTGCAATCACAAAATTAAAACATATAGATAGATCTATTGCTAGGGGACTAGTTACATACGTGATGATACATCCATACAATGAAACACTATATATCTATTAAAAATGGCAGGTTATGATATACTTTTAAGTGAAAACATAAAATAAAACATATTCCGGAATAAATAGCTTACAAAAAATGTATGTGAATATGATCTGAGCCTGATAAAATAATATCTGTTTTATACATATGCATAGGGAAGACTGAAATGATTATACCAAAGTATTAATGGTGGTTATTGCCGGATGATAGAACTGAGAGGGTTTTTAAAAAGAAACCTATTTGTTACTTCTGTTTGAGAAGGTAGAACAGCTGTGGCTTCATGGACAGTTTTCTGACACTCTTTTTGAGGATGTTCTAATTTATCTTATCCTTCTATATGTGGTTAGATGAATAAAAGGTACACAAAACTGTAGTGAGGGTAAAATGCAAGTGAGGGATATAAGAAATTACATTGTGATTTAAACCAACTTTTCTGTCTCATAGTTACCTTAATAGCTACCTTGGTGACCCTTGGTCTTTTATAATCATGAAGAGGCACCCCTCACCTCCTGAGACTTTCAATATAGATAGACCTTGCCATACTGTCTTTAATTTAATGCCCAGTGCATGGCTACATATGGACTGTGTTGTCCAAACTATGTCTCTCATTTGTGATGGTGCCCTGAGACCGTAACCCATCTTCTCACGTGCCCAAAATATATGACAACACTAGGAAGTTTTTATAAACATATTTCAACAAAGTCATCTCACCTCATGAGCAAAGGCTGTTGTGGGTTTAATAGTTCCACTTCAAGGTTCTTATGGTAAAGTATGTGAATCTTCCTGGACTAAGAAGGAAAAGCTATTCATTTCCTAAGATGATGTAATGGAAGTCTTAAAACATCTAATACAAGTTACTTAACTCTATATCCATTAATATTAGTATATATGTATACATGCATACCTGGTAATTCATCCAAGAGACATTTGCCCTGCCTTTAAGAAACTTACAGTCTAGTAGAGGAGGTAAATGACCATACAATACAAGGCAGTACATAATAATAGTCAAAAGAGAAGTATATCTAAGTGCTAAACAAGTGTCTCAAAGGGAGAGAAAAATGTCAGGGATAGGACCATGGCAGAGGTAGCATTTGTGTTGGGCTAGAAGACATTATTGGGCTAACTTTCAAAATCAAATACGAGTTATAGATTAGTTGAAAGTGTTACATCAATGTTCAATGTACTGAAGTTGATAGCTGTCCTGTAGTCATGTACGAGTATATCCCAGGAATTAGGAAATACACAAAGAAGTATGGGCAGGGGGTGGGGGGATGGAGGAAAAAGAGAGCACAAATGATACAGTAACTGGGGTAAAATATTAATAATAGATGGGTCTGAGCAAAGGGCATATGGGTGTTCTTTGTTCTGTTTTTATTTTTGCAACTTATCCCTTCATTTGAAATCATTTCCCAATAAAAAGTTTTTAAAAATCCAACTTTCAGATAAGAGGCAACAGAGGATAGCTATCCTTATTTTCTGCCTTTTGAAGACCAGAACTGATGCCAGCTGCTTTTTTATTTCCCCAAATGTGGTTCATTCTTGTTATTTGTTGACTTCACCAAACCACTGCATAATTTCACACAACCCAGGATGGAGGGCAGTGGCATCTATTTTACAGAACCCAAGGCCTGAAATAGCAGGAGGGCTGTGTGGTAGGGCGGGGTGGAAGCCTGTGCCCTGCCGGCCACATTTAACGTGGTTTGAGCCATTTGCTATCAGACCCTTCACTGTGGGATAAACAGTCAGGACAAATAAAAAGGAGAGTCTGACTTAGAAAACAAAGCTTTATGCCTTCCATGTGAATGCTGCCTTGCTTCCTCCCTCAGAATAGCACACATTTCTTTAAAGATATTTCTCAGATGGCGCTGCAGTGTCCTCAGTGTCCAGTTGTCGCTTCAGCAAAAGGATGCCAAGTCCTCATTTCTGGTCTCCCAATAACCTCTCCCCAGGTATTTGCTCACTATGGCTCAGACCTGAACTAGTCCACATATCTCACCTTTTAAAGCCACCTCTGTTCAAGAAGCATATTTTCCAGGTGCTACAAGATTTACAGACCTTTCAGAGTGAGAACAGTGGGAGGTGAGAAGCTCCTGGAGGCCACTCTCAGCCTGAAACAGAGGTGGATAGTCACGTCTTCTGTGTCTCCCTACTGTTCCACCCAGGAAGCAGAATTAGCAACACTGAGGTCGGCTTTCCCCTTTAGGCTGGGAGGGTGGAACTAGACAGTGTGGGAAGGATATTTTCCATTAGCTTGTCCTGATCTCTCCAGAGTGGTCACTTGGTCACCTCTCAGATGTCGTAAGGCCTGAGAAGCTGCAGTCCTGACTTGGGTGGATTGGTGACTGTCTTGAGCCCACCTTCCAGGGGCGTTTTGACTGGTCCACAGGCTGCAAGGAGAGAGATGATACCAAACACCCGAGGACCATGTGCAGCTCAATGTGGCCACTGGGGGAGGCCAACCTCAGAATCAGATCCCTGGGGTCCCGGCTGTGACTCTGCTGTTTACCAACCATGTGGCCTTAGGCTTCACTAAGCCTGAGTTTTGGCATCTACCAAATGGACACAATAGTAGTTCCAAGCTCTTAGAATTGGTGTGAGGATAAAATGCATATCAAGTGTGAAGCATAAATGGTGGTTATTGCTGCTGCTGGTGTTGAGCTGGTCATGAATATTCTTGTTAGCAGCCTGGCTTCTTTCTTTTCTCCCTCTCTTCTTCTCTCCCCCAAACTTATTGGTGCTGCATAGTTGATTCAACTGTGTTTAGAGGTACTTCTTTGAAGATGAGAGCCTTGCACTTGGATATGAAAAAAGTGCTCTTTGAAAAAGTTATGTACTCAACAAATACATCAAGATGAGTACTTTGTGATTGTCAACGCCCACCCCCCAGGTGGGTGATTTTCATTTCCTAACACTCTGTGCGTCCTGCTCTTCCATTCTGCCAGGCCCTCAGCTCCCATGATGCTCATGCCTAGAATGCCCCCTTTCCTTTACTCTGTGCTTATGAACTCATCGCTCAAGGTGTGGCTTGGTGTCCCCTTCTGTCGACTTCTTTCACAATGAGGCTCCAGCAGAGCTTCTACTTAACTCTTCAATAGCCCATGCCATGTTAGAATCATGCAGTTTTGCTTTTTAAATTCATCTCCCCCACTCTTTCTTTCTCTAAATTTCTGGAAGATAAAGATTATCATATTTATCCTCGATCCAGCATATGCTTGGCACATCTGCTGCCCAATGATTGTTCTATTGGGGTTGTTGGCTGTTGTCCATAAATTCTTTGAAAGCAGAATAAGCATACAGAAAAGTAATCAAATCAGGAGTACACAGTTTGATTTTTTTGCAAAGTGAACATACCCATGCAAACAGCCTGCAGATCGATTATGAGAAGTATCAGGAGTCTATGGGAAAATCACAGAAGGCCGCCTTCAGCCTCGCTCCCACCATGGGTAACTGCTCTCCCACTTTCTAACATTAGCCTGGTACTGAACTTTCTACACATGTAATCTTACAATATGTATTCTTTCATGTCTGGTATCTTTATTTTAACATTATATTTGATATCCCTTCATTCTTGCGACACCTGGGTGGTTTAGTCACTTGGGCATCTGACTCTTGATCTCAGCTCAGGTCTGGATCTCAGGGCTGGGGGTTCTGGCCCCACATTAGGCTCTACACTGGGCAGGAAACCTACTTAAAAAAGAAAGAAAGAAAGAAACTCATTCTTGTGTGTATTTGTAGTTCATTTATTTTCGTGGCTATATAGTATTCCACTGTATAAATGTACCATTTATTTTTTTATTGAAGTATAGTTGACACATGATGCTTTTAGTGTACAGTATAGTGATTCAGCAAGTGTATACGGTATGCTGTGCTCACCACAGGTATAACTACCATCTATCACCATGCAACACTCTTATAGTAACATTGCCTGTATTCCCTATGTGGTATCTTTTATCCCCATGACTTCCTCATTCCATAACTAGAAGCCTGTTTCTGCCATTCCTCATTTTGCCCATTACCCTGCCCCATTAACGTACCCTTTATTTTTCCATTCTGCTGATGTTACACTGGAGAGTATCTAATCTGTGAACTGAATTGGATTCTAACAACTGGCTTTTAACAAACACTTTCCAGGGGTGCCTTGGTGGCTCAGTTGGTTAAGTGTCCAACTCTGATTTTGGCTCAGGTCATGATCTCACAGTTTGTGAGTCTGAGCTCCATGTTGGGAGCTGACAGTGTGGAGCCTGCCTGGGATTCTCTCTTTCCCTCTTTCTCTACCCCCTACCCCACCCCATTTGCGCTCTCTCTCTTTCTCTCTCTCAAAATAAATAAACATTAAAAAAAAAAAAAACACACACTTTCCAAGGAAATGGTGACTGGATAGAAAGGTTACATTCATGAATGCTGGAAAGACAGCCCTGATTTCTCAACCTTGGAAATGAGCAATGACTCAGGGCTCCCAATATCCAGAGCCGGCAAGGTTTTTCAGAATCAGGATGCTTTAGTATCCCAGCGCATGATTTCTTTATTTTGTTTTAGCCTGGCTCATCACTAAATTAGTAAAAATCAGATAGCTTTTGGGCATGGTGGTGTTCTTAGGATTCTGTTTTGTTATTAACTATTGCCATACAAATATATAGCCAAATGTGTTTTACTAATGATTGTGGTGGCATTAATTGTAATTACTTGTCAATTTCACTTGCTACTGACGTCTTAATTTCCAACATGTCTGAAAAGGTTTTTAAAGGATTTCACTAGCAGTCTTGTAAGTCGTTTGTCAATAAATGATGAAAGGTTTGGCTGTTTCTATTTCAATGTTATCGTTTTAATAGGCAACTGTCTACATGCCACCCACCACAGAAATGCATTTTCCTCACCCCCCCACACACCCCCCTTTTTTGGAGGTGTCTAAAGTGGAGGGAGGTCTGGTTGCTATGGATATCTGAAATTTCATGTTTACATTTTAAAAGGTAAGCTGAAACCCTCCCTATTTGGTCTCCACCTGAGTGGCATTCACATTTAGAAATTACAAGATTGTTATTGGCTATCTGAAGCTTGAGGATGTGGCTGAGTACTGGCAGTTAATTAAAACTAGGTTGGCTCTCAATATCAGAATTATGCAGCCTGTTTTTGTAGGATGCCCGTTGAAGTCTTCACTACCCTGCAATGTGTTTTTGATGTAAAAAAAATATTTAAAAAGGAAACATAACACAGGGCAGCTTGTCCTCATTTACTGGAGAGGTTGGTTGCTCCACGAGCTTTTCAGAGTGTGATTCTGCCACGGTGTTCTTTGTCCTTCAGCCCTGCAGGCTCTGGGCTGTCATACTTTGATGTGCCCAGGACAGCTGAGAGGAGAACAACACCCTGGTATTTTCAGGGCAGGAAGTTTGCTTCATGGGATGCATATTGGGAAGATCTTAGAAAAGTTTGTCAAATGAGAGTATTGCTGCTTTAAGTGGCAAGTGAAATCACTTTTAATTATTATTGTAATTATTATTATTCTTTTAAATTTGTTTTTAATTATGCAAGTTATTCATGAATACATTCTCCATATACAGGCAAAATCTAACAATAAAGATAAAAAGAAAAATCCCCTTGACTATTCCTCATCAGTTCTGGCTTCCTCCTAATAGATAACTCTTAAATCAGGTTACTATGTATTATTTTATATCAGATCAGCCAATTTATGACCCAAGTTCCAATCCAGCTCCCCATCACCTCTTTTTATAAGTAAAGTTTTATTAGTACACAGACATGCCCATTTGTTCCCATATTGTTTCAGGCTGTTTTCACACTGTAATAGCTGAATCATGTAGCCACACAGAGACCATGTGGCCCTCCAAGCCTGAAATATTTACCAACTGGCCCTTTACGGAAAAAGTTTGTTGACTCCTGTACTAGATATTTTTCTTTGCAATTATATATATTTAAAGTAACATGTAATTTTATTTCTGATATTAATATATATATAAAGTTATATATAATTTTATTTATTTTTATATAGATGGTATTATGTAGTACATATTGTTCTATACCATGCAGTTTTTCATTTAACAATATGCCTTTATGATCTGTCATCCATATCAAGACATGCTGTTCTATTTCATTATGTTTATTTAGCTGTTGCATATTGTTCATAGTAGGATCAAGTTAAATTTATTTTGTCATTCTCTATTGGTGAACATGCAGTTTATTTTCAGTTTTTACTGTTAAAAAGAATGCAGCATTAAAAACCAGTGAAAAATCTCTATTTTTCCCTGTAAATATTGGAAAATAATATATGCAATATGATAGCACATTTAAAAACCTTTTAGGTTTATTTATTTATTTGAGAGAAAGAGTTGGGGGGGGGAGTCACAGAGAGAGAGGGAGAGAGAATTCTAAGTAGGCTTCTCACTGTCAGCACAGAGCCCAACGTGGGGCTTCATCTCATGAACTGTGAAAGCATGACTAGAGGCGAAATCAGGAGTCAGTGGTTAACAGACGGGGTCACCAGGCACCCGGGAGCACATTTTTACAGCAGAGAAGTTACATAATGATCATGCTCATATGAAGAAAGAGGGGTTAGTTAACTTATTCAGGGACTTAAAACATGGCACTGCACATTACTCAGGACAGGCATTTAATGCTTCTGATTTCCAGGCAGTGCTTACTCTGGGAAAAGGTCTGAGTAGAACTGAAAGTTGTTTTACCTAAAAGATATAAGAGGGAATTAGAAGTGTCTTTAGGTTAGGTATTTGTAAGTTTGCCGTCATGTGAACTGTAGTCAGAGAAAATGTCAAGATTACAGTCTATGTGTTAGAAACATTAAACCATAAAATGTCAAGATTCTGGAAACTCCACAGTGATCAAGTTGAGCCCCTTCAGTTTCTAGATAAGGATACTGAGCCTCACAAAATTTAAGTGGTTTATGTAAGATCACAGTAGTAGGTTTTGATGATGACTTACCCTGTCAACTGACTCCAGTTCCACCGGCTTGGCATTTTTATAACTCAAGGGGAATATGACTTACAATAGCACATGGTTTAGAAGTTTTATAGTTTGTAAGAAAATTGGTATTTGTAGGCTTTAAAAATATATGATTTAAGTATGAAAATTCATAAAAGAATAGTTAGGTTTCTGGTAAAACATTAGGTTGCCTCAGCAATCACAACAAAGAATTGTCCAAAGTGATCAATGACCTAAGCAGTTTGGAAGTTTTTTCTTCCTGACACTGTCAGGCCATTTGTTCATGTACATCACAGTATCATTGGGTTACAAATAAACAACCTTAGCTGGAGTCATCTTAGCAACTTTTTGCTTCTAGTAAAGCAACTGATGCTCCTGTGAATCAACATTTTTGGCATTTTAGAAATGGCAACAGTGGTTGGCAAACACCTGCATTTGCATGCAAATACCTTTTAAACATTTCATAGTTTGGGTTATGATAGACATACCATTTGAATCCAAACTCTTGCAGAGGTGATGTGAAACTGCACTGAAGGGAGTGATGTGTGTTTTTAAACCTCACACAAAATCAGGTAAATATTTAGTGTTGATGAGACACTCACCTGAATTTCCTCTTTCTATGCCTCCCACAGTCTTTTCCCCTTCATTATTCTTAGCTAGGTTTATTGTGACCCGTAGTAGTAAAAGGAGTAACGTGAAATGAAACACAATACTCAGAACTACCTATTTTTTAATTCATTAGTTCAGTTTGTGTCACCATTGGTGTGGCTGCAAGATGTGCCTAGAAAACAATCACAGTCCATATCTTACAATAGAATAGAAGAGATTTTGCTACTTTAAGTGCCAGCAATAATCTCCTGTTGGTCTTGGAACAGAGGAAAAGAGGGAATTGACTAGAAGAAACTCTGCTGTTTAATTTCTCGGGCTAGAAACCATGTGGAGGCAGAGAAAACAGCCTGAGCACAACCAGCTATGACTAGTCTCAATGAGTGGAAGATGTGAAACAATACTGGACATTTTGTCAGATTAATAGATGGTCACTAAGTATTTCTTGAGTTCCTGCAAGGTACATTATTAGGTATTAGGGGCACATATTAAATTACAGACAAGAGCTTTGTTTCCCAAATTATAGCCCTTGCTAGGAAAGGCAAGGCAAACAAACCATAATCAACATCCAAGTAGGAATTTCTTCTTAGTAGGTCTAGGGGCAAGATTCTTAGGGCATCCATTATTTAAAACTGTGGCTAAACATATAAAATAATGAAACAGCTCATTGAAAACCAATCAGTTATATATCCACAAATAAAATGGTTTGATAAATAGTTTGCTCTCACAAACACAATTATGTGTTGTTTGGGCTTCGTGTAGACAGGGAATGAAGGCAGCCATTCATAGACTAAAACCAAAGTTATAGAATACAACACCAAAGTCATAGAATGAAGAACCCCCAGAACTGAATGGAACTTTAAGGTCACCTAGTCAAATGCCAATATCATCAAAAATATTATCCACCTTGGTGGATTTTACTTGTAAATTTTGGAAACCCCACATTGACTTTCCCTTACCTCTCCTTGACTTTTATTTTTCTTTTTTTCAATATATGAAATGTATTGTCAAATTGGTTTCCATACAACACCCAGTGCTCATCCCAAAAGGTGCCCTCCTCAATACCCATCACTCACCTTCCACTCCCTCCCACCCTCCACCAACTCTCAGTTTGTTCTCAGTTTTTAAGAGTCTCTTACACTTTGGCTCTCTCCCACTCTAACCTCTTTTTTTTTTTTTCCTTCCCCTCCCCCATGGGTTTCTGTTAACTTTCTCAGGATCCACATAAGAGTGAAAACATATGGTGTCTGTCTTTCTCTGTATGGCTTATTTCACTTAGCATCACACTCTCCAGTTCCATCCATGTTGCTACAAAGGGCCGTATTTCATTCTTTCTCATTGCCACGTAGTACTCCATTGTGTATATAAGCCACAATTTCTTTATCCATTCATCAGTTGATGGACATTTAGGCTTTTGCCATAATTTGGCTATTGTTGAGAGTGCTGCTATAAACATTGGGGTACAAGTGCCCTTACACAATAGCACTCCTGTATCCCTTGGGTAAATTCCTAGCAGTGCTATTGCTGGCTCACAGGGTGGATCTATTTTTAATTTTTTGAGGAACCTCCACACTGTTTTCCAGAGTGGCTGCACCAGTTTGCATGCCCACCAACAGTGCAAGAGGTTCCCGTTTCTCCACATCCTCTCCAGCATCTATAGTCTCCTGATTTGTTCATTTTGGCCACTCTGACTGGCATGAGGTGATATCTGAGTGTGGTTTTGATTTGTATTTCCCTGATGAGGAGCGACGTTGAGCATCTTTTCATGTGCCTGTTGGCCATCCAGATGTCTTCTTTAGAGAAGTGTCTATTCATGTTTTCTGCCCATTTCTTCACTGGGTTATTTGTTTTTCGGGTGTGGAGTTTGGTGAGCTCTTTATAGATTTTGGATACTAGCCCTTTGTCCGATATGTCATCTGCAAATATCTTTTCCCATTCCATTGGTTGCCTTTTAGTTTTGTTGACTGTTTCCTTTGCTGTGCAGAAGCTTTTTATCTTCATAAGGTCCCAGTAGTTCATTCTTGCTTTTAATTCCCTTGCCTTTGGGGATGTGTCAAGTAAGAAATTGCTACGACTGAGGTCAGAGAAGTCTTTTCCTGCTTTCTCCTCTAGGGTTTTGATGGTTTCCTGTCTCGCTTTCAGGTCTTTTATCCATTTGGAGTTTATTTTTGTGAATGGTGTGAGAAAGTGGCCTCGTTTCAATCTTCTGCGTATTGCTATCCAGTTCTCCCAGCACCATTTGTTAAAGAGACTGTCTTTCTTCCATTGGATGTTCTTTCCTGCTTTGTCAAAGATTAGTTGGCCATATGTTTGTGGGTCTAGTTCTGGGGTTTCTATTCTATTCCATTGGTCTATGTGTCTGTTTTTGTGCCAATACCATGCTGTCTTGAGGATTACAGCTTTGTAGTAAAGACTAAAGTCTGGGATTGTGATGCCTCCTGCTTTGGGCTTCTTCTTCAAAATTACCCTGGCTATTCAGGGCCTTTTGTGGTTCCATACAAATTTTAGGATTGCTTGTTCTAGCTTCGAGAAGAATGCTGGTGCAATTTTGATTGGGATTGCATTGAATGTGTTGATAGCTTTGGGTAGTATTGACATTTTGACAATATTTATTCTTCCAATCTATGAGCATGGAATGTTTTTCCATTTCTTTATATCTTCTTCAATTTCCTTCATAAGCTTTCTATAGTTTTCAGCATACAGATCTTTTACATTTTTGGTTAGATTTATCCCTAGGTATTTTATGCTTCTTGGTGCAATTGTGAATGGGATCAGTTTCTTTATTTGTCTTTCTGTTGCTTCATTATTAGTGTATAAGAATGCAACTGATTTCTGTACATTGATTTTGTATCCTGCAACTTTGCTAAATTCATGTATCAGTTCTAGCAGACTTCTGGTGGAGTCTATCGGATTTTCCATGTATAATATCATGTCATCTGCAAAAAGTGAAAGCTGGACTTCATCTTTGCCAATTTTGATGCCTTTGATTTCCTTTTGTTGTCTGATTGCTGATGCTAGCACTTCCAACACTATGTTAAACAACAGCAGTGAGAGTGGGCATTCCTGTCGTGTTCCTGATCTCAGGGAAAAAGCTCTCAGTTTTTCTCCATTGAGGATGATGTTAGCTGTGGGCTTTTCATAAATTGCTTTTATGATCTTTAAGTATGTTCCTTCTATCCCGACTTTCTTGAGGGTTTTTATTAAGAAAGGGTGCTGAATTTTGTCAAAGTCCTTTTCTGCATCGATTGACAGGATCATATGGTTCTTCTCTTTTCTTTTATTAATGTGATGTATCACGTTGATTGATTTGTGAATGTTGAACCAGCCCCGCATCCCAGGAATGAATCCCACTTGATCATGGTGAATAATTCTTTTTATATGCTGTTGAATTCGATTTGCTAGTATCTTAGTGAGAATTTTTGCATCCATATTCATCAGGGATATTGGCCTGTAGTTCTCTTTTTTTACTGGGTCTCTGTCTGGTTTAAGAATCAAAGTAATACTGGCTTCATAGAATGAGTCTGGAAGTTTTCCTTCCCTTTCCATTTTTTTGAATAGCTTGAGAAGGATAGGTATTATCTCTGCTTTAAATGTCTGGTAGAACTCCCCTGGGAAGCCATCTGGTCCTGGACTCTTATTTGTTGGGAGATTTTTGATAACTGATTCAATTTCTTTGCTGGTTATGGGTCTGTTTAAGCTTTCTATTTCCTCCTGATTGAGTTTTGGAAGTGTGTGGGTGTTTAGGTATTTGTCCATTTCTTCCAGGTTTTCCAGTTTGTTGGCATATAGTTTTTCATAGTATTCCCTGATAATCGTTTGCATCTCTGAGGGATTGGTTGTAATAATTCCATTTTCATTCATGATTTTATCCATTTGGGTCATCTCTCTTTTCTTTTTGAGAAGCCTGGCTAGAGGTTTGTCAATTTTGTTTATTTTTTCAAAAAACCAACTCTTGGTTTCGTTGATCTGCTCTACAGTTTTTTTAGATTCTATATTGTTTATTTCTGCTCTGATCTTTATTATTTCTCTTCTTCTGCTGGATTTAGGCTGTTTTTGCTGTTCTGCTTCTATTTCCTTTAGGTGTGCTGTTAGATTTTGTATATGGGATTTTTCTTCTTTCTTGAGATAGGCCTGGATTGCAATGTATTTTCCTCTCAGGATTGCCTTCGCTGCATCCCAAAGCGTTTGGATTGTTGTATTTTCATTTTCGTTTGTTTCCATATATTTTTAAATGTCTTCTCTAATTGCCTGGTTGACCCACTCATTCGTGAGTAGGGTGTTCTTTAACCTCCATGCTTTTGGAGGTTTTCCAGACTTTTTCCTGTGGTTGATTTCAAGCTTCATAGCATTGTTGTCTGAAAGTATGCATGGTATGATCTCAATTCTTTTATACTTACGAAGGGCTGTTTTGTGACCCAGTATGTGATCTATCTTGGAGAATGTTCCATGTGCACTCGAGAAGAAAGTATATTCTGTTGCTTTGGGATGCAGAGTTCTAAATATATCTGTCAAGTCCATCTGATCCAATGTATAATTCAGGGCCCTTGTTTCTTTATTGACCGTGTATCTAGATGATCTATCCATTTCTGTAAGTGGAGTGTTAAAGTTCCCTGCAATTACCACATTCTTATCAATAAGGTTGCTTATGTTTGTGAGTAATTGTTTTATATATATGGGGGCTCCCTTATTCAGTGCATAGACATTTATAATTGTTAGCTCTTCCTTATAGATAGACCCTGTAATTATTATATAATGCCCTTCTTCATCGCTTGTTACAGCCTTTAATTTAAAGTCTAGTTTGTCTAATATAAGTATGGCTATTCCAGCTTTCTTTTGACTTCCAGTAGCATGATAAATAGTTCTCCATCCCCTCACTTTCAATCTGAAGGTGTCCTCAGGTCTAAAATGAGTCTCTTGTAGACAGCAAATAGATAGGTCTTGTTTTTTTTTTTTTTTTTATCCATTCTGATACCCTATGTCTTTTGGTTGGTGCATTTAGTCCGTTTACATTCAGTGTTATTATAGAAAAATATGGGTTGAATCATTGTGATGTCTGTAGGTTTCATGCTTGTAGCGATGTCTCTGGTACTTTGTCTCACAGGATCCCCCTTAGGAACTCTTGTAGGGCTGGTTTAGTGGTGATGAATTCCTTCAGTTTTTGTTTGTTTGGGAAGACTTTTATCTCTCCTTCTATTCTAAATGACAGACTTGCTGGATAAAGGATTCTTGGCTGCATATTTTTTTCTGTTCATCACATTGAATATTTCCTGCCATTCCTTTCTGGCCTGCCAAGTTTCAGTAGAGAGATCGGTCACGAGTCTTATAGGTCTCTCTTTATATGTTAGAGCACGTTTATCCTTAGCTGCTTTCAGAATTTTCTCTTTATCCTTGTATTTTGCCAGTTTCACTATGATACGCTGTGCAGAAGATCGATTCAAGTGACATCTGAAGGGAGTTCTCTGTGCCTCTTGGATTTCAATGCCTTTTTCCTTACCCAGATCAGGGAAGTTCTCAGCTATGATTTCTTCAAGTACACCTTCAGCACCTTTCCCTGTCTCTTCCTCCTTTGGAATACCAATTATGCATAGATTATTTCTCTTTAGTGCATCACTTAGTTCTCTAATTTTCCCCTCATGCTCCTGGATTTTTTTATCTCTCTTTTTCTCAGCTTCCTCTTTTTCCATAATTTTATCTTCTAGTTCACCTAGTTTCTCCTCTGCCTCTTCAATCCGAGCTGTGGTCATTTCCATTTTATTTTGCAGCTCGTTTATAGCATTTTTTAGCTCCTCCTGACTGTTCCTTAGTCCCTCGATCTCTGTAGCAATAGATTCTCTGCTGTCGTCTATACTGTTTTCAAGCCCAGCGATTAATTTTATGACTATTATTCTAAATTCACTTTCTGTTATATTGTTTAAATCGTTTTTGATTAGCTGTCATTATTTCCTGGAAGTTTTTTAGAGGGGAGTTCTTCTGTTTCATCATTTTGGATAGTCCCTGGAGTGGTGTGGGGCTTCGAGGCACTTCCCCTGTGCTGTCTTGAATAACTTGCATTGGTGGGCGGGGCCACAGTCAGACCTGATGTCTGTCCCCAGTCCACCGCTGGGGCCACAGTCAGACTGGTTTGTGCCTTCTCTTCCCCTCTCCCAGGGGCGGGATTCACTGTGGGGTGGTATGTCCCGTCTGGGCTACTCGCACACTGCCAGGCTTGTGGTGCTGGGGATCTGGAGTATTAGCTGGGGTGGATCGGTGAGGTGCACAGGGGCGGGAGGGGCAGGCTCAGCTCACTTATCCTTCGGTGATCCACTTTGGGAGGGGCCCTGTGGCACCGGGAGTGAGTCAGACCCGCTGGAGGGATGGATCCACAGAAACACAGCGTTGGGTGTTTGCGCGGTACAAGCAAGCTCCCTGGCAGGAACTGGTTCCCTTTGGGATTTTGGCTGGGGGATGGGCGAGGGAGATGGCACTGGCTAGCGCCTTTGTTCCCCTCCAAGCTGCGCTGTCGTCCAGGGCTCAACAATTCTCCCTCCCGTTGTCCTCCAGCCCTCCCATTCTCCGAGCAGAGCTGTTAGCTTATAACCTTCCAGATGTCAAGTCCCTCTTGCTGTCGGAGCACACTCCGTCAGGTCCCTCCGCTTTTGCCAGCCAGACTCGAGGGCTCTGCTTGGCAGGCGGGCCCCCTCTCCCTCCCCCCCACTCCCTCCTGCCAGTCGTGGAGCTCGCACCGCCTCTCTGCCCTTCCTACCCTCTTCCGTGGGCCTCTCGTCTGCGCTTGGCTCCGTTCTGCTAGTCTTCTGGAGGTTTTCTGGGTTCTTTAGGCAGGTGTAGGTGGAATCTAAGTGATCAGCAGGACGCGCGGTGAGCCCAGCGTCCTCCTACGGCGCCATCTTCGCCTCAAAAAATCTGGTGTGGCAAATCATTTAGAGGTAAGTTGAATTTTAACACGTGTCTAGACTACGGGGAAGCGACCATTTCTCAGGCAGAGGTTCATGCACAAAGAAATACCGGCCATCCAGCATGAAGGCTGAAGAAGCAAATGAAAACTGAGAGCTCTAATCTCTCCTTGACTTTTAAAGTTGCCACCTCATACCATCACTTTAGAATACAAACCCTTTTTTTTTAAATTATTTATTTTGAGAGAGACAGAGATAGCACAAGTGGGGGAGGAGCAGAGAGAGTGGGGTAGAGAGAATCCCAAGCAAGCTCCGCATTGAGCCTGATGTGGGGCTCAAACTCACAAAATTGTGAGATCATGACCTGACCCAAAACCGAGTCAAACACTTAACCAACTGAGCTACCCAGGCGCCCTGCAACCCGTTTTACTATTAGCAGAAGAAAAAGGAAAGGAGATAAATATACATGAAACTAAAATATTAAAAACTACATGTAGCATCTCAAACTTAAAAAAAACACTGAAGCTTTTGTTTAATTTTTAAATCTTAGCTGAAGTATCTGATAGCACAGATAATCCATTCCCTCCTGTCCATTAGCAAAGGTAATCAGATGTAACTACATATGCCTTAAATTTGCTACTATACTCTCCTCCAGCTACTAACTAGGCAAAGAAATATTAAAGCCAAGAATGATATATATGTACAATAAGAATAGTTATTACAGGGAAAGAGTTATTAAGAAATTAATAAAATATGTGTGTTTGCCATATAAAATAAGGAACCAAAAAAGATTCAAGTATATATGCAGATGATATGCTAAGAAAGAAAAGAAAATAATTGGGAAACCTAATGCCAAGGTTGGTTGCTAGGTGGTTAGCAATGATTTATATCCCTGGACTTGATCAATGAGAGTCCCAGATAGAATAGCTACAAGCTGAACAGCTCTTAAAAATAAGTTCTGAATGTTTAGACCCTGGGAAGTAGACATTAAGATATTGCCCAGATTTAGAGACAACCACATCTGTGATTTTCATCTGTGGCTAGTTTTCAAGTGTGTTTGTAAAATATACATGAAACAAAGATAAAAACAAACAAAAAGTAGTCTGGAGGAAAAAGATATTTCAAGGAACAGAGGAAAATTTCCCCTCTCCCAGGAAAGAGTGCTGTAGTTGATATATTTTGAGTAATAAGAGATGATTTTACACTCCTAAAGTAAGAACAAGATGCTGTGAAAAAAGCACAGAGAACAAGGAGTTTCACAAATCAAAACTGTAAAAGTTCCATGAGGAAATGATTAGACATAGTCAGAATATGAGATAGTCTACAAGAATGTGAATATCTACCAAAAGCAAATATCGTTTAAAAAAAATTATGTGTGGCGTGCCTAGGTGGCTCAGTTGGTTAAGCGTCAGTCTTGGTTCCAGCTCAGGTCATGATCTCACGGTTCAAGGGTTCGAGCCCCGCATCGGGCTCCATGCTGACAGCACGGAGCCTGCCTGGGATTCTCTCTCTCTTCCTCTCTCTCTCTCTCTCTCTGTGCCTCTTCTTCTCTCTCTGTCTCTCAAAATAAACTTAAAAAAAAAAAAACTTAAAAATAAAATTATGTGTGGGAGGGGTGGAACAAAGATTAGGGATAGTGCTCAGTTAGGCTGAAAGATCCTGAAGAGGCATAACAACCAGATTCAGTATGTGAGCCTCATTTGGGTCCTGGTTCAAAAAGTAAGCCGCTATCAAAGACATTTGAAGGACAGGTAAAGTTATGTGCATAAAGATCAGATATTAAGCAATATTGGTATATCATCATTAATTTTCTTGGTGTGATAATGGGATTGTGGTTAGGAGGAGGATGTGCTTGTTTGATGAAATCCTTGCTGAGTAATTAAGAATGAAGTGTCATGATATCTGAAACATTCCAAATCATTCAGCACAATATTAAAACAAAAAATATGCAAAAATTTTATTACATTTTACTTTTTATTTCTGTAAGCAATCCATTTTCAATGTTGAATAGACAGAAAATACAGCAAGATAAACAACAAAAAAGGAATGTTTACAAGCAGACATAATTACATCTTAACCCAGCAGTGCTAGCACTTTGATGCTGTGTGTGTATAGTAGTCATAATATATATTATGTACGAATATTTTAATAACATAAATACATCATCACATGTATGTGTACATGCATAACACAATATATGTATATACTCACATACAATGTATATTTTTCTTTTCACATTAGAATGTTAATCATATAATAGTTTAATGGTTAAACATAGTATTTACTGTACACATGAACTGTAATTTATTGTCCCCATCTCTTCCAGCAAAAGGAGTTATACTTGTTATTACTCGGGTATATCTCTTCCTTCTTATGCCTGAGGCTTGCCTTTACTGTGCATAACTTAAAATGCTCCTGAATTCCCTCTTGGTGAGACCTTAGCAGTTTGTTATGTTTTCTTATCATCCATTTGGTCAGTGGTATTTTTCTCTCATTTACCTTAGCCCAGAGAAGGGCAAAGAGCATTTTTATCTAGGTAGGTAAATCTTACACATAACAAATTGGTTGTGTATCTTTGCTCACTGATACTTTATTTAGCAGGCTAATCTGATAAACTACCTATTTCTCAAGTTATAATAACATTCACGGTGCCGGCGAACTTGATACAAGTTCTGAGTCTCCAAAGACAGAAGCTCATTGGTTGTGGCTACATTGCAGTTTAGCTAATGCAATAAAGCATTGTTTTTCATATTGAAAAGATAAAGACTGGGGGCTAAAAAGGATGATTAACATATTAGGGGAAATGCAGAATGATCACATATGGAAATTTATTGCTTTGGAATGTAGAATACTTTTTTTTAAATATGAAAATTATTGTCAAATTGGTTTCCATACAACACCCAGTGCTCCTCCCAACAGGTGCCCTCCTCAATGCCCATCACCCACTTTCCCCTCCCTCCCACCCCCCATCAACCCTCAGTTTGTTCTCAGTTTTTAAGACTTTCTTATGGTTTGGCTCCCTCCCTCTCTAACTTTTTTTTTTCCCTTCTCCTCCCCCATAGTCTTCTGTTAAGTTTCTCAGGATCCACATAAGAGTGAAAACATATGGTATCTGTCTTTCTCTGCCTGACTTATTTCACTTAGCATAACACTCTCCAGTTCCATCCACGTTGCTACAAAAGGCCATATTTCATTCTTTTTCGTTGTCAAGTAATATTCCATTGTATATATAAACCACAATTTCTTTATCCATTCATCAGTTGATGGACATTTAGGCTCTTGCCATAATTTGGCTATTGTTGAAAGTGCTGCTATAAACATTGGGGTACAAGTGCCCCTATGCATCAGCACTCCTGTATCCCTTGGGCAAATTCCTAGCAGTGCTATTGCTGGGTCATAGGGTAGATCTATTTTTAATTTTTTGAGGAAACTCCACACTGTTTTCCAGAATGGCTATACCAGTTTGCAATCCTCATGAGAGAGATTTTGATCTCCCTATATTTAACATGAGTTTTATTACTTTCTTCTTTAGGGAATGAAGAAACTTTTTGCTTTAGAAGTGAAGAAACATTGAAAAAATCACATTGCTTGTCCTTAAAGTTTTTATTGTTACTATTATTAATCTAGCTCCAGCCATAATACCAGAACACAATTGCACTGTTGGTGGGAATGCAAACTGGTGCAGCCACTCTAGAAAATAGTGTGGAGGTTCCTCAAAAAATTAAAAAAAATTAGAATACTTTTACTGTAACATCCTAATTTTGTAAAAGGCCCTTTGGCACCAAATAGACCCAGCTCCAAATAATGACTTTGCTACTTTTTTAGTTTGGCCAAGGTTTTAACCTTACAGTTCTCTCTGCCCAGTGTTTTCATGTGCAATATGAATTGTGAGTTATGTATGGAAATCTCATAGGTCTTTTACAACGATATAATGAGATCGTTTATTAAAAGCTTTCCGTCAACTATAAGGGGCCAGTGATGGTGGGGTGGGATGTGGGTCATAACAGTATTAATTACAGTAGCAAGAATTAGTAACAGTGTAGCATAAAAGAGTGATAGTAGGAGAAATATTAGTAATGGGTAGCCCTACTGAGATATTTATATTTAAAGACAAGTTTCTTGTGGATAAAAGTTTGATCTTAATCAGATGCATTTATGATAGTGTCTTTTCAGGCACTCCAAAAACCATTGTAGAATAAACAGTTTGTTTATATTTGGAAGTAGAGGGGGGGAAAAGAGGTATTATTTGCCCCTCAAAATTTTATAATGAAAATTAATGTTTATTCTATGTTTTATTGTTTCTGGAAAGGGCTTTATTTTGTAGTAAATTACAATATCAGTTTAATAATAAAGTCTTCTAAATAAAGTATTTCTACTAAATTTGTAGTCTCTTTGACCTACTCAAGATTCCTAATTTTTTATAACTATTCCTTCAATTTAATTCATAGTTGTTGTCAACTTGAGTCTGGATTTTGAAGGAGAAAATGTACACCTTTTAAAGTAATTGATATGAAATAGCCATATGTAATTTAGCTATCTCTTATAATAAATTCACTTCAGAATACCCTTGTTTTTGTTTTCTTTATTTTAAAAAAGACTCCTGGGAAAAGGACAAGTTTCTGAAGCATTAAGTTAGCACTATTCATTTTCTTAACATTAAACATCAAGTGTTTTGTAACCCAAGAGACACTTAATACAAAAGAAATGAACCTGTCTTTTTATTATGGAGGATTAATGGGGTAAATGCTTGTTTTGTTTCTTTAGTGAAGAATTAGTGGGGTGGATATTTTTTTTAAAAAACACCAATTTATCAAAATATAGAATAATTAAGGAGAAAGCTATTCCTATTTGGATTGTTTCATCTTAAATTAGAGTTTTGGGAAAGCACATAAGCATGATGATACGAGGTGCTAAAATAAACATGTAGATAAATATAATAAAGCTTGTAAAATCCTACCTACTCCACAAAATCTTCATCAGCACCCCAGAAGATGTGATTCTTGTCACTCAAAATCTACTACATATTCAAGCATGTAAGGAATATACACCCCATTCATTCTCTGAGGGCACCATTTGAAAATAGAGTAGAGTCTCTGCTGTGCCAATTACAATTCATTCATCAATTAATTAATTCATTTGATAAATATTTAGTAAGTGTCCACCCTGAGCCAGGCCCTTTTCTCGGTGCTAAGGACAGTACAGTGAACATGGCAGGCATAGCCCCTACCTCATGTAACTTTGATCTTGGTGGTGGGGGGCATACAATAATAAATTGAACAAGTGGATACAGAGTGTGTCAGATGGTGGTCTGTGCTACTGAGGAGAAAAGAGCACAGTAGAGGAGACACAGAGAGCCAGGTGGAAGGGGGATGCTCTTTTGTATAAAGTAGACAGCAAGACCTCACTCATCTGCTAAAGTTACACACAGGCATGAAGAAAGGAACAAAGATAGCCCTGGATCACTGAAGGGAATGAGTCCAGGCAGAACTGATGCAGATAACAATCTTAGTATCTTGGAGGGACAGCCCAGGTTAACTAACTTCCCTGAGTGGCAGTGTCTTCTGTGTTCAAAATGGAAGTAACAGTGAAGGATGGTTGATGAGGATTAAATGACATAGAGTGTGCAAGAAGCCCAGCATACAGTGAATGCTCTGTGAATCTCTGGTGCATTTCTACTGTAAATCCCTGATCATGTTGGTGTATGTGCTTGTCTACATCTTTATAGTCTCTCTTCCTTGAGAGTGTTGTGTCTTTTCAACACTAGGGCCAAAATCATTACCAAATTGTGCTACAGAAAACATAAGACAACCAACTGTTTTATACAGTTTCAAGATATCCATGAAGTACTGCTTCATGCTTTAGTTGTCTTTCTTAAGCCCCACCACCATTGGTCTACCCCGGAGCCTCTACTATAGATGGCAGGCTTGGGGGTGGGGTATGCTCAGCTCCCTCAATCCCTAGGAAACTCATGTCCCCATAAGGTGACAGAGCAGGTCCTCCATCCCCCACTCCTCTGAACCCTGACCTCTCTCCAGTTTCTTCTTTTCCAGCTTGGGCATGTACAGGAGCTAAGGCAGTGGAAATCCTCTGCATAAGACAGTGGGAGAAATTTAGGAGCAGGGTGGAGGTTTGCACCAGAGAAGGAGAGAAGACAGAAAAGGGAGGAGGAAAATACTTCTTCAAGCATCATGGTAGAGTGGCCAAGGAACTTTTAAGAATAGAAAAGACCAAGAAGCATTTCTAAGTGGTTTGCATTGCTGCATTGTAAATTTTTTCCATTTCTTCAAACCTTCCATAAAGTCTCCTACAAAAACAGGCTTTTGCATATGGATTCTTTTGGGTGGCAGTTATAGAAAAGAGGTGAGTTCCATTTGGGGGTCAACATCGGGGCAGAAATGAATGAAAAGAGGTACCTGGGTGGCTCAGTTGGTTAAGCATTCAACTTCGGCTCAGGTCATGGTATCATGGTTCATGGGTTTGAGCCCCACATCGGGCTCTGCACTAAAAGTGCGGTGCCTGCTTGGGATTCTGTCTCTCTCCCTCTCTCTCTGCCCTTCCCCAACTCATGCTGTCACTCTCTCTCTCAAAATAAATAAATACACTTAAAAAAAAAAGAATGAAAAGCCATGTGATCAAGAGTGGGGGAATAACAATTCTGCAGAGGCAGGAAGCAGGAGCCACAGATGATCATCCCTCCATGGCAGAGATATTCTCAAGAGTCTCCCAAGGGCATTGAGGATTTGAAGCCGTTAGTATACTGATCTTCAGGACAAGATAACCTCAGCTGATATGCATGTGTGTATGACACTTGCTTCAGGTGCATCCCAAGCAAAGACTCTGAACTCTTCGGGATGGTGACAGGAAAGTCAGGCTGAAGCTGAAGATCTGAGTGGACCTTTGGACCTGCCAGAGAATGGATACAATGGAAGACATTGCTTTCTCAAGGTCCTTGAATGGACCAGTGCTACTGCCATTCAGCATATTGTCAAGCTGCATTGTGGAGGTCCAAAGACCACATTCAGAAATGACAAAATGGGAATGGCTTTGTTAACTAAAACAGTTCACTAGATTTGTCTGGAGTCAACACCTTTGATTTGTTAGAACAGAAAGGAAGTAGGTTTGGTGTAGCTGCCTTGGGCTAAATGCATCCAGAGCTGTCCATGACCTTTACTGCAGATCTAGTGTGAGGAAAGGCTTGCACAGGCTTGTAGGTGAATTAACAATGTCTAGTTCTTACAACTTCCTGAGGTAAGTACTATGATTGTTATTTCTAAACAAGGAGGCATAATTTGACCCAAGCACAGGTTTGGGGAAACTGGAGCATGTGGAATAAATGAGTGCTGAGGGCAAACTTTGTGAGAATTGGGCATCAAAGAAGCAACCAATGCAGCAACTCTTTAATAGTGGATGGGCTGCCTGCCTTATACAGATGTTTATACTAGTGTCTGCATGGGGTTTACAGGGTGATGATGTAATTTCATTTACATCTGTCTGGTGTTTCCTTGTAGACCGTAAAGTCTCCTGAGTCATGTCCTACATGCTAGGTCTCCTTCTGTCTTGACAACCCCACTCAACACAGGCAGGTATGTGGCCCATTGCATACAAGAGCGGAAGACAATGATGATGAAAGTCAGGAAGTGTATGGGCTTTGTGAAGAAGTAAACAAGGTTTGCGTTTGAGCCAAGATCAAATTGAGATGAACAAAAAGGAGAATGTGGTCAAGGTAAAAGTGTTCATATGAAAAATATAGGTACTTAGAAAATGGTACTTCAGAAATAGATGCATCTCAAGGTCTGGTCTTACAATGTGCATATAAGTAATCTTTGGGATTTATACATTTACTCATGCAGGTGCACTGATCCTTAGAAAACCGTGACTGCCCTGGGCAGGGCCAGTGAGGGGTGGGAGAATGTGATGCGTACACTTTCTGGAAACCCCATCTTTGAAGAAAGCTAATTTATTGCACATTTGAATGTTTGGCTTTCAGTGGCCAGTAACTCAAACCAGAGTAGATGGCTTTTAATGAGGACTTGCTTTCCTACAAGAAAAATTCTTAAGATTGTTGGAAAAGGAAAAAATAAACCCCGGAGGATTGTCAGAACCGGTAGATGAGGCCCGTGCAGTAGCTTGGCTGGATTTCCTTTAAATGCTGAGATGAAAGTCATTCAGCATGGAGCTCTCACCAGTGAGGATTTGAGAGGATTTTGTTCTTGTTCTTTACTACCGCCAGGGACTGTAATTAGCAGGCAAATGCATGAGATGGAGATGTATTTTTTTCAGCTGATTTAAACACCGTCCTTTTTACAAAAAACCCACATCCATTATAACCAAAGTGGACCTCAATAGTAGAGGTCTATAAATCCACAAAACAGTGCACTTGTTAGTTTTCCCTTTGGCCTGAAGATTAATAAATGGCCTTGTCTGTTGGAATGGCCATCACAAGAAGATGAGAGACAACAAATTCTGGGGTGGATGTGGAGGAAAGGAGACCCCTGTGGACCGTTGGTGTTGTTGTAAATTGGCGCAGCCACTACAGAGGATAATATGGAGGTTCATCAAAAAATATAAATACAACTACCATATGATTCAACAATGCCACTTCTGAGAATATATCCAAAGGGAATGGGAAAAAAAACTAGCTTGAAAAGATACCTGCGGGGGCGCCTGGGTGGCGCAGTCGGTTAAGCGTCCGACTTCAGCCAGGTCACGATCTCGCGGTCTGTGAGTTCGAGCCCCGCGTCAGGCTCTGGGCTGATGGCTCGGAGCCTGGAGCCTGTTTCCGATTCTGTGTCTCCCTCTCTCTCTGCCCCTCCCCCGTTCATGCTCTGTCTCTCTCTGTCCCCAAAATAAATTAAAAATGTTGAAAAAAAAAATTAAAAAAAAAAAAAGAAAAGAAAAGATACCTGCACCCCCATGTTCATTGCTGCATTATTTACAATAGCCAAGACATAGAAGCAACCCAAGCGTCCATTGATGGATGAATGGATAAAAAAATATTACTCAGCCATAAAAAATGAGGAAATTCTACCATTTGCAGCAGCATGGATGGATCTTGATAACATTATGCTAAGCAAAATAAGGCAAGGACAAATACTGTATGATCTTACTTATATGTGGAATCTAAAACAAAAAAAACAAAAACAAAAACAAAAAAACCCCAAACTTATAGAAAAAGAGATCTAATTTGTTACCAGAGGCAGAGGGTGGGCAGAGGAAGAATTGAAGGAAGTTGATAAAAAGACACAGATGACCAATTATAAGATAAATAAGCACTAGGGATGGAACATACAACATGATGACTAAAGCCAACACTGCTGTGTGACATATAGGAAAGTTGTCAAGAGAATAAATCCTAAGAGTTCTTATCATAGGAGAAAATATTTTTTTTTTCTTTCTTTTCATTTTATCCTACTTATATGAGAAGATGGATGTTGGTGAACTTCTTGTGGTAATCATTTCACAATACATGTCAATCAAATCCTGCTGTAAACCTAAAACTTATATAGTGATGTATGTTAATTGTTTCTCAATAAAACTAGAAAAAATTGTTTTAAATAAAGGGCCTTGTCGGGGCGCCTGGGTGACTCAGTCGGTTAAGCATCCGACTTTGGCTCAGGTCACAATCTCGCGGTCCGTGAGTTCGAGCCCCGCGTCGGGCTCTGTGCTGACTGCTCAGAGCCTGGAGCCTGTTTCAGATTCTGTGTCTCCCTCTCTCTCTGCCCCTCCCCCGTTCATGCTCTGTCTCTCTCTGTCTCAAAAATAAATAAACGTTTAAAAAAAATTTTAAATAAAGGGCCTTGAACTAATTTGCTGTTAATCTCTCATTGTTCTGTTTTTTTTTTCCCCTATAATCTAATCTTCAAAATGCTTTAACTGGTATATTAGAAATCTTTGATTTTTAGATGGGTTCGCTTTGAATTTTTTCCCCTGTTGGTAAATATTTATCACAATCCTAGGAGGCTTGATATTTTTTTTTTTTAATAAAGAAATGTATCCCTATGGACTTCAAGCTGTATTATAAAGCTTTAATCATTAAGACAATATGGTACTGGCACAAAAACAGACACTCAGATCAATGGAATAGAATAGAGAATCCAGAAATGGATCCACAAACATGACCAACTAACCTTTGACAAAGCAGAAAAGAATATCCAATGGAAAAAAGACAGTCTCTTCAGCAAGTGGTGCTGGGAAAACTGGACAGTGACATGCAGAAAAATGAACTTGGACCACTTTCTTACACCATACACAAAAATAAACTCAAAATGGATGAAAGACCTAAACGTAAGACAAGAAGCCACCAAAATCCTCGAGGAGGAAGCAGGCAAAAACCTCTTTGACCGTGGCCGCAGCAACTTCTTACTCAACACGTCTCTTGAGGCAAGGGAAACAAAAGCAAAAATGAAGTATTGGGACCTCATCAATATAAAAAGCTTCTGCACAGTGAAGGAAACAATCAGCAAAACTAAAAGGCAACCGACAGAATGGGAGAAGATATTTGCAAATGACATATCAGATAAAGGGTTGTACCCAAAATCTATAAAGAACTTATCAAACTCAACACCCAATAAACAAATAATCAAGTGAAGAAATGGGCAAAAGATATGAATAGAGACTTCTCCAAAGAAGACATCCAGATGGCCAACTGACACATGACAAAATGCTCAACATCACTCATCATCAGGGGAATACAAATCAAAACCACCATGAGATATCACCTCACACCTGTCAGAATGGCTAACATTAACAACTCAGGCAACAAGAAATGTTGGCAAGGATGCAGAGAGAGAGGATCTCTTTTGCACTGCTGGTGGGAATGCATACTGTGAAGCCACTCTGGAAAACAGGATGGAGGATCCTCAAAAAATGAAAAATAGAACTACCCTAAGGCCAGCAATTGCACTACTAGGCATTTAGCCTAGGGTGTGCTGTTTCGAAGGGACACATGCACCCCCATGTTTATAGCATGGCTATATCAACAATAGCCAAAGTATGGAAAGAGCCCAAATGTCCATCGATGGATAAATGGATAAAGAAGATGTGATATATATATATATATATATATATATATACACACACACACACACACACACACAACGGAGTATTGGAATGGCAATGGCAATGGCAAAGAATGAAATCTTGCCATTTGCAACTATGTGGATGGAACTAAAGGGTATTATGCTAAGCGAAATTAGTCAGAGAAAGACAAATATCATATGACTTCACTCATATAAGGACTTTAAGACACAGAACAGATGAACACAAGGAAAGGGAAGCAAAAAATAATGTAAATAATATAATATTAATTAATATAATTATATTATAATTATATATTATAGTTAATTAATATAATATAATTATTATAAATAAATATAATAAATATAAATATAAGATAAAAACAAGGAGGGGGACAAAACATAAGACACTCTTAAATATGGAGAACAAACAGTGTTACTGGAGAGGTTGTGGGAGGGGTGATGGGCTAAATGGGTAAGGGGCATTAAGAAATCTACTCCTGAAATCATTGCTGTACTATATGCTAACTAACTTGGATGTAAATTAAAAAAAAAATTCCTTTATCTATACAAAATAAAAAAAATAAAATAAAAATATTTCATTTTAAAAAATGTGTCCCTTAAAGGAAATAGGGGAAATGGTTGCTTAGAAAATGTAAGGGCTGTGTGAGGTTTTTATATTTCTAAAAGGACTCTTATTACAGAGCATTAGGAACATATCATGATCAACAGTTGCTATCTTTAGACTATGAAAATGTTACTACTCACAATTAAAAAATTTTTTTTTATTATTTATTTACTTTGAGAGAAACAGAGACAGTATGAGTTGGGGGGTGGGGGAGAGAGAGGATCCCAAGCAGGTTCCACATAGTCAGTGCACAGAGCCTGATGTGGGGCTCAAAACCACAAAACTGTCAGATCATGACCTGAGCTGAAGTTGGACACTTAACCGACTGAGCCACCCAGGTGCCCCACTCCTCATCATTTTTAAGGCACATTTTGAAAGTTGTGCTTTGGTTCACTTTGGGTTTTTGTGTTATTGCTGTTTGTTTGGTTGATTTTGTTTGTTGTTCACTTGCTTTTTCCATGAACATTAATGGACTTGCCATGACTCATCCACATCTATTTCTCCTTGCTTTTTTGACGAAAAATATACTTTAGTATGGTATAATCAATGAAAAAGCTTATTGATATATCCGTTCAATATATGCCATTAAGTCTAACATGTTTATAAATAAGTAGCTTGTGTTGCTAGTAAGGAATGGTGAACCATGAGTTTCCTTTCTCATGGTCCGGTTCTGACATCTGCCACTCTCTCAGCAGAGTTTGGCAAAACTGAATTAAGGGTTATGACCAGAGAGTCAAGAGGTCACATTCAGTCCAAGAGACAAGGCACAGATGTTGAAGCAATACCATGGTCAGCTGGGAAAGGTGGAACTATAACCATACTTACTTATAAAACAGAAGTGACAGTCAGGGCCAAGATCAGTTGAGAAACACCAACAAAAGCATACTGATAAAAATACCGAGCAGTGAAGATCATGATAATTAACCCAGTGTAGAATAATCATGACCCACTTAAGTTTCAGATCACCTCCATGTCAGGGTATGTGAAAAGTTCAGTACCTGTTTGCAAAGCATCACTGTTTCCTTTCGTCTTTCTCTCCCTGTGACTAGTCATGTAACTCTTCAAAATAAAATGATCTGTTGAACTAAGAATGAACAGGGTTGAATAAAATAGAGCAGTGTATTTTGGTAACAGTGATTATACCTTTTAAAGTTTTCATAAATAGCACTTTACTATTATCATTATTTTCTGCTCAGTAGATAGCACCAGTTCCAGAAGTTTTGTGATATAATTGAAATTGATTTTTTACTAGGCAGCATATTTGGTATTTCTTCATTGAGGCTCCAGCTCTCCTCCCCAGGCCTGCCCCCAAATCTGTGGTGAAGAAAACATGACTTCACTCGATCTCGTCCTTAATATAGCCTTGGCCTTCCTCTTCACAAAACTCGTAAGGCCTTGAAAGTCATGGGCTGTATTTACGAAGGATGGAGTGCGCTCTGGGGGTGCTGTGTTTTCACAGTTGAGATAAAACAAGGGGTGGTCCAACTGAGGATCAATTTGGGATAAGTCTTCTCCGGATTTGGCTTTTGAAAGTTTGCTTAGCACCTGAGGAGGTCTTTTTTTCTTTCCTTCATTACCACTGCTTGTCTGTTACAGTTTTAAACAATTCATCCAATACAACCTTCTTATTTGAGGTTAAGTTTAAAGTATCTCTTCTTATGGCACAATTCTAAACGTGTGCCTTACCCGCTTTGCAAATGCCTCCAGCTCACACAATGAGAAAGAAAATCTTTCCACCACACGGCGTATCACCATCTCTTTTCAAGTGGGAGGACTGCACGCCCACACAGCAGATTTTCTGTGTGTTGTGGTGTTTGTGCAGCGAAGAGCTGCACTTCTCAAGGGTTACTTGTGTGTGAGCGCCCTCAGGCCTCTAGCCTGGGAGACTTCAGCCAGATTCCCAGCCAAGTGGAGGTCAGGAAGGACCCCGCCCTGACGCTTCTTTTCTGTAAATGTTTCTCTGTGGTTCTCCACAGCCTCCTGGAATGTATTCCCTTCAGTCTCCCTCGGAACCATTTGTGTTTCATTATTTGCAGATGGAAAAAAAAAAAAAAAAAAAAAAGGCAAATTGACAAACAAGGAAGGGTCTTTTTATTTAATATGCATTTGGTTGCCTGCTTGATTCTGAAATGTGTGCTCGGGCTCTGAATAAGTCTGATGGTAGAGCAAAATGATCTTTCTTACTGTTGCCTGACTTTTTTTCTCTCCTTTCGTTTTCTTCTCGTCCTTCTTTCCTCTCTTTTTTTTTTTTTGCGTTCTAGCTCTTTTAAGGCCAGTTTGGCCCCAGATTGCCTGCTTACCTTCTTTTCCTTTTGATGGCATCTTTTTGTCCTTCCGACTCTCAGATTTGTTCTGAATCGCTGTTAATGCATTTATCACTTCTGACATAAGGTGGTAGATTTTTTTTAGCTTGTATTTTCCTCCCCTTTGCAACTCCCTTCTTTCACTAATGGTGGAGAGTGACAACTAGTGATTACAGGAATCCTGAAAATGCCACTGGGAAGTCAGCAACAAGAGGTGCTTCATCAAGATGAAGACGTGCATTCAAGCCCGGAGCCCCAGATCCACCCCCCCACACTCCTTTTATCCCCACTTTACTAGTAAAACCAAAGCAACCTCTTTCTACTTCCTGACCTGGAGGTTCTAACGGAAAACCTCAGCAAACCCAAGGGTATGCATGGACCCACTCAGTGCGTTTATGCTCCCCTCCCCCTTGCAGTCTCTTCTGAAGTGAATGCTGTGTTATTTCTGTATCAGGCAAAAAAAAACAAAAAACAAAAAAAAAAACCCTCTTTGTGTAAATGGAGATATAAAATTTGTAGGTGCCACATAATAAGCGTAAAAAAAACCCCAAATGTTTCAATGTATTTCCACTTTATGAGCTTGTTCCCTCTCTCTCGTTCTTCCTCTGTCCTTTTTTTACTCATCATGTTGACCTTTATCAACACACTTGCTAAGGTGTGTGGCTGAGTTCAATGAATTACAATGCTAGGTCCATATCTTAATGAGTTCATGCATTCATTCATCAAATATTCATTCACCTACTATGTGCCTAGCTGCTCTAGTTCTGAGGATATTACAGAGGACAAAACAGACAAGTATCCATCCATACACACCCACATATTAGAGTATATTTTCATAATCTCTTAGGCAATAGCATTTTTTACAAGTAACTCTAGCATCTTTTAGGAATAAAATCACCAAGGGTGCCTGGGTGGTTCAGTGGGTTAAGCATCCGACATTGGCTCAGGTTATGATCTTGCGGTTCATGAGTTTGAGCCCCACATCGGGCTGTCTACTGTCAGCATAGAGCCCACTTCAGATCCTCTGTCCCCCTCTCTCTCTGGCCCTCCCCTGCTCTCTCTCTTTCTCAAAAATGAATAAACTTAAAAAAAAATAAAATCACCAAAGTTTTAATGACTGTAAATACCTTGTTCACTACTATACATTTTTTTTTTAAAGAAACAGATGCTGCAAAATCAAAGCAAAAATACTTTGTCTCTTTTCGTATGAGTAGGACAGCCTTTTGCAGGACATATTTTACTTTCTCTTCCCCCATTCTCTTGGCTCTATCGGGGGGAAAAGAAAAAAGAAAGAAAAAGAAAGGAAAAGGAAAGGAAAGGAAAGGAAAGGAAAGGAAAGGAAAGGAAAGGAAAGGAAAAGAAAAAAGAAACATGTTTGGGTTTTCACCACCTGGTTATGGTTAGTTCTTTATTTTAAAATCACTTTCAAAACAGATCAGACATTACACTGTTAAAAACAATTTTCACTGTCGGTATTGAATATCATACTGCGCTTGTAGTAATAACTGATAGATATCTAGAACAATCTTCAATAGGACTGAGACTATAAAGAACTGTCAATCATGGAGTTTAACTTTAAACACAGATGATTTGAATTCATGTTAGCAGTGCGAGGAAGCCAAGAAGATGGAACAGGGCTGGTTGGAGAAAAGATGATAGGATTACCTCTGCAGTTTGCCTTCCTTGCTGGTCGAATGAGTCACTAAATCAAGGCAAAGTTTATGAAAAGCCTGTGGCTGGGGTCTCCAACTCTTCGTCCCTGCTGAGATTTTCCTATTATAAATCTGCTGTCAGAAATAAGTGCTTTCCTTGTGACTTAATTCTGTGCAGGCACAAACACCTTGGTTCAACACGTTGGCCAGGCAGCCTTGACTGTCTTGAGAACAGGGAGACCTCATTAACATGAGCCGTTTTGCAGAAAAGGGGTTCACATACTTTCTGTCATCATCCACTGCTCTGGCAACAGCCCTGTGGATGCTGAAAGAAACCATGAGCTCCAAAGTGGTAATAAGGCCAGAACATTGAGGGGTGGGGAGGGTGCAGCAGATAAGGAAGGAGAGAGAGATAGGGTCTGTGGGTTCAAATCTAGAAAGAGGCAATTCCACTCTTTAATGTTTTCCATGCCAACTCTTTTAAAAAATTGGTTATTTAAAAATATATCTGTCGCTATCACCGTTAGGCAGACTTGCACTGTCCAGTATAGGAGCCACTAGCCACACGAGGCTATGTAAATTTTGAAATAATTAAAATCTAATAAAATTTTGAATCCAGTTCCTCAGTTTGTACTAACCTCATTTCAAGTACCCAATAACCACACGTGGCTCAGGACTCCTATATCAGACAGCACAGATAGAAAATTCCAACGTCACAGAAAGGTCCATTGGACAGTGCCGGCATAAATAGTGTTTGTAGAATATCTCTTGCTCTTTAGCCACTCGACACCTTTACGTTGACCAGGCATTTAAAATGTCTAGGCACTAAGGGCTGAATGCTAAAATTTAAACATACTTCCATTTTTTGGGTACCTGGGTGGCTCAGTCAGTTAAGCGTTCGACTTCAGCTCAGGTCATGATCTCACAGTTCGTGGGTTCAAGCCCTGTGTCCGGCTCTGTGCTGACAGCTCGGAGCCTGGAACCTGCTTCTGATTCCGTGTCTCCCTCACTCTCCCTCCCCTTCCCCATCCTTTCTCTCTCTCTCTCTCAAAAATAAATAAACGTTAAAAAAATTTTTAACATTTTCCATTTTGGATATTCTGACTTTGTATCTGTTGTTTTCTTGTTAAAGATACATGGATGGTTACTTTCTTTACTATGGCTTTTAAATGTCTTTGAATATCATATATGTCACATGAATATCATATGTGTAACATGTGCTCCACAGAGGGTCCAGTCCACAGACTGTTTAACTCATAATGAAGTAGGTAAAGAAAGTGAGAGTAAGCATTTATTTTTTTCTTTTATTTTTATTTATTTATTTTTAATATATGAAATTTATTGTCAAATTGGTTTCCATTCAACACCCAGTGCTCATCCCAAAAGATGCCCTCTTCAATGCCGATCACCTACCCTCCCCTCCCTCCCACCCCCCATCAACCCTCAGTTTGTTCTCAGTTTTTAAGAGTCTCTTATGCTTTGGCTCTCTCCCACTCTAACGAAAGTAGCATTTAGACATTTAGGGATTCAGCATTACAGTGACTTCCAGTCATTCATGTAGATTGTATTTTACAAAAAGGTCAGTCTGTGACATGGTAGAAATTTTTTAAAAAGAAAGAAACTGGCCCATCACTTTGCTTAAGAAGCAAAGATGTATGAAAATTTTCACCTTCAGAAACATGATTCAGTTCGCAGAAAAATTTCAGATAGAATCAGCTTATATGAAAGGAATAAAAGCTCAATTCAGGGTTAAAAAAATATATTAAATGTGTCATTATTTCGCATGAATGTGAACTTAATCTACAGTAGTTTTCTCATTCCCTCTTGAATGCGTATTAAGGATGTTAATGCAAGGTGCGCTTTTCTATAAACCTAGCTCCATTTGTATGTAACATTCCTTATCTCTGGGAGCTTTGAGGGGAGGAAGGGGGAAGTGGTGCCTGATATTGAGAGTCATGTGCTTGCTTAGTATGTCTGGCCAAGTTGGGAAGATTTATGCTTTAGCTAATAAAGGTTGCTACTATTTGAAAAGTATTACAGTATTTGACTTGAAAAATATGTTACTGTATCTCAGCACAAAGGAGAAGTTACTCTGTGACACTCAGGTCACCCAGCACAAAGACCAGAATCTTCTTAGAATATACATGTTGAGTTGCTGAGTAAATACGTGGTATTAAGTGCTTAAATGCTATTTTCTTTGACTGAACTCTGAGCTTTCCAAGGGAAGGAGCTGTATTTAACCCCCTTTATCTCCCTCAACTTGCACAGTGGAAACTCATTAAGGCTCCTCATTTGATCGGTTTTTGGAACTACATGATGCTATTAAAGTAAACACATTTAGGGGCACCTGGGTGGCTCAGTCGGTTAAGCGTCCGACTTCAGCTCAGGTCACGATCTCGCGGTCCGTGAGTTTGAGCCCCGCGTCGGGCTCTGGGCTGATGGCTCAGAGCCTGGAGCCTGCTTCCGATTCTGTGTCTCCCTCTCTCTCTGCCCCTCCCCCGTTCATGCTCTGTCTCTCTCTGTCTCAAAAATAAATAAACGTTAAAAAAAAAAAAGTAAAAAAAAAAAAAGTAAACACATTTAATAATCAAGTTAGTCATTCAGTTCATTCAATATGGTGCCAGATCACTACATCAATATTTGCTTCATCTGGTTGTTCTGCAGTCCTGGATATATGGAGTTTAAAGTCCAGCTAGATCAATGACTTGTGTAACCAAAAAACCCTTATTCTGAGTTACTGCTGTTCCTTAGCTTAAAATAATAATATTTTAATAATATATATGTTAGAGGTAATATAAGGAACAGATGATTATAAATATTTTACTTTGAAATGAGGCTAAAATACTCATTACATGGAATATTACCACTAGAAATTAGCCAGTATTCATTGGAACTTTTTGTAAAACTTTCAAGTGTCAGAGGATGTTGGGAGTTGTTGTTTGGAATTTCAAAACCAAAACCTTGTACTTGGAAGGTGGATCTCAGGGCAATCTGCTTCTCTCACCCCATTTCCATTTCTTTGCATCACATAACTGACCCTAAAGTCAACTTTCCTTCCCAAATAAATGCACTGTTCAAGCTGTTTACCTTCTGTTGCTGCTTACTCATCACCTCAAGATTTCTGAATTATTCATTCTCCAGAAGCAACCACTCTCTGGGTCTTGTCTGGGAATTCCTGACTCGAGCCTACTGACCTGAGGAAGGAGGACACTGAGGCCTGCAAGCATGCAGGTTTTATCTCCCCCAATAACTCACATGAACTGGATGTGTCAAGATGGGGGAAATGACTCCTACAACCTGAATCCATCATCTGGAGACAGCACTCAAGAGGAGGAAACTCATTTGGAGTAACAGTATGTTCTGCTGACCATGGGATTTATAGGAGAAGACATGGACAGAAGGAGGCTCTGAAAGGAGTGAAGGTCTCCATCCTTAAGCACAAAGAGCTCATCGTTCTGGCCTTGGTCTTAAAGCCACATTCGCACCCACAGGAAATACCACCCTTCGTGAGAGCTTCCGCTGAAAGGAAGAATATAGGCTGAGAGTTCCCTGGGTCATCACAGTTTCAGATGTGTATCTTTGGAGAGCATGTGGATCTGAAAAACCATAAACAAGGATTTCTCTACCTCACTATTTTTAGCATTAGAGGCTGCTTAAGTCCTTTGTGGGGGGCTTTTCTGTGCATTTTAGAATGTTTAACAGCATCACTGCCCTCTACCCACTAGATTCCAGTAGCAACCACCCCCAGATGTGACAACCAAAAACATCTCCAGACATTACCAAATGTCCCCTGGTGGGGGACAGGGGGTGCAAGATCACCCTGGGTTGAGAACCACTATCATATGGAGACTCTCATAGGATTCCAGATGTGCTGTTATTTCTCAGAAAGATCTGATAACTTTAACTTTAGGAGTCTCTGAAAATGATTAAGGAATGTATGCTTCATACTGTAACCAAAAAATATGTATACCACCACTTGTTTGAGACACTCAGTTGAGTTCTAATTAAAGCAATCAAAACTCTTTTTTCTAGACATGAATTTTCAGAGCCAATCAAAGGGCAGTTCTTACCACGTACAGCATCTGAAGATAAATAATATTTAAACTATACCAGTAAGAATTGACATTGCCTCTGTCCCAAGATGTGCCATAAATAACTTGTCTGTTAATACACAGAAATATTTGTTAAGCATCTACTACATGGCAGGCATTTGACCAAGTTTTGACAATGAGAGACACATAAAACATTACTGCTCTTTAATTGTTTAGAACATGGGGGAGACAGACAGACAATCATCAGTTACAAATGATAAATGACTAGGCTGCTCCCCACAGAGGAGAAGCAGTTGAATCAAATGGGGATCAGGAAAAGTGGTCCAGAGGAGATGAAACTGAAGCCGTAAGGCTATGTTTTGAAGGATGAATAGGAGTTAACTGAAAGGAGAAGCAGGTAAGAATGTTCCAGGGAGACAGAGAAATGCATATGAAGGTTCAGAGGGATAAAATAGCACAATATGGAGAACTACAAGAGATCCCAAATGCCCCAAGAGATCCTCAGGGCAGGGTATAATATGAAGTGGATGAGTCAGAGCTGGATCTTGCAGGGCTTTGGGTGCTGGGCCTGAAGCCGTGATGGAAATGCACGAGCAGAATTCTAACAGGTACAAGACAGGGCCTTTTGGCAGCTCCTTTCAGCAACAGTGTAGGGGATAAATGGAAGGGCTCAGACCAGAAACAGAGAGTCCAGTAAGGAGGGAGCAGCAGTAATTCAGGAGGAAATTGATAGGGACATAAAACAAGTCCAAGGCAGTAGGTTAAAGAGGAAGGAGAAGACCAAATTTTAGCGATTAAGATCCAATCTATCAATTGATGGAATATAGGGACTTGACATAGAAGGGGCATTTCTAATGGATGCCAGAGTTCTGTCTCAGCTGGCTCATTGACTGGTTCTTAATCTCAAGTATAAGAGAATCTAGGAAGATGAGTTTGGGGGAAGAACAATGAGACAGAGTGGTTAAAAACCTGAGTTCTGAAATTAAATTTGACCCACATTTATATTCCCAGTTCTGTCATCTACCAACTGCATGAACTAATGTGGCAAGAGAAGTTAGGTGAGCCTTGGTTTCCTTACTTGCTAAATAGGGCTGGTACCTACTTGGTAGGTTTTTGTAAGGATTAAGTGCGATAACCATTAGGAAGAATTCTGCCTAGCACTTAAGTGCTCAATAAATATTAGGTATAATGTGAAGAATTCCCCTCTGGGGTTACACAAGGCAGCATCCCTGAGCCCAGGCAGCCCGACTTCAGAGCCTGTACTCAGAACCATTTTAACACACTGCCTTTTATGAGCAAGTGCTTGTCATTTAGCAAGTGCTAAATGACTGGAATGTAGCCTGGACTAGGGGAGTGGTTTGTCATAAGGATGACCAACTAGGCAAGTGGTAAATCACAGAAGATTTTCTATGCCAGGTTAGGGAGTTTGACCTTTATCATATGTGAAGAATGAAGAAATCTGGGATTTTAAGCAAGGAGATGACAGTCACAAATTTCATTTTAGAATAATCACATCAACAACATTGTGGAAGGGCTGCACTAACACCACATGAAGTGGTTGGAGGAAAAGGCCCACCAGCTTCCCTTGTTCTTGTCCCCCTAAAGTGTATAGAAAACTGTTTGCCAACTTGCTTTGCTTGCTTCCAAGTGAAGGGGAAGTAAAACAGTAAGGGAAACTTGAGGTGTTTTGAGTATGTTAGCACAAAATATTCTGTCTCAGTTGGCCCCCAGAAGCTGCGGATAATGTGGATCCAGAAGGTTTCACTTTGCCTTAAAAGACCAATATTTGACACTATACAAAACAGGGAAGAAAGTGCCTTTGCAGATGGATAGGAGAGCAGCCAAACCTGTGGTACCCCAGCAGGCTCCGACCCAGGTACAAAACTTTGCATCATCTAGACCTGTTTGAGTGATTTGCTCTCATTAGCCTGTCCAAAAGAGAATCTTCAAATTTTAATGGTGCATAGCTGTGCTTGCAAACTTCCCTCTTCCAAGTATGGGCTCTATGAAGGTTTGATGGCCTGCAGTGGTTTGGCTGGAAGTCACAAAGGTGTTTTAATGACTTTGTATGGGTTAAAGACTTCATTTAGAAAGAAAAATTTGGATTAGAGAGGGGTGGTAAGTAAATGCAATAGTAGCCATCTTGACAGGTGAAGCTTGATGAAAGTGTCAGATAATCCGCTTCAGAGGTGCATTTCTGCTTCAAATCTAATTGGAATTGGGGCTCTTCTTTCTCCCTATGATAATCTTGCTGCTACAGAATGAGGGGTGGGGAGAGCTGTGGGGACAGAGTTGGCAGATTTGAGTTGCAGTCCAAGCTCTGAATAGCTAGCTATGGGAACTTGGGCAGAGCCTTGAACTCCGTGGATGGCCATAGCTCATCCACTAAGTGAAAAGACTGGGTCATCAGGAAAGAGGAGGAAGAGGAAGTGGAGGAGGAAGAGGAAGAGGAAGGTGAAAGGAAAGAGGAGGAAAAGAAGAAGAAAATAAGAATGGTAATTTCCATTTACCTAGTTTTCTACTTTTCAGAGCACCATACTATGAGGTTCATACACTTACTCCTTAAATCTCCCAACAGTACCTCCCTAGCTCTTTATGGATCTTTTCAAGTGTATGTTTGTTTGTTTGTTTTATGATTCTGCATTTATGTGAAAGCTATAGGAATAATATGGAATGGCAGAAAATGATGACAAAGCCTCCCTGTATAATAGGAGGTGATACTTCAAAACCCTGAGGCTTCCTCAACTGAAGCCAGGGGCAGGAATGAAGGTTGGCATGTGTGGTAGAAAAAAAATATGTTTCAATAGAGCACCATGATTAAATCATGGTGGTCATGTTTATTTCTTTCTCCTTTGTTGGTCCACCTAAAGATTGCATTACAGCTAGGGCTGAAGCAGTAGCCTGTTCAGTATACTGCTACTAGGTAATGGTGATTTTAAATCTAGTGATTTCCCTGCTCTCACTGCTCCATCAAAACCCAAAGCCTTAGCCTAGCTTTCAAGCTGTCGCATAGCTTCCTGCCTTACCACCGTTCTTGTCCCTTGCTCCCTTATCACACAACTTTCTTCCCTCCCCCTGGAATATGTGCTCATTCTCTGACTTCACACCTTCCTTCGTCACATACCCAGAATGATTCAGCACAAAAGTAAGGAGTCCCTTTATGGCCCAAGCACTGGGCTCGGAGCTAAGAGTACAGAGAAAAGTCAATTCTGAATTTAATGTTTATGTGCCTTTAAAGAGGGAAATATTGGGTGGAATGGAAACCCAGAACATCTCACCTAAATGATATAGATGCTACCACTCTTCTCTTCTCCCTGCCCATCTTACTCTTACCTGTTCTCTGAAGCCAAGCTCATGTCTGCAGGAAGCCCCAGCTCTACCTGAACGTTTGTCTAATGACCCACAGCTGACACACTCTTTCTCGTCTCGACAGGACTTAGACTCTGTCTCACACATTTGAATCTTTGTTTTGTATTTTGTTTCTGATGTGTGAGGCACTTTACACTCTTTATCCCCAAATCCTACCACAACCCAATAATAGCTGTCTCTGTGGATCTTTCCAGCCTTTTGTTTCTATGATGAGTCCTAACTGGAATGCCTCTCTCCTCTTTTCTCTTGCATAATCTTCTTCCAACCTTGCACATTTTTGTGGCTATGTGGGCCATTGGACATCAAGTAAGCTGTAATTATTATTACAATTACCCAACCTTAATAAATAACACCTTGTAGCCCTTTAACCACTGATAAAGCATCTCTATATCCATTATTTCATTGTTTGACACAAGAGCTTTGTTATGTAATTAGCATAGATATTAATTAGCATCCCTGGTTTACGGATGAGAAAATAAATCTTACAGGAGCCTAGAAATCAATCTTTTACTCATCATATAACAAACGATCACGAATAAGATCATGTTCTCCCTATGCTATCTCCGGAGAAGAAACGTATACAGAATTTACCTACCTCAAAACGTCTGATGGGAAAATCATCCTCCTGGGTCATGGCACTACTAAGTACCTAGGATTCCTTAACCCTCTTTGGCATTAGTGGAAGCCATGTGGATTTAAAGTGCTGTTTCTCAACAGAGCTGAGTGGATCAAATAGCAAATGTGTATTTACTTACCCTGGTATTTATCCTGATATTAATACATCTTTCTATTGTCATGCATTTGCAATGCTTTTTCCTCTTCTTGGAATGATACTCTGCATTCCTATCTCTACATCCCTATCTAGATGCCACCAGTCCTCAAGATCTGACTAAAATTAAAGTCCATAAAAAATCTGTTTCCCTTTCTTCTCTCTCTGTCTGTACTCTCCCTGCCAGAAGTTAACTTGACCCCTATTGAATTCCCATAACACTTCTCCAGGCATTCTCTCCTCTGATGGAGATATTTTCATGCAGTTGTCCTTCCTCTGTTCAAATGCCAAACTTTTTTGCGTTCAAGCATCTCTCTAGATTCATTTCTGTGGCCCACATGAGATGTAGTCAAGGCTTTGCATATAGCAGGTTCTCAAGAACATTGTCCAATTATAATGAATAGAAGAATTACTGTTTAAAAGGGCAATTTCAGGGGCGCCTGGGTGGCTCAGTCGGTTGAGCGTCCGACTTCAGCTCAGGTCACGATCTCGCGGTCCGTGAGTTCGAGCCCCGTGTCAGGCTCTGGGCTGATGGCTCAGAGCCTGGAGCCTGCTTCTGATTCTGTGTCTCCCTCTCTCTCTGCCCCTCCCTCATTCATGCTCTGTCTCTCTCTGCCTCAAAAATAAATAAATGTTAAAAAAAAATTTTTTTTAAAAAAGGGCAATTTCATTTGGGTGAGGACCTTCTGCATGAAACTGAAATAACTGAGAACAGGCAAAGACTGCATGCTCTAACCACTTGACTATGTTTCCATTACAGATAGGACAGTAGTGACCATTATTTGTGTTGTCACGACATCATTTTTACATTCAAACTGAGACTTCGAAGTGAAGTCTCTCCTAGCACCACCAAAGTTGTTCTACTCAGAGGGGTGTTCAATAGAAAGTTATGGAGTCTCTGGTGAAGGACTGCTCCACTGATTCTCTGGAGATTCAGATTCTTGTGACCAATGTGGTGTTTCAACAGCTTGAAAAATGAAGGAAAGAACCATGTCTGTCTAGACTGACCAGAAAGTAAAAACAAGGGGCACTTTGAAATCTGTGAATCTGACCACAACTGAGAGTTGTACTTAGTCCAAGTAACTGGAAAATCCGTTTCTTGGATTAGACAAATGCTTCCCTTAAGACTCTCAAACTGCCAGCTTTCTTCTTTTATAATTAATAGAAAATTATTGCACTGACAGACAAGGGACTTCATATTTGAGCCAATGGGAAAACTTGACATTGAAACCAGGGGAAATAATTTAGCCCCAAATAGAGTTGTTAATGCCAGGATAAAAGCAAACAAATGTGCTAATGATCTTCCCTTAGAATTGGACTGTGATGAATTTTGATGTATTTCCAGATGGAAAATGTATCAGTTCTCTCTAGGCTGGGGACTGGACACCAGAATGAGAAAATGCTGAAATGACAGTCAGTAAAAAGTACTCATGATCTCATTTCCATTTTCTAGAGAATAAGAATGCTGAAGGGATAGTTAATTCCCATTTCAAGGAACAAGATCTGTAGGGTCATGGACATCCATGACAAGGTGGTAGTGGGATAGGAGGAGTCCTGATTTCCATAACAGGGACTTCAATCACCCTGCTGCCTTCAGGAATCACATGCTTATTTCAAGATGCAGCACTGTCTTGCTGGTCTTTGTGTGTTCAGTCATCTTACCATCCAACGAATATTTATTGACACCTAGCACATACCCAGCTGTTTTCTGGGTGCTTTGGATACAGCAGAGAAGAGTCACAGTCACTGATATTGTAGAATTCCCATTCCAGTGGTGGGAGACAGACAGTAAATACATATATAAATAAACGTACAAAACCAGTGCTATGAAATGAAAAAAAAAAATCAGAGTAAGGGGAAAACAAGTGCCGTGTGCCAGGGCAGAGTGGGGGGAGGCATGTCGCTATATTATATAGGTCGCATAGGGAAGACCTCACAGATGATGTGACATTTGAACAGGGACTCTAAAAATGTCATGAGAAAGACACGTGAATATTTGAATGAAGAGTATTCCTGGCAGAGGGAAGAGAAAATGCAAACGCCAGGAGACGTGGAAGTTCCTGGCAGGATCAAGAAAAGCCTAGGAAGCTAGCTCGGTTGAAGCAGGTCAGCAAGGGAAGAACGTAACCCATGCAGTTTGAGCTGGAGGAGGGCATGTCCCGTAGGCATGGTCTTGTACTGGAGAAAACAAGACTGTCCGAGCGGACCCCCCTGAAGTAAATAGAAACACTTCTCAACCTACACATGGATTGTGATGCAGCCTCCTTGCAGTGCTAAAGCCACACAGAAACTGGAATAGGCAAGGAAAGGGAAGCTGGGCTCTGTTGGACAGAACATGGGGGCAGCTTTGTTTTTCAACTGTGCTCCTAAACGGCTTTGCCACTTCATGAACTTTACTCTCCACTGGCCATGCTTCTTCTCTCCTCCGAAACCATTGAGGTATCTCCATCCTTCAGAGCCTAGTTCAAGCAACCAGGAGACATTGTGGACACAGTGCTGAAACAGAAAGGAATTTAGCGCCTCAAAGTCTTGGGTTCAAAATCTGCCTCTATAATTTAGTAGCCGATTGAGTTTCAGCACCTTATGTAACTTCTTTGAGTCTCAGTTTCCTCATCAATAATATAAAGTGTTCTTTACATATATTAAGCAATTCAAAAATCGTCATTTTCCAAGGAAGGCAATTCCGTATTCAACAGCTGAGGAAACTGAGGCACAAGGAGTTGAGTCAGTAGCCAAAAGTTGCTACTAAACGGTAGGAGGAGTTGAAGCTGAGTGGCATGGCATGGAACTCTTGCATTTAACTCTGTGCTACCTTGCAGGATAGTTTGCATGCTCCAGGAGATCATGTAGTGAAAATACAGAATACAAAATTGGGTACTCAACAATGATTCATTATTGACCTTTTGAACTTTCTTTGGTTATAAGGAACAGAGAAACCAACACAGAATCACTTAAGCCCAAAGGAATTTTGTTGGCTCTTACGAACAAAAATCTAGGCCCTAAATTCTAGGCACATGATGGCTTCAGCAACTGTTCAATTTAGGTGTCAAACTGTTACTTACTACTGTCCGTCTTTTGGCCCTGTTTTATTTACTGATTCTTGCTCACACTCCATATGTCAGATGAAGGACAGCTTCAGTGCCACATTAGTGTAACACCAGTCCAGTGGAGGAGAGGAATCCACCTCCTGATGGTTAGAGTGAGCATGTATCCTGGTTTAGCTAGAATAGTCATGCAGTCCAATATAAGAGAGGTTTCCACTTCCCTCTTGCAGGGAGTGACCACATGTCCCAGTTTACCCAGGCAGTCCTCCTTCACGAAATCTGCCAGCCCTGCTTAAATATTCATTGCTCTGAATTCCTTCCAGAAGTATCCCAAATGGGACACTAGATGATATGGTCATTCTACTGGTGGTGCAAAGTAAAATACTGAGATTAAGTCTCATTGGTCGTTGCCTCAGATACAAAATTATCCCCCAAATCTTAGGTAGGATTTATTTAGCTGGGATTGGGAAGAGATGGGTGCACCGAAGAGGAATAAAGGGACTATTATTCCAAGAAGTGGGATGGTGGATTCTGGGTGGTCAAAGCCACAAATGTCCATTACAGTTCCCTTCTCCACCTTTATACTGTTTGCTAGGCTTTAGCAGTAAATTGAGAGAGTTTGGGAGCTGGGGAAACATGGGTATGAATCTTGGCTCTTTTGCTTCCTGTAACTCTGTGACCTGAGGCAGATCATCTTTCTGTTCTTAGCCCCAATTTTCTCATATATAGAGAGAACCCACTGTGTCTGCCTCAGTGAGTCCTTATGAGGATTAAACAGGCTAATGGACATAAAAAATTTACCACAAAGCTTGACGCATGTGATCTGATAAATTAATAGCTATCATTTTTCCATGAGGCCTAGAACAGATCTGAGCGTGCGTTAGGTGATGAGTAAGTATCTAATGACAGTGACCAGGACAAGAAACAAAGTCAAGGACCATGAACTTCGCAAGGAGTGTACAGAGTCTCTGAATAAGTTTTGACATTTGTTGCTGTCGGTGATGACAAGACCTCATGATCAAGGAAAAGAACCTTAGAATCTGAAATCGAATGAGGAGATTTGGGATCCAGCTAAATCAATGAGAAACCCCTCAGAAAATCTACTACTGGAACTACTGGAGAAGCGAGATTACTAACATTTAAAACAGTAAAAAATACTTAACAATCATCCTGGGATCAATAAATATGAGTAATTAATGCATCCTACTCCCAAGAAATGGAGACTCTCAGTTGGAGAAGTAAACTCATGAAAGTACAGGGGTATTCTACTTAAAATAAATATGTAGTAGATCAAGTGGAGAATGATAAATGCTGTCATCTTAAACATAATAATTCTTCAGATGAAAAAAAAAGTAGTTAAAAGAGACCCAGATGAAGTGCTTTGAAGCCTTAAATGAAGAAGAAATCCCTCCGAATGAGGGAGAATGGGAGAGATTTAGGAGCTGGGGGTCATTTGAATCGGATCTTGAAGTACAGCTGTATTTTACATGTGGGGAAGATGTGAAGGCATTTGAGGGCTTGAGCACTCCAGGCAAAATCCTGCCCTTGAGCTTTTGTTTCCTCTACTTAGAATGCCTTCCCCAGGTATCCACAAGGCTTGATCCCTCAGTTCCTTGGGTTTTTTTTCAAATGGGATCTCTCGGCAAGGACCTCTCGAGCTACCTGTGTAAAAATTGTGATGCCTACCACTTCTGCCTCCTTTCCCTGCTTTGCTTTTTCTCTTCAGCACTTGAAACTCCCCAACCTACCACATACTTGACTTACTTATCTTCTCCGTCATCTGTCCCCCCCCCCCCCCCACTAGAATGCACGCTCCATGGAGGCAGGAAGTTTTGTTCACTGCTGTGTCTCCAGCACCTGGAATAGTGCCTGACACATTATTAGGCTCATATTTTGTAAAAGGAAGGGAAGGAGAGAGTCTAGCTGAGGGAGAAGCATGAACCAAAGGGTAGATGGAATGTGGAAGTTTGTGCAGCAGCCATAATGTCAGTAGAGGAAATTCAGGCAGGAAGCACATGCTGGGGCCAGGCCGTAGAAGACTTGAAGATGTGGCCAAGAATCCAGCTTTTGTTCTGCATGTGATGGGACCCATCACAGCTTTCACAAGGAAATTTATGTGAACAGAGTTCTGTTTAATATGGTTAATCTGACAATGCTGTTTGTAGCACGGCTAGGCATGGAGAAAGAGATAAGAGGTAAGAGATACCAAGAGATAAAACTAACAAGATTTGATCCTATGAATAAAAAGAATACCAGAGGACATGCAACAGTGGATGATCTACATGTGCCGTGATTGATGTGATTGTTCTGACATTAATAAAGTTGACAATTCTTAGAGATGGAAGGTAGCACTTTCTTGTTATGAACAATTTATTTACAGGCAACATAATGTTTCTAAAAGGCTTCTACTTATTTTCCTCTGTTTTTACCAGTTAACATAACACAATAACCATTTGAGCACCTGGAGACCTTGAGCTTCACCCTCCTCTGGGACATATCTACACTTGCTCTTGAAAGTAAATATGATGGCATCTCTTTCCCTGGGAGCCCAGTTTTCATTTCACAAACAGCACTCCCACTAGGAACAAGTACATATTTGCACATTTGGAAAAATGGTAGAGGAAACAAGGAATAGGGTATAGGATTATCCAAATTCAAAAGTAGGCAGCAAAAGGATTTAAGTCTGAACAGGAGAAACTAGAGCTTCTTCCTTTCCAAGCAGCCAAGAACTACATTTACAAGTGTTTTGAATTATTGCCCTGATTGTGTGTGTGTGTGTGTGTGTGTGTGTGTGTGTGTGTGAGTGTGTGTGTGTGTATGTGTGTGTAGACATCTATACAAATAAGACTGTTAAGGATAGACACAGAGTCTATGCTCTATGTAACTCCAGGAAGCCCTATTCACATATTCATATAGAGCACGATGGGAATGCTGCTTTCTGTAGTTGTGCAATGGGTGGTTCTGCCTCCAAGAATGTAGAATAGGGGACTGATTTGAGGGTTGGCTCTGCTCTTTCAAAATCTTTCTTCTTCCCAAGTCCTGTGAAAGCTGTAGTTTGCCTTTGGAGATTAATTGATTTGGGTTGTCATTCTCTAATCCATTGGTGTGAATTAGTTCATCCAACTGCTCTCCTCTGTGGTTGCGGACTCCATGACTTCCTGAGAAAGCTTGAGAGACAGGGGGCCTGAAATATATACAAGACTGAAGAGGGGTAGGATGGAGGGTGGTTACTGACAACAAACTTGGCCTATTTCATACACATTGAATCAGGAACTATTATGCTTTGAGCAACATTGGAGAATTAAATTGGGGTCAAACGGGGATGAGCCTTAAATGCTGAGCTAATTTAGGCAATAGGGAGCCATTAAAGGTTTTTAAGCAGGAAAATTTGTGGAAATACAGATCAATCAAGCCTTCCCATACCCAAACATCAAGTGCTAAAGTTACCCATGAACTCCTGCCTGGACATCTCTGAGAAGGGCATTGTTCTCTTCCTGGTCTCCGCCCTTCCACGAGAGCTAGCTAACCTGTGTCAGCTTAATTCAACACATATTTACCGCACACGTATTATATATCAGCACAGTTACAAGTTTCAGAAACAGCTGCTAAAAAGTACTATTCTCTGGCTTCCTTTCTCGTTTTGAACATATTCTTTCATTTCCTCCCATTTGCAATGCCTTGGGTGTCATTCCACCAGGAAGTACACTTTCCAAGTACTGTCATGTTAGAGCCTTAGGAGAGAACTGATGTGGCCTAGAGTGTTAACAGGAGCGCTCTGTACGATGAGAAATGTATGTTTTCTTTACTCTGGCCAGATTTTTCTAGACCAGAAAGTGAAGGTTTTTTAAATATTACCATGTAGTATATTTAACAAAGTGCTTACTGAAAATCCCACAAAATATGTCTTTCCTGCATATTTTTAAAGCACAGAGGCGCTCACCTTGGTTTGTGTAAGCATTCAGTGGTGCACGTTATACTTTATTTTGGCCGCTGTGATACATATCGGGAGGGTGGCTCTCTTTGGACTCCTGGCAAAGTTGGCTAACTGTACACAAAGTTGGTCCAAGGATAGGGTGACTCGAATGAGTTCTGTACGAGAGCCCTCACTGTCTGTTGTATAAACATATGTCTAAATTCAGTCCAATTCATCATGCCCATTGGCAACTGAACCATCTTAGGTCAAGTTCTCATCGTCTGTTGCTTGGACTACAGCTATAGTTTACCTTCTCACTGTCTCCCTTATTCCAGGCTTTCCCAAATTCCTCCACCCTCCATCTTGCCTCCATATTCTTAAACAAAATTAGACTTTCTCTCTTGTGTTTTTAAAAGCCTCTGGTTCTCTGTAAGGAAGGTTAGGAAGAATAGTTTTCATCAAGAGTCAAGCCACCTCTTAAATATATTAGAATGTGCATAAAGGGCTGACTGGCAAGGAGATAAGTGAGGTTTTAAAAGCCATATTTGGCATTACCAGTGCCTTGAATTCCCTTTGAAATTTTAAATAATATGGACTACCTGAGATTTGTGTTTATTAAAAGGAGGATACTCATCTCTAGAAAGAAGTCCAAACTTGCTCTGTCATGCAAGGTCCTATATGATGTGATTCATAACTATCTTTCCAGATCAAGCACCTGTCTTGATTTTGTTAGTCTCAGTACTTGACATTGATGATACTAACAAGAGTAGGTCTTTGGGGACTTTTCATCTGGTTGTGGAGGTAGATGAATAAACTTAATTTTAAGTGGTCTGAGATGTGTTGTCATAGAGATATATACAAGGTACAAGGTGGGGTGGTGGAACAATGAAAGGGGTCAACAAATCTTGTTGGGAGGAAGTGTTAAAGCTCTGGAATTGTATCACCAAAGGCTAGTTATAATTAACTCCTGGATATTGAAGGGAAGACCAACACAGACACAAAAAAATTACATGCAGTGCTTTTGAGGCATGAACCTACTGGGACATCGGGTGGTTGTGCATTGTCCAGAATGGAAGATGAGGTGGAAAAGACAAGGAGCTATGGGATTTTACCCTAACATTTTTAGGGAGTTACAGAGTTTTGGTTTTGTTGTTTGTTTGTTTTTGGTTTGGTGGAATTTTGTCGTTGTTGTTGTTTTGGTGTAGAAAATATACATAGATGTGTTTTTTAAATAATAAAAAATAAATAAAACTACTAGAAATACAGAACAAAACTGGTAGTGAGGAATTGACAGGACTTAGAGACCCCTTCTTATAGGTCCCGGTGCCCAAGAGAAATTGAAGGGTGATATATATTCTGGTGTCCAACTGTGAAGCCATGTGAATGATGGTACCACAGGGTAGGATAGAGAATGTAATCAAAGGAGCAGGTCTCGGGAGAAGGCAGGAGTTCTGATTTGAACATGTCAAATGTGAAATGCCTGTGATACATTCATGTTGGAATGTGCAATACAGAATCTGGAGTCTGGAAAGGTTTCAGTTTGTGGGTGATGATGGAAGACATGGGTGTAAGTATTATCCAGAGTGGACTTGATATGAGAAAAGATGAAGCAAAGCACAGACCTGCAAAGAATACCTTCCTTAGAGTGAATTATGCTTTAAATTGAAAAATAAATCCTAATTTTTCTATTTTTCTTTCTCTTTCTTTTAATTTTTAATGTTTGTTTATTTTTGAGAGAGAGAGAGAGAGTGCAAGTGGGGAAGAGGCAGAGAGAGAGAGAGAGGGAAAGAGAAAGAGGGAGGGAGGGAGGGAGGGAGGGAGGGAGACACAGAATCTGAAGCAGGCTCCAGGGTGCTTTTCTATTGAAAAATTTTATATATGTTTTTAAAACAGTTATCCTCTGAAATATTTATACATAGAATTATATATTAAATGGCTAGAGCATTTGTTCTTAGGTTGAAAGCAATATATCTTTTAAAACAAATGTGCCTTGTATCTCCAAATCTGTTCACTGATAGTAGTATACCAATAAGCGTGATTTAGACTTGACTCTGTGTCCTTGCCATCCCTTTTATCTTTGGGAAGCTAGTTTCTCTTCATTTCTAAGCCACAAATTATTTTATCAATTCCAGCATTCACAATTTTTCATGTTAGAATTCATGATGTGTTATAGCTTAATTAGCAGTAATCGGTTTTCTAAGTGGTACATAAAGTAATTGTGCATCTAGAGTCATTAGCCTGTTGGATTCAAAGTCATGTGTTATTGCGTTGTGACTTCCCCTTTGGTAACAGCAAGATGCCCTTTGGAATCGAGAAGGGTAGAGTGAAATGACCCATTCTGCTCCCTGCAGCCTTCCTCCACCTGATCAGACTCAATGGTCTTACATGGAGGGGCCAGAGCCCCCTCATGAAAAGCCAGAAGCTGGGCAGGAAGGGTGAGGGCTGGGCACTCAGACCCTCTTGCCCTGGGGTTTTGCAGTCCCTGAGAGAGCAGAGGAAAGTGAGAACCCATTGACCTTGTAAAAACAAGCCCTTCTCTTCACAGAGGGCCGCCCTGTGTTGCTCAGGGTTCTGGTTGCAAGCAGCAGGCACTAAGTCCAGTGGGATTTATTGGAAGGAAATCTGGTGTTGACATCACCCCTGGTGAGATTTATTGGAAGGAAATCTGGTGCTCACAGGATCAACAGGAGGCAGAAGGAACAGGCTTAAAAAGGAGCAGAGACCAAGGGAACCCAGACTGTGAACCTCTGGAACAATCTGGCCAGGATGTCGGGTGTTGCTGCTACTACGGCATGCTGCCAAAAATTAATCCTTACTATTCCCTTGGTTTTGCCTCCTGGCTGCAAAGACAAAGGCCCAGTTAGGAACATCCAGTCTGACTATCGCTTGGATCCTGCCTCTGTTCTGGTCAGTAGGAGCTGGGGAGCAGGAAGATGTCTCCCTTTGGGCTTCAGGAGAAGAAAGCAGGGGCTCAGCATGTTACCAATATACCAGTACTGCAAGAGGGATACCCCCGGGCAGAAAGGAGTTTTCATACTGTATTGCCAAACAGTGACAGACATTCCCCGGCACTCCCCTTCCAAAGTCTCAACTCTGAGGCCATCAGAGCAGATCAACAATTAAAGGACCACAGCACGTTTAAATGGACAACCTTGACTTCACTCTGAAACGCAGGTGGTTAGAGCAGACAACCCTTCCAGAGCTCACACAGAGGGTCAGGCCTTGTGCTAAGTGTGTTATGTGTGGTTGCCGCTGAACATGCAAGTGTTCGTTCTTAGACCTTTAGGATATCTTCAGGAGAAGGACAGTGGTTACCAAAGATCTCCCCAACTTTAAAGGAATGCATGCAGCGACCGGGGACAGCAGAATTTGGGTGCTAAATAAAATAAAGTGTCTAAAAGATGCCATTGTTTGAAATTAGCCCCTTGGACTGACAGGTAATTAACTTCTGCCTACACTAGTTTAATTTCTTGTGTGGACCTGGTACAGGAAACCATACATGGGTGGTATTTTTTTTCCCCTCCAATCTCAGAGGAAATGTAACCGGGTATGAACTAGTGGCACAACTCATATATCAGTGGTCTGTAGCGGGTCTACATAAATCCTTTTCTTTAAAGTTATTTAACTGTTTTGAAAATGGTTTCAACAGAAGTAATTCCAATTGCACCAGAAAGGAAACCAGAGTCTTAAAGAAAAATACACTCTCTTTGCTGAGCAAGGCAAACATATCAGTATGCAGAGAAACGAACCAGTCTCTTGTGTTTTATTTCCTTAACAAATCCACTGAAACACTTGCTTTGTGTCTTTCAAAGGCTGAAAGACAAAGAATTCTGTGGCCACTAAAAAATTAATGCCTGCAACTGGTTTTTAACCACTTTAAAAGGTCAGATATTATTTTTTTTATTTGTTTTTCTATTATTCACAGTATTTCATTGTAGGACTTTGCACGTATTATAAACACTGTAAGTATTTGGTTTTCTTACATTCAGTCAAAAACGTTCTCTGGGGAAGAATTTTCTATTTAAATAATTAGATAACCTGTGATTTTCCTGCATACTTTGTGTATAAACCTACACATTGCTATCACAAACCTAGCCCTTTTTAGAGCCAAGCCCTTATACAACACTTTCCGTCACAATGTTGCATTTTGACTCTTCCAGGAACTAATGTTGAAAATAAAGACCTTTATAGCTGTGAAAGATGAGAATTTGATACTATTTTTTAAATGTTTATTTACTTATTTTTGAGAGAGAGAAAGTGTATTAATGGGGGAGGAGGAGAGAGAGAGAGAGAGAGAGAGAGAGAGAGAGAGAGAGAGAGAGAATCTCAAGCAGGCTCCATGCTGTCAGCGCAGAGCTGGAATCAAGAGTTCTTTGCTTAACTGAGCCACTCAGGTGCCCCAAGAATTTGATACAATGTGATACTAACCCGAGTCATTTGGGGAAACCGACTTCATTTTAAGAACTAGAAGATGGGAATGTACAAACAGATGGCTCTAATGAAAGCACAGCTATTTTCTATAGTCAAAGGAACTGATAATAAATTAATTTAAACCGTGACCCATTGAACCCCTGGGTCCACAGAATAAGATGGAAGAATCTGTTGTTATGGGTCTTCTCCAAGATCTTCACACGGCTCACTCCCTTGACTCCTTGAACTTTTTGCTCAAATGTCACCTCAGTGTGGCCTTTTCTGATGACTCTATTTTAAATTTCAACTCTTCCTCCCCTTACCAGCATGCCCAGTCTCCCTTTCTGGCTTTCTATTTCCCCCACAACATTTATCAGATATAATATATATTTTGTTTATTTGTTTGTTGTTTTTCTCCCCTACCTCAAATGAAGCTCCATGAGCACAGGGATTTTTTTTTCTGTCTTATTCCTTCTCATATTCCCAGCACCTGGTACATAGTAAGTGCTCAATAAATGTTTGGTTGATATGCAAGCTAATGCAACATTTGTTTGGAGGTTTCTGTATACAGGTATCCCCAACTCTCTTGGTTTAAAAAGAAAGTTCAGATCAATTATTTAATTTGGTTATTCTTACAACAACACTGGATTTTAAGAAAGGATTATTATCCCAATTCAGCAGATGAAGAAACAGGGCCTCCAAGAGTTTCTATGAATTATGTAAAATCGAGGGGCTGGCAAGATGTAGACTCCAGGCTCAGACCCAGATCAATTACTTCCTTTGATGTGCTGATCCCTGCCCAACTTGTGAATCTGTTCAGCCAGAGGAACTAATGCTTTGTGGTAGGCATTGACAGTCTGGTCTCAGGGCAGTGGATTCCAACATGAGAATGTGAATAGAATGTGGATGCAGCATATGTATCCTTAATAAATAAGACAGTCCATCATATATAGCTGTGCAGGATGTGAAACCTAACTTCTCAGCTGAGCCTTGTGTGCACTTGCCTCTTAGAAGCAGAAGAGCGATTCTTATGGAGGCCACGCCATATCCACCTCGAAGAGCCTCTCCAAGCCTGTCCTTACACTGCAACTGAGCTTCTACTTTAGGCCTTTCCGCAAGGCCTTTCTATTTCACATCATGCTCTGACGAAGGAGGCTGTATGCCTGATGGTTACAGATCGTAGATCTGAAAACAGGCAGAACCAGACAAAACTTGAAAATTTGATGTGGTTGTGAGTTTCTTTGGGGGAGATTAATCTCTCTCTTCATCTATTAGACTGATGGTACCAAGTTCTGGTAAATAAATTAGATTTTACATCCTTGCCTTAGGTGTTATTATGGTATATGTCCTGTATCTCTTCCACTACCTTATAGGGTCATAGAAAGCAGGGCACTCTACTGGCTGTATTAGTTTGCTCAGGCTGCTATTACAAAGTACTACAATTCTGGGTGGTTTAAGCAGTAGAAATGGAATGTCTCAGTTTTGGAGGCCAGGTGATTCTGAGATCAAGGTGTTGACATGGTTGGTTCCTTCTGACGGCTGTGAGGAAAAATCTGTTCTGTGCCTTTTCCCTAGTTTCTGGTTGTGGGCTAACAATCTTTGGCACTCTTTAGCTGGTAGAAACATCACCCCAGTCTTTTTCAGCTTCCCCTGGCATTCTCCCTATGTGTGCCCATGTCTAAATTTCTCCTTTTTATAATATTGGATTAGGTGCCCACCTACTCCAGTCTGATCTCATCTTAACTAAATATATCTGCAATGATCCTATTTTCAAATAAAGTCACATTCTGAAATCCTAAGGGTTAGAACCTCAACATACAAATATTTGGTTGGGGAGAAGGCAAAACAGGACTCAATTCATAATACATGCCCTATCAGTTTTGTATTTGTTGTATTTACTTGCATTTTGTAAGTGTCAGGGCATTGCTGCTAAATCCAGTAAGTTTAAAGAAATGTCTCTACTCTTCAATACAGAGAGCAAACAGGGTTGGTGGAGGGGAGGAGGATGGGGGGATGAGTCAAATGTGTGACGGGCATTAAGAAGGGCACTTGTTGGGATGGACACGGGGTGTTATATGTAAGTGATGAATCACTGGGTTCTACTTCTGCAACCAAGACTACACTGTATGTTAACTAACTTGAATTTAAATAAATTTTTTAAAACTTTAAAAAAAGTAATAAATGTCTCTAGAAGGTTCAGAAATAGAGCCACTTACTAGCAGATTAGTGGACTTTTGAAGATTGCCTCTCCATCCCAGGTTTACCAGAAGAGGAGGCTAGTACCTCCTAAGGTTTTGTGTCAGGTCTTTGGATCAGGATACATGATGTGCAGGTTCACGACTTTTCAAGCAGGTTGGTAATGGGTAGATAGCAGTAATATCTTTATATATGGATAAGGACTTAAATGTGCTGCTTATAACTTAACACTTTAAGGGTTTATTTGTCTAAAAATCAGAGTAACTCAGTGTTCTTTTCAAAATTCCAAGTGCAACTCTTTACCTCTTAGGTATGTATTAGAAATAATGTACTGATAATAAATGTGTTACTAATAAATGACCATTTTCCTTAAAAGTGTTCTACATTCTTTCTGATATGTTTATAGTGTGGTTATAAAGTAATGAGGTTGGTTCCACAGTATATACATATGCACTTAGAGTATTGTATTTCAATGAAATTTACATTAAAAAAATTTTAATATCTAAATTGCAATGCTACACTTAATATGTTCAAATTTTTAAAGTTGATATTTCTTCCCCAGATCACTTGCTTAATGTAGTCAGACTTTTGGAGTTGCTTTTCAGGCTATAGATATTTATTTGGGCATTTAGGTATGCATTTATAATGCATTCCCTAAGTGGTTGGGGCTGAAATTTTTAGTTGATGTAAATCTCAGGATTTATTATGATGGAAATGAGACTATCCATAGAGCTTGAGATCTTACAGAAAGTCTGTAAATATTTGATGGATGAATGAATATATGAATGAATGTAGGGGCAGGGGAGGAAGTGAAGTCATTTCTTTTAAATTCCATTTGAACCAATGAAATAAATAACCTACAGTGAATATTATACTTAAGAGAGAAGACAATATATTTTTTAAACTGTGAAAGCAAGTTTTAATTTTTTGTATTATTTTATTTCTCTACACTGGATTTTCTTGTGACACCTTGACTCCCCCCTACATCTTCTACTTTGTGGCTGATGATTTCAAGCACTCTATAATGAAAGGGGCCTCTAAGAAAGGCAGGTTGAGAGCAGACAGAACGAGCACACATTTGCATAGGGCAGGAAGGGCACTATAACATCTGGCAGTGGTAGCAGACTGGGTCCATTTGTTGGTGCTCATTAAATTCACATTAATGCATGAGCTGCTCTGAATGTGTAAATGCGATTTCAGGTTGGTTGCTTTCTCCCAGGCCAATGGCAGTGACTTTTGGGACTCTACCCCCTGGTTGTTTAGTTGCCAATGGCATTTGACCTGGGGTCAGACCTGTATTTAACCCTTTCCTGTAGGTCAAAAACAAATTAATTTGGTGAGAATTAAATTGGAAATGAGTCGTCTGTACAGCAGGTGTTCCCTGTGGAGAATGTGCCCCAGGTGGAAACATTTTGAGATCTGTTCCTGGGTCATCTCTGAAGAAGCTTCAGAGGTCAGAGAGGCAATTCCAAGACATCCCATGTGGTGAGGGCCTGGAGATGGATGTTAGCAGGTGCCGACTCGGGTGGTTTTCTCAGCAGCTTGGGGGACTTTCAAAGAGGCCCCTTTTGGAGATAATTTATTCATATATTCATGAACATATATCTTGGGCATTCATTGAGGACTGATTTACTTAGAAGTTGCCCTAAATGATTGGAACTTTACCCTTTGGCCCTACCTCCCACCATCAACCAAAGGCTTTGATTTGAAGGAAAGAAAATAATGCATTTTTCTCTTTCTTTCTTCTAGAGGATGAGGAAGATGAGGAAATGGTAGAACCTAAAGTTGCGCATGATTCAGAACTGGAAAACCAAGACCAAAAACAGGAGGTGAAAGAAGGTATGGTATGGGAGGTAAATTAGTCATCAATTTATTGTTATTGTTGGGTTTTTTTTACCAACTTAGGGGCTATCCTGGTAAGTAAAAATTAAACACATACTCCCTATGTGGAAGGTTTTCAGCACATTACATTTAGCACCATAAACTGTAATCCCCAAAGCAAGAGTCATCTGTTTTTTGACTGATAGAAGTAAATAAAATAGAGGGGTGCCTGGGTGATTCAGTGGGTTAAGCATCTGACTCTTGATTTCAGCTCAGGTCATGATCTCATGGTCATGAGATTGAGCCCTGCATCAGGCTTTGTGCTGAGTCTGGAGCCTGTTTAGGATTCTCTCTCTCTCTCTCTCTCTCTCTCTCTCTCTCTCTCTCCCTCTCCCTCCCTCTCTCTCTCCCTCCTTCCCTCTTTCTCTGCCACTTTCTCATGTGCGAGAGAAAGAAGTAAATAAAATGCAAGCTAGCCACAATTCCAGCAACAAGTCCAGTCACAATTCAGTAAAATTATTACTAAAGAGTGAAAACATAAGATAATTGTTATCAATTGTCATGTTACCTAGTTCACTGCATCGGATATTCTGAATGATAATAGTAAAGGGAAGAAGCAGATATAATTATTTTGTTAATAAATTCTGAAGTTTATTCATGTGATCTACACAGAAATATTAGCAATGATCATTACTATTAACTCTACTGTTCAAAGTGTGCTTCCATAGCTCTGCCTGTATGAAGAGCGAAACTTTCCATGTTTCAGTGATAATAATGATGAGCATTTATTAAGGGCTTCCCGTGTACTCAGCTTTCTCCTGTGCCCTTTACAGATATTATCTACATCTCAGAACATCCTTTTGAAGCAGATACTACTATTATTCTTACTTTATAGATGGAGAACCAGGAAGAGAGAGGTCTAAAAACTTACCCAAGGACACACACTGTAGAAGTGTATGAGCAGGATTTGCCGTTTGACAGCAAAGACTATACATTTTATCATGATGGTATCATCCTGACATAGCACTGGATGTCAAAAGCAAGAAAGAAAAAAGAAAAGGGAAGACAATCAATCCTCCAGGTGCTCTATCCTTAAAAATCTAAGTTTGTGTCCCTGTGAAATTCTTAGCCCATGGAGATAAAAGAATTTTGAAATCGTCATTCTTACCGACAAACGAAGTATGTCTGAAAACAGAGTGCAGATTTAAAAGATTTTTCCAGGGGCGCCTGGGTGGCTCAGTCCGTTAAGCATCCGACTTCGGTCTGATGATCTTGTGATCTGTAGGTTTGAGCCCCACGTTGGGCTCTATGCTGACAGCTGGGAGCCTGGACCCTGTTTCAGATTCTGTGTCTCCCCCTGCCCCACTTGCACTCAGTCTCTCTCTTTCAAAAATAAATATACATTATTAAAAAATTAAAAGATACTTCCATATTCCCTGCTAAGTCCCAAATATAGACCAACAGAAGTTTAATTAGAAGTTCATTTGAGGGGCGCCTGGGTGGCTCAGTCAGTTAAGCGTCTGACTTTGGCTCAGGTCATGATCTCACAGCTTGTGAGTTCGAGCCCCACATCGGGCTCTGTGCTGACAGCTCGGAGACTGGAGCCCGCTTCGGATTCTGTGTCTCCCTCTCTCTCTCTGCCCCTCCCTGCTCAAACTCTCTCTCTCTCTCTCTCTCTCAAAAAATAAATAAACATTAAAAAAAAATTTTAAAAATAAGAAGTTCATTTGATTTTTAAATTTTAAATGCCTGTGATGGGCACCTGGGTGGCTCAGTCGGTGGAACATCTGACTTTTGATTTCGACTCAGGTCATGATCCCCGAGGTGGTGGGGTCCAGCCCTGCACCAGGCTCTGTGCTGAGCATAGAGCCTGCTTAAGGTCCTCTACCTCTCTCCCTTTGCCCCTCTTCCTCACTCACGCTCTCTCTCTCTCTTTCTCTCTCTCTGAAATAAAGAGAGAAATTAAATTAAAGATGCCTGTGGCTCCAGCATAGTATGTGGCACACCATTGTCGCTGGGGACTTTTATAGGAATGGGTACACATTGATCATATGTACTCACTTCAGCCTGCTCAGGCATTGAATGATTTTGATTACTGTCAAGTTCTGGGCTACGACTAAAGGCAGGGAATAGATTCAGCATCTTTAACAGTGGCATCCACAGAAGGCAGGAGAGTTATTTTTTCTGAGAGAGTCTAAATGCATTTGATTGGAGAGATTTTACCTCAAATTGTAAGAACTTTTTTTTAACACAGGTATAGCAAGAGACAAACCAAGTCAGGATTTATTAAAATAAACAAATAAAAGGTTTTTCCTCTTGCAAAACATCCTTAAGCTATTCTGGGTGATAAGGAGCCAAGGTGTCTCGTGTGTGTCTTGGCACAGATTCCCTCCCACCCCCCGCCCCAATCCCCAAATTGTCTTCTCTGGCAAAGCACTGCAACCCCCTTCTTAAGTTCTGAGCAAAAACACCCTCCAGTTTTAACTGTTACTCATGCTTCATGGAATTGATTAAAGTCCTGTTAAAAGTCAAAAAGGAGTTTGAAGTACATTTCCTGTACTGCTGCTCTGTGTGCCTTTTTCTCTATTAATGGCTTTTCTGCAAATTAGCACATAATGGGTTAAAAGCATGTTTATGTTGGCATCAAACTCTCTCTAGCTTTTTTTTTTTTTTTTTTTTAAGCAAGACAGTATTTTGCAAACTTTTTAAAGAATCTCTAGCAGATATAATCGTGGCGCCATTCACACGGCTGCATAGTAGTTAGGGCTGTGTCAGCACTTCCCTTACGAACCTTGAGTTTCAGGGATTTATTACTCAGCCATAAAAATTTGCTCTGGGCTGAAACTTGACATCCACGGTTTCAAACCAGGGAGCACATTTTTGAGAAATCTAGCCTTTTTTGGAGTTAAAAAAAAAAATGGTGAACAGGAGATGGGAAAAAAAAACAGTGCTAACTTTTGACATTTTTGCCCATGTGATATCAAAATGCACTAAGCAGTAAAGAAATAAGGGTTGATATTTTACTGTTTTCACTCCATTTTTCCACAATGGAGTAGAGAAAACAGCAGGTACATGTTAGCTTTTAATCAAATTTTAGGAAATTTCTATATGTAAGTGTTCAGGGATCTTCATGTTTAGAGATTTAAAACAACAGAATCAGACCTAGCTCTTGTAAATGCACATTAACTCATAAACCTCACATTAACTTCAGAGGAGGATATCCTTCTTTATTAGCTTGGTTTGGTTTTCTTGCTCATATTTATGCAATGATCTCACAGTAAAATCCCTTAAGAGCCACTGTCCCTATTTAATTGGGTTTAATATTTAAGCTATGTGGGAATTTACTTCTTTATTTTTTGTCTTTTACATATATTCTTGAAGAATATTTAAAAGATTTAATTTTTCATACTGAAACTCAAAGCTGTATCTTTTAAACAAAGCAAGACATTTCTGAAATGAATATTTTTGTAAAATAGCTCTTGAACTCAAGGAAAGATTGTAAAGTACTCAATATAAATTGTGAATTTCATTATGAATTTTATAGATTTACAGAGAAAAAAATCCCCGAAGCCTGAAACCAAAAAATATGATATATAGTAAATAGAGTAAATTAAAAAAATAAATGGAAAAATACCTATTAATGTCAATAAAAAAAAAACTAAAGAAAACATACCAAATAGGATAGAATCATCATAAAGACACATATACAAATATTTTCATCTACAAAACTAAGAGAAATTAACATTTCTATTATAAAAAAAAGAAGACTCTAAAATAAAACGTATACTAGATTTTAATCTTGCAACCACGAAGTCATAGACTTAGACCATCTTCTAAACTTCAGATTTCATGAATTCAGTACATTGTCTTCACAGCTGTTATTCAAGCTAAATATAACTGTTCAGGTAAATTTTGGCAAGTATGAAAACTGTCTTTCCATTTGGATCAGATGTTAGTTTTATCTATGTGTTCGACTTTTCATAAAGAATCTCTCTTTTTTTAAGGAAAAAAAAGGCCACTTTACATGCATAAAATATTTTTAGCTCTTGGCAGAAATACTCTACGTTTTGTGTTGCAAAAACAAACAACAAACCTGCTATAATAGCTCTGCTTAACTTAATAAGAAAAACCAATGATTGCCAATGCCAAAAATTATATATTTTGCTCTCATATGTCTTTTGCTGTAACTTTAATTAATACCTTTTTATGCAGTGAACATGTTGAAAATAATTCGTTAGGTGTCAGGGATAGGGAAAAGCTACAAAAACAGATATATCAGGGAGAATTTGGGGTCTACCCTGGAGTAATACAATTCTGATTCTAATTGTTTGTGCTTGTAATTTGAACCTTGCGGATTCCATTAATCAACCAATTTTCTTTCGTGAAATATGATGTCTGGAGAGGTTTATCTCTGAATACAGCTTTTGGTTGCGGTTCCTGGATACTCCATTATGTTTTCATTACATTGCAACAACACTTATCAATTTAAAGATTTTTAAATATGGGAGGTTTGGGATTTTTTTTATCAAAAATAACTATAGCCCTATTTAATTCCTAAGTTGAATATTGTTTATGACTTTCAAAAAGTACTTGTCTGTACATGCATCTTATTATTTTATGCTAACAAGTCATGTCATTTGATCCCTGTTAGACATCAAAGCTTAATATAAAATATATCCTTTGTTTTGCTTCAGTAGCAATTTAATTTCAAGCCAAATATTGTATTGTCAAACATAATATCTGGAGAGGTTACTGCTTCACCTACCTGAACTTGGCCTCTGCAAATACACTTTGATCAGCCATTTATGTTTCTCTTAGAGAAGAAGTTGTATGTCTTGAAAGCTGAGATCAAAGTGACAATAAGCTACAGGGAAGAAAAAATTACAGAAAATTACACAGATACTACTTTTTATTCAAGGTAATAGACCTGTAAGGAAAGATACAGGTGAAATAGAAGTAACTCAAAAAGATAAACAGAGAGTAGGTTATATACTTTTAATATTATTTTTAAAAAGGATAAGGAGAAACAAATGACCATTTCTCTGCTTAATTTCAGATGGGTCTCAAGTCATACATCAATAGTAACTAAGATATGAACATGGACTTTTAGAATAAGACATTCTTCTTGACCCTATAGTATCCTTGTTTAGTGAAGTTTATTTATTTATGTGGCAGTACTATCGAAACAACATGAACCTAAAGTTTTTTGGGTTTTTTTTTTCCTTTTGCCTGGTTACATTTAGTAGTTTTAGTATTTTCTTGAACTTACATAAGAGTGAAAAATCCAAATGCCTCATTTATGGGAGTTTTAGAAAGTAGGCTAATAAATTACTACTCAATTACCAGTTACTGAATGCTTGACTTAAAGTTTTGGTATCATTACCTCATTTTATAGATAAAACTGCTACTCCGAGAGCTTTAATTGATTAAAAAATCAAAGTTAGCAAAGGGCAGAGTCAATGTTGGATTCCAGGTTGGTTTTGTAGAGTCCTTGTTATTGACAGCCACGCATTGCCAGTTTCACCGTTTCACAAACTAGTGTGTGGGCAACTCTGCTCAGCAGGTATTGATGGAGGTTCCTGGAGAGTCCCAATACACATTGGCATATTAAGGGCCCTGGAGGCTTCAGCAGCAAAGAAATATATCTAACTATATGCAGGGCTACTAGAAACCTCAGGGTAAACTGTTTTGTGAAATGATCGTCTGTTCTAATAGGTGAATCATGTTTCGTTATAGTATTGTCCGGAGAGCATTTTTCAAGGTGTGAACCAACTGCATTATAATAATTCTAGTTTCTTGTAAATATACAGATTCTGGAGACCTGCCAGATGCCCTGCATTGTGGTCTGGGTCAGGGACGGGAAGGTGGGAAGGGGGAAGACACTATGAACATCAAAGGCTTGAGATCCTTGGGTCTACAGGAGGGCTTCCAGACAGTTCAGATTTCACAGGACAATGGCTTCGGGGTGCTAGTAATTGAAACAAATAAAAGTTGCATAAAACCTGCTACTGCTGACTGCACCTACATGATTTTCTGAGCCAGTGGTCAGGTAGAAATGGTTATGGGGATGGTAGCGGAAGTGTTGGGCAAGACTGTGGGTGAGAGACTCCTCTAGGAACTCAACACTGATTACATTGCACTACCCTCCTCCTGTCACTTAAATTCCAGGACTGTCTGGTCCTACAGAAAGTAAGCCATCAAACATGTATTGAGTGCTTTCTGCAAGGTTGTTGAACTGGGGTTTCTAAAGAACCACAGAGGTTCAGCTGACAGTTTCTACCTCTGAGGGCTTTTCGGTCTGGGGGAGTTCCTAATCCTTTCTCTATCATTTTATGTAAACCTTGCCACTGAAGGAACAGTCTGTGTTACCTAATCATGACTCTGAGGTTAGCTGACTTTCAGACACTGTGACATACTGCTAATTATTTAATCTCTTTTTTCTCATTTTATGTCTTCAAATTTAGTTCAGTAAGATTAATCATGCTAGAAAAGAAAGGCATAAAAATTATTTTGAGGTGTCTTCTAGAAGTGTTTATTTGTTCCACGTTTGTTTAGAAGCAGAAGGTATCGGGGAGCCTGGGTCGCTCAGTCGGTTAAGCATCTGACTTCGGCTCAGGTCATGATCTCGCGGTTTGTGAGTTCGAGCCCTGCGTTGGGCTCTGTGCTGACAGCTCAGAGCCTGGAACCTGCTTCAGATTCTGTGTCTGTCTCTCTCTCTGCCCCTCCTCTACTCACTCTCTGTCTCTCAATAATAAATAAATGTTTTAAAAACATTTTTTTTAAAAGAAGCAGAAGGTATCTCAGGTGAAAGCAGGTTTGGAAGGTCATGTTTCAGTTTTTGAATGGAACCTATATAACAGTCAGCCGGCCTTAGCAACTAACCATCTAAAATAGAATGAATGTATCTAGTAGAGAGAGGAAAGATGCTACCCAGATGATATTATAGATACTTCTTAGTGATTTCACATGTGCAGCTTTATAGTAGTATGCAATATGTTTAGTTTTACAGATTTTTCTATTATGTACTCTTTGAGCTGTTTTTCAAGTTCTGTTTTAAAGAAAGTAACGTTCAGAATTGATTGCTAAAAACACCAATTTATTTTCATTTTCATTTTTCATTTTTCATTTTCATTTCATTTTCATATTTCATTTTCATTTTTCAACTCTTCAAAGTAGTAATTAGTCCAGATATGAAATCTTTTTTGTAATTATCAGGGGAAACATCTATAAAAACCTTCGGTGTGAATTTAGGAGTTATTTAGAATCAATATTAACAATGGTTTATTTCACTGTCTGATCACTTTTCTGGTAAATAGTCTCTTTCAAGAGTTGGATTCCTCTTGAAATGTTTTAATTGTCCTTTTCTTCTTTCCTAACAATCTCTTTTACTTAAAAAGCCCCTCCACGGGAGCTGACAGAGGAAGAAAAACAGCAGATCCTTCATTCAGAGGAATTTCTCATCTTTTTTGATCGGACAATACGGGTAATTGAAAGAGCACTAGCAGAAGACTCTGACATCTTCTTTGACTACAGCGGTCGAGAATTAGAGGAAAAAGATGGGTTAGTTTCTTGTATGCATGTTCTTTTAAAAAAAAAATACTGCGATAAATTATTGTTGATTCTAAATTCACTTATGTATTGACTAGGCAAATCTCAAACCAAACAAATCAGAGGAGGATGAAATTCCAGGGTTGATAATGCTGAACAGCTTTGACTAAGGGCTTTGGTTATAACTTCTGGCTTAGAGTTTCCCTGTAATTATCATGTGCTTCCGTGAAATGCTTTTGAACTTGATATCTGGGGAACAGTCCAGGTGATAGAGACTGGCAGAGTCACGTACATTGTCCTTTGAGAAAACATTCTTATAAGCAGCAAAGGAGATTTGTGTTGTATCCAGAAGATCTATTTTTGATGTCTAAGCAAACAGGAAGCTGAACAAAATAAACATGAGATATGGGAGCCCTTCACTGATGTGGGGAACAGCTAAGAGAGACTGCAACCCTTCTTTTTGATACCATGAGTATATGTGTATATGTCTTATAGGAAACACCTGTGCAGGGATATATCTAAAACTAATCAATAAAAGCAAATGATCCTCCAAATGACTTTCTCTGAGACCGTAGCCTATGTAATGTGAAAGGCAGCGGCCGTCAACCATCACCATGGGTATACTGGAAGGTACTTTATGAGCTTTATAAGAAATAAATCTAGCCAGGTTTATTAACAACTTTATAAGAATTTATAAGAAATAAATCTAGCCACTGATTTCTTTTGGCCAACAACAATATGAAAAGTTGAGATCACCTGCCTTAGTCATCAGACTTGGCTTTTTGCTGTTTCTAGAATTCAAATACATTCTCAAAGAACAGTGTATCAGCATTGAGGATGCTTAAGGGAATGTAACAGAGGCTCCAAAAGCAGTTTCAAAAGGAGGTTCTGAAAATATTCTAAGCAGTTGACAGCATCATTAGACTACTCCAAAGAGGCACTAATAGTTTGCATATACACATTATGAGATGCTTTTGTTCTTTGAAAAAGCCATTATTCTGTGGCTCAGTTGATTTTCTGTGTCCTGTTTCCTTTTGGGTGCCTGGCAGTTACTTGGGTGTGCGTACCTCTTGCCTGAGTTTGCAGTGGTGGAGTTGAAGAAGGGTTAGCAGGAAAAAAGAGTCCTAAGTCAGCCAATTTGGAGCCCAAGTAAATAGTCTGGAGCCAAGTCACCATCTGAACAAGAGCTGTATAAGACAAGTGATACAGGGTGCAAGGCAGTGGGATGAAGCAAATGAACAGAAGAAAGTGAGTGTGGAGGAATTTTTGAACTGATGCTAAAGAAATATAGGTAGCTTTTTGTGCAGGTCCAAAAGCTACTGGCACAGAAACAGCATTACTCAATTTGCACTCAGTCTTGTGGAGCAAATGCATGACCAGTGCAGGGTTCTGCAAAGGAGGTTTTGTGGCCAGTTGAGTATCAGCCAAGCAAACACTGGCCAAAATGTATTCCTGGGCCCAGATAATGTTTTGGTCTATGTTAAGCATCTACTACTTTTGGTGAATCCCCCACTCTCCACTATGCCTGTCTCATGATAAAACTTACCACTTGCTATTGAGCAGGGAGGCAACTCTACAACCAGTCAGATATTACAGGTAAATAGAAACATGCATATCATCTCTGGTCTAAGGCTAGATGAGGTGGTATTGATATCAAAGAATCTGCAAGTGGGCTCTGCTCCCCTGATACCTGGGAGATTTCTAGTAAACTCTGCTTCAAGATAGAACTTATTAGGAGGAAGAGAAGGCTTTCGGGACTGGCCAAGGTGAGAGCCAAATAATTATTTGACATTTCATACCAGGTTTAAAACAACACATGGAAACCTTTCCTGGGCCAGGCTAGAGAAAACTTTTCACAAAGGACACCACTGTTAGTTCATTTATTTATGATCAGCGCTTGCTATGTAAATTGATGCTTTGGCCTCAGCGAGTGCCATGCTCTTGCCATTTCATTCTTTCCATATGAGCAGCAGAGATAAAGCCCCTTTCTGAAGCATCACATTTGTCTTTGATGTTTAAACCCTCCTAGGGATGTCCAAGCTGGAGCCAACCTTTCTTTCAATCGTCAATTCTACGATGAGCATTGGTCCAAGCACCGAGTAGTCACTTGCATGGACTGGTCCCTGCAGGTAAGAATTATTGTTGGGATGAGACAAACTGGACTGTGTCCTCATGGCATTTGTATTTTAAAAATGAGAGATTTTCTCCGTTACTTTTGATGTGTTCACCAACCTACAATCTTCTTCTATGCCTCTTGGTTTTCTTTCCCATTTTACTAAACTTTCAGTTTAAATTTTGCACCCTGTCATCCATATGCATTGAGTTCTTACTATGTGTTAGGTACCAGACAAGGAGCCAGGCCATCTTGTCTGTAAAACTGCTATCATTAAGGTCACCAGGGATTTCCTATCCATCAAATCCTGTGGGCTATTTTAAGCCCTCATCTGCCCTGACTTCTCTGTCAGCCAGCTTAGTTGACTTCCTCGTATTCTAAGAACAATATCCTTCCACTGAGTTCCACAACATTACTCTCTGCTCGTTCTCAGACTTCCCCAAAACTTCTTTTTCTCATACACTGCTGTGGTCCTCGTGGCCATGCCCCCAGCCTCTCCTTTTCCTCCCAATATGCTGTCTGGTGGAGACCTCTTCCACTTCTGTGGATTCAAGCACTACATGGTAGCCTATTGATATCTCCCACCCGTCCCCCTCCTAAATTCCACTTTACACACCAGACAGATCCACTCAGGTGTCTCCTAGAATCTGTAATCACTAATTCATTATTTTCACATATCTGAATTTTTTTCCTCCTGCATTCTCTTTAAGTTAAAGACATCACAATATACCCAAGGGCCTAAAGCAGAACTTTCATCATTAACATTAGCAACTTTCCCCCCTTAATCTTCCAGACCCAGTCTGTCATCAAGATAGACTGTCTCCACTCATATGCATCACCTTACATCTGTGATAATGCTAACCTTCTAAGTGGTCTTTCTACATCCGTGCCTGTTCATCTATGGTTTTCCCTCTGGACCCCTAGCCAAATAATCTTCCTAAAATGCAAATCTGATCACGCCACTCCCTGGATTAAAACTCCCTGTTGCCTCTAAGAGAAAATCCTATGCTCCTTAGTGTGGTATTCAGAGTGAAAGTAGGCAAATTTATCAAAAGTCACTTTGCTGAAGAGCCAACTCAACTACTTGACAAATTACCCAGCACTGAGCAGTTAAATAATGTGCACACAGCCTAGTTGTGAGGTGGCCAGAGTTTGAACCCAGGTGGTCTGACCTCTGAGCCCACGTTTGTAACAACCATGCTATGTTCCTTCCTGCAATGACAATGACATAATGGCAATGAGGAAAATAGGAATAAGTTCTGGGCACGGATGTGCAACACAGTTTCTGTTTTCTTATAGGGTATGTTTTTATTGGGAATAATAATCATGGCTAGCTTTTTTTTTTTTAAATCATGGCTAACTTTTAATTTGTGTTTCTTATGTGCTAAACACTATGCCGGCTGCTCTGAAGGCATTACCTTATTTCAGCCTCATAACTCAGATGAGGCAGTCATTACTATTTCCATTTTGCAACTGAAGAAATTGAGGCTCAGAGAAGCTAAGTAACTTGCTAAGAGTCACTCAGTCAGGATGTGGTAGTGTAGGGATTTGAACTCAAGTCCTTTGCACTTCAGGGCTATTCTCTTTACCACTGCCTTTCACAAAGGACTTTTGAATCTGGAACCAAGAGAGGTTATAAGTGCTGAATGATATGGGGCAGATAGCAAGTGCAGGATCTCTCTGGGAGACTAGGATTTAGACCAATGGAAGGGAGGAGAGTGTGTTCTAGGCAGAGCTGTGAAACAGATGATGTAAAGAGCCCCATTTAATCCTACTGGAGAACAGGAGAACTGAAGAGGAGTGTAATCCCTCACAACTGGACTGTCATCAACCACCAAGTGGGCTGGTGTTCTCTCCTCTTGAACCTCCTTTTACATGCAAACAACAGAGCACACAGTGCATGATCGTGCAGAGACTAATATAAGCAGGGCTGGCCCAGCCACTTCCCGCCAGCGTGTGGGTGGTCTGTGAGCACGCTCGGGTGTATGCACAGAAATCGGATCCAAGCCTGAGGAAACACTTAGCTCGGCTTGTTCACTTGTTCTGAGTCTGGAAATTACACAGGAACCTTATCTGACACATTCCTCAAAGGTGACTTCTACCGTGTTCCCCGGGGCCGGTTGGTAATGCTCCCTGAGGAGTTGGCGGAGAGAGCATCAGCGGGGCTGGGCCCTGCATGGCCGCAGCATGTGATGGCCGTATTGGCCGTGGAAGGATTTATTTCCACATGGGGGTCTGTGTGATCGTCTTTTGCAAGAACTGAAACTGTAAAGAGCAAAAACTCTACCATGGAGAGATCACATGTACTTTTCACCATTTTTGTATAACCTACTCACCTACACTGTAGAGGAGAGGTTTGCATTTCTGAAAAGCATGTTTTATGTGGAGCATGAGAAAAAGGAATTGGAATCCTCGGCTCCTACATCATAAGATTTTTATGGGGTTCCAAGGACCAGGTTTATATGGTTACGGGATGCAGACTCTTCTAAATGATTCTGGATGCAATTCAGTAATGTTAAGAAAGAAGAGCAAGAGAAACAGTCTCAGAGTCTAATAGTGGCCTGTATGTCTAGGGTGTTTACCTGAGTGGAACAGAGGGGAGAACAAGGAAGAAACCGTAAGGTTTCCGCACGGCTTTGCTTTGATCTTCTGGGCTTCTGGAGCAAGAACACTTTAACTTTATAACATTTGTAAATATCCACCAAACATCATTCCCTGGAAGAAACAGTGACACTCGGGCAATTCTGTCAGCCCTGTCGTTCACTGACCATTGCTGAACAGTGTGAGCCAATAATACTGTCCACATACCGCATGATAGCTTTTCCAGGCTTGTACAAAACCACATCCATGACCTTACTCCTACCATATATACTCCTCTCCCATGTAAAATGCATCCTCCAACCTTGCAGCTATCCAGGGTACAAACCTGAGTAATCTTTGATAGTTCATTTAGTTTCCACATCCAATCAAATTTATAGTAGCAAGAAGACTCCCATGGATACCAGCTCAAGTCCACTAGCAGGTGGATTTGACACTGACTTTATGCCATGCCCTCTACTTCTTGCTTATCTTAGGAAGTGGCTTCCTAACTGGTCTTTCTACCTCCAGTCTGTATACTGTTGAGCCATTATAAGCACTTTGACCAGATTAATATTTGTAAAGATTACTTATAAACTCTCAGTATCACCTTGAGCAAGTTGCCTGGCTTCTCTTTACTTTTAGCTTCCTCATTCATAAGATGATGGTATAAATACCTCGCTCATATGCTGACTATTACATGAGTTAATGTACTTAAAGCAGTAGGACTTAAAAAGCATCTGGTACATGAAAAGTTCTCAATAAATGTGGCCAGTGAAAGTAGTAGTGGCAGTAGTATTAGTAGTTGCTGAATATAACTCCTCGTGTCCCCAAAGTAAAGTCTAAAATCATCAGCCTGTACTTGGCAACATCTATGAGGATGCCCAGACACATTTCCAGCTCTTTCTGCTTGTTTACATCCTCATGTAACCTACCTCCAAGCCAAATGCAACAACCTGAAGCCTCCTGAATATGCTCCATGCTGCATTAGTTAAGAAAATTTCACCTCTGGTTAGCGTAAGCAAAACGGGTGATTTACTAGAGAGGTACCCATGCACTTAGGAAATCCACAGAAAAGAAGAACTGGGATTCGGGAAGAGTAGAGATCCAGGCTGCTTGAGGGACCTCACCAATAGGATGCTGTCATAACCTGACTCATATGCCAGCCCACAGGTTCTGTGTCTCAGTTCAAAATTTACCATAGCCAGTTCAGGGGATGTGATCTGTGCTGGGTCAAGTATCAACCCTGCAATGAAGTAATTGTCCCTGAGAAGTTAAATACCTATGTACTGAGGGAATCTCCAAAAATGGGAGAATTATTGTGAACCAGGCAGATGACCAAGATACATCTCCTGCACTCATATTTGTACCCTTGCCCACATTCCCTTCTCTCTTCTCTCCTAATAATCTACCCATTGATAAGGCCCAATGCATGGATCCTTTCTTCTTAGAAGTCTTTTCCAGTTTCTTTCCCTGCCACATCCTATCCCAACTAAGGTGGTTCTTTCCTCCTCTGTACTTCCAAGGAACCTTTTCTATACTTCCACCGTAGCACATTATCATGCTCTGCCTTTACGTTTGCATTGTAGTTATTCATACATGTGTCTTACCTTTCCTCCCTCTACGTAAGGGTGAGCTTCTATAGAGCTAAGCATGTTATTGTTGACATTCTTGTCGCACATTTCACCTGGTGCAGTGAATTACATATACGTAGGAGGCACTGGACACGTCACGGTGGACTAGAAGGGACATGGCCTTTGAAGCCAAACAGACTTCAAGTAAGGCTCTCACATCTTCATTTATTAGCAACATAACTCACAATGAGTTACTTACTCTAAGACCCTCGGCTTCTTCATCTGTAAGGCTGGTAAAACCACCTCTGCTCTTGGGGATGGCAAGGAGCCAATGAGTAAATGTATCACCCGGCTCAGCGTCTGACACGTAATGGGCCTGAAAACATATTGGTTCCTTCTTCTCTGATAAATGTCTGATTTTATTCTCTGTAAGAACAAATAACTTGAGAACAGATCTGGTAATCTCCACGTAAAATTCTCCTAGGTTAAAGATTGGATAATCCAGGGGCGCCTGGGTGGCGCAGTCGGTTAAGCGTCCGACTTCAGCCAGGTCACGATCTCGCGGTCCGTGAGTTCGAGCCCCGCGTCAGGCTCTGGGCTGATGGCTCGGAGCCTGGAGCCTGTTTCCGATTCTGTGTCTCCCTCTCTCTCTGCCCCTCCCCCGTTCATGCTCTGTCTCTCTCTGTCCCAAAAATAAATAAAAAATGTTGAAAAAAAAAAAATTAAAAAAAAAAAAAATAAAGATTGGATAATCCAGCCTGATGAGTAACTATAAACTTCCTAGTTGTTCATATTCCCTTTAACATCATAATTTTAACATTCAGGTTTTAAATAATTGTTCAGATATTTGTTTTTCATTTGAGAGTAAGAAAATAAGACTAGTCATGTTCAAACAAACAATGGGAAAAGGCACATAAGAAGGGACTTTGAAATCATCAAAGCTTGCATGAGATATGAGTTAAATCAGTATCTTTGGGATTTGTGATGCCAGTTATAGAAATTACATGAAAGGCATTTCACTGGTATTTTACTAAAACTCTCCCTATTTTCAAAATAAGCTTTAAAGCCAAATGATTTTAACTATTTTTAATGGAAAAAAGAAAAAAAAAACAAGTGGGAGCCAACTATGAGACCCAGATGTGAAGCTGTGGGATATTATTGCAGACACATCTGGCTGCTCATTGGTCACTGCGGCAGGGCTGTTGGTGTTTATAGAGTTGCCTTTCACATGTGACATAGTTAAACTTCAGATGGACAACCTGGAGACTTCTGTGTTTATCTGGATATTAGTTTCTTTGAATGGGCTTTGAATCAAAGGCCTTTCCTACTGGGCTTTCGATTCAGCCATTGAGGAACGTTTTCTAATAAAGAATGATTACTTCCCCTGGTGGCTGCATACGTGTGTCTTGTAGGATTATACTTCCTCCGCACCAACCAATTGTAACTTCCTGCAGCTTTCTTAAGCTGAGGTTGCTGCAAAATTAATAAAGCCACCTAGAAGACTCAGGTTTAATTGTTTTTGATAGAAAAAAAGTTGATGTTTAAAGTTATAAGGACCATCTTCTAATAGAAGATGTATGTGTGGCTATATGTATATGTGTATGTATGTGTACATATATATGTATGTATATAAATATATGTATGTATATACATACACACACATATATATATATATATAATAGTGAGAAAGAATGGAAAATTAAGTTATCTATGAGCAAAGAGTGATATAATCTGCTATAATCCTGATGCTATTTTTAATGGTGCCGCCTTATGGGAATGCCAGGTAGGAATGGCATTTTCATGAAATGGATTCTAACTCATAAACACCCCTCACAAGATTCATCCCCAGCTTGTTTAATTGCACACACAGCACAGAATTCACACAGGGTAAGTAGGTATTTCTGTTCACTTTAGAGTCCTTATTATTTTACTCATTGTGGTTCTTGCACTTATGCTTTTAATTTTGACATTATTTGACAACAAAGGATTAAATATAATGTCTTTCTACTGAGCACAGAGTCACTAAAATAAAAACAGCATCTGTATTTCAACAGATTTTGACACAAGTTGATTATGTGCTAGAGGTTACAAGATACTAGATTTAAAAGTTAATAAAAATAAGTCCCTACACCCAGAGAGCTTACAAACTAGTAAGAGACATAAGTGGGAAAACACCATAGTACAGTTTGACAAGTGCTCTAATGGGGGAACACACAATAATGCTAAGGGAGCCTATGAGAGATGAGGAATGGTGGCAGAAAGTTAGGATTGTTTGAAGGACTTGATTCATGTGTTGAATTTTAAAGAATGAATTAATGTCAGGAGTGCCTGAACGGCTCAGTCAGTTAAGCATCTGACTCTTGGTTTTGGTTCCAGTCATGATCTCACGGTTCATGGTTTTGTGTCCCACGTCAGGCTCCTCACTGCCAGTGTGGAACCTGCTTGGGATTCTCTCTCTCTCTCCCTCTCTCTCTCTGCTCCTCCCCTGTTCATGCACTTTCCCTTTCTCAAAATAAATAAATGCTTAAAAAAAAAAAAAGAGGGGCGCCTGGGTGGCTCCATCGATTGAGTGTCTGACTTTGCTCAGGTCATGGTCTCACGATTCGTGGGTTTAAGCCCCGTGTCGGGCTCTGTGCTGACAGCTCAGAGCCTGGAGCCTGCTTTTGATTCTGTGTCTCCCTCTCTCTCTGACCATCCGCCCCACCCCCGCTTACTCTCTGTCTCTCAAAAGTAAATAAATGTTAAAAATAATTTTTTTTAAAAGAATGAGTTAATGAAACAACACGTAAGAGGTATTCTAGTAAGAGTGAGTATTAAACTCCTAGGCATAGAGGCTGTACCTATGAACCCCAGAACTAGTCCATGAGGGTGTGGGGGTTGAGGAGGGAGGGCAGGTGGTAAGAGATTAAGCAGAGAAGGTGGAAAATGACCGATCATGAAGGACCCTATATGACCTGGATTTTCTCTTGAGAGTAATGATGAGCCATTAAAGTTTTTTAAGCAGAGGAGTGACTTAGCCAAATGTATGTTTTGTAAAGTCATATTAACAAAGGATGGAGAATGGAGTGGTGAGGGTAGGGCCTGGAAAGTCTGCAAGAAGGAAGCCATTTAGGCAGCTGTAGCTTGTATTCAGATAAGAAATTAGTTTAGGAGATCCTCCCTTTATGGGTGGAAGGAAAATATGCCTTTGAAAGGTTTTAAGGAAGTAGTAAAACACAGTAAATGGGAAGTAAAAATGAACATGGAGTGTCTGGTTTGGGCAGCTAGGTGAATGTTAGGTGAAAGGCACCAAAAAGAGAGTACAGTAGAAGAGTAAGAGGTTTTTATAGAAGGCAATAAGCTCATTCTTATGCATTTTGTATGCATTGTATCTGATGTGTCTATGGATAGCTCAGAGAAATCTCCAGTGTGAAAAAGACCTGTAGCTGAGAGAGAAATCAAGGCTAGAGATATAGATTTGAACATTGTCAGCATTTTAAAGCTTATTAAAGTCATTGGAGTAGATGAGATCACCCAGGGAGAATGTATGGACAGAGTTTTGTAAAAAGGGCAGAAAACAGTCCACCACCCCACTGGAATATAGGTGTTAGAAGGATAACCTATAGCGATTAAAAATAATGGTGAGGAAAAGAATCAGGAGAGAAAGATGTATGGAAAACAATATAAGAGAAAGGAGGGAGCAGCCCAAATGTCAGATAATGCAAAGAGATCCAGTAATGTGTGTGCAGTTTGGTAGTTATCTGTGACTGTGGTAAGCACACCTGGAACACTGGAAGCAGACGGCAGATTGTAAGAGGCTGAAGTGGTCGTTGGTATTAAGTATGCCACAACATAAAAAAAAAAGTGCCATTTACCAACAGACACATGAAAAGGTGCTCAACGTCACTCCTCATCAGGGAAATACAAATCAAAACCACACTGAGATACCACCTCACGCCAGAGTGGCCAAAATGAACAAATCAGGAGACTATAGATGCTGGAGAGGATGTGGAGAAATGGGAACCCTCTTGCACTGTTGGTGGGAATGCAAACTGGTGCAGCCCCTCTGGAAAACAGTGTGGACGTTCCTCAAAAAATTAAAAATAGAACAACCCTACAACCCAGCACTAGCGCCACTAGGAATTTATCTAAGGGATACAGGAGTGCTGATTCACAGGGGCATATGTACCCCAATGTTTATAGCAGTGCTTTCAACAATAGTCAAATTATGCAAAGAGCTTTGATGTCCATCAACTGATAAATGGATAAAGAAGATGTGGTTTATATATACAATGGAATACTACTTGGCAATGAAAAAGAATGAAATCCTGCCATTTGCAGTAACGTGGATGGAACTGGATGCTAACTGAAATAAGTCAGTCAGAGAAAGACAGATATATGTTTTCACTCCTATGTGGAACTTGAGAAACTTAACAGAAGACCATGGGGGAAGGGAAGGGTAAAAAAATAGTTACAAACACAGAGGGAAGGAGGCAAACCATAAGAGACTCTTAAATACAGAGAACAAACTGAGGGTCGATGGTGGGGGGGGGAGGGGAAAATGGGTGATGGGCATTGAGGAGGACACTTGTTGGGATGAGCACTGGGTGTTGTTTGCAAGCGATGAATCCTAGGAATCTACCCCAAAACCAAGAGCACACTGTACACACTGTATGTTAGCCAATCTGACAATAAATTATATTTTAAAAACGGTGTCATTTAAATGATGTAATATAACATGTGTCTGTAGGAATAAGGAAGTTTCCTTGTGTTGGCAATTTGACATAATTCATCCTTGTGACCTTTTCCATCCAGTACCCCGAGCTGATGGTTGCTTCCTACAACAACAATGAAGATGCTCCCCATGAACCAGATGGAGTGGCCTTGGTCTGGAACATGAAGTTTAAGAAAACCACACCAGAATACGTCTTTCACTGTCAGGTAGGAGTCAGCATAGTAAAAATAACTTACGTCTCCTACAAGACCAAATATAGTTCATGCCGCCTTGCATCTGTCTTATGTGGAGAGGAAGAACCCAGTATAAAAATGGAATTGTTGACAGTTTTGGAAAATTCCCCCACAGTAACCTAACGTTTGGGGAAAGTGGCAAGTCTTTCCAAACAGTTAGGAAGCCCAGTCGGGGACTGTGTGTCATTTTCTTTCTATTTAAAACAGCCCTCATGAGGATGAGTTTATAAAGAGCTCACGCTTATGAAGAAATCCTGGTGTACCACTTCCTCTGCTTAGCAGCAACATATGCTTGCCAACCCACGTGGACATCCTCAGATCACTACCATTTCAAGCTTCTTCCTCTCTTTGAGATATAGTTCAAAGGAACTTGGCCAATTTTAAGTTTACAGGTGCCATCTTGCTTCCAGATAATAATGTTTTTGTAGTTGGTGTAGGGGAGTACTTATCATGAACCTTTATTGAATTTTGAGAAATGATCATTTCAAACAGTTTTGGATATTTTACTCCTTGTGTCTTTTGACACATTTGTCTTCTCTTCTATTCAACACAGTACAGGCTGAGATCTATTTTACACTTGCACACATTCAGCTTTGCTTTGTTGCCATGACTCTACCTAAATCATAGGCCTCCGCAGTGGCCAATACACCAACCCCTTTATTAATGTTCCTATCCTGTGATTATACATAGGAAAATACAAAACAAACATACCAGCTCAAAGTTTCAGTTCCTCAAATATTACAATTCAGAGGTATTGAGTGGCAGATTACTCTGAATACAAATACACCAGCTGAGGAGGGTAGGTAAACCTGTTGATATTTGGAAGCTTAGTGACATTTTATATCTAAGAGCTGAGTATCATTTTGAACTAAAATATGTTTAGACTTAGAACATTATCAGATATAATTTGGGGAACAGGAGCTGCTGGAATAAAAGTCCCAGCTTCAACCTGATTGAGTAACCTCTAACTCTGGCCATGTTTTTCTAATTTACTATCTTAAAAACAACAAGAAGTCTAGGTCGGCATAGTAAATAACCCTTATTTTTTGGACCTTTGAAATAAGAACAGTTTTTTCTTTCTTTTTTTTTAAGATTATCAAATTTGTCAGTTTGATATGCTCTTTCTGTAAACATAGAAGCACAAAATCCTAATTTTGTTCAGTTTTAAGAAGTTTGCTGAATTACCAGGAAAATACTGAAAGGATTATGGGATAAGCAGAAGCACATTTTTGTAAAACAGTGCCATTTAAGCTACTTTCATTCTGTTAAAGGCTTATCTTGATTTTTTAAAAACATGAGGTAACACATTTTATTGTTTTGCTCAATGTACATGTTTATCATATTTTAAATTTATTATATTAACTGGCTATAGGTAGCCTGTGACGATAACCACTTAATAATATGCTTACTATTCACAACATTGCGTCGTAGTAAGGGTCAATAGGAACCTAATAATGCTGAATGAAGAAGCAGACTTCCTAGGTCTTTGGAATTGCCTGGAATTTTAAAATTAACTATTTTATCACACAATAGTTAATACCAGTATTGACTGAAAGGAGCATCCTCTCTTTCCTGTCCTGGTAACTTTGTGATCATTTACTGAAGATTTCACCAGTGCACATTTAATTTCATTTTTAGTTTCTCCCTTAAATGATCCAATGTGTGTATTTTAGAAGAAAATAAACTCCTGATTAAAAAAAAAAAAAAAAGAGGTACTCTCCATATCTGACCAAAAGATGTTGACTAAAATATCTCTTCTATCCCCCAAATTCCTATTATTATCTTCACTTCTTCTGGTGACCAGAAGGTCCTAAACTCTGCCCAGCCTTCTCACTGGGAAAAAAGTGAGGATTCTAATACTTTTAAACTTTGGAGTTGGTTAAATGACATGTGCAAAAGACCGTGAGGACTCTGATATTCTAGGTATCAAATGATAGCTACAGAATTTAACCACACACATTTTAAGATATTGAACATCATGACTGTGCTACTCAGATATAAACAAGTAGTTCATATAAATGGCCCTTCATATTCATGAAAGACGCATTTACAAAATCTTAAGGAAACCTAATTGCTAAATACCATCACAGTACCTAGTTTCTGATCCTAAATTATTTCTCTTAAATTGACCTAAGTGTAGGGGGTAGAATGTATCACCAACTTTGGGAAGGTGAACGGGAAAGAGCTTTGATCCCTCTCTGAAGTGGAGGAAAAGGAGGAAGTGGGCATAGCCAACATTATTATGAAGCCCTTCTGAGGATCCCTGCTGTATTATTAGTCAGACTTGTCCAGAGAAATAGAACCAATAGGAGATAGATAGATAGATACATAGATATAAAGACAGAGACAGAGGTTTAGAATTGGTACTTCTTCAGGAAAATGGTCTTTGCTCTTAAGGCCTTAAACTGATTGGATGAGGCCCACCCACATTATGGAGGATAATCTACTTTGCCCAAAGTCTATTGATTTACATGTAAATTACATTTAAAAATACCTTCATACCCGCATTTAGACTTGTATTTGACCAAAACCTGGGTGCCATAGCTTACCCAAGTTGACACATAAAATTAACCATCATACCTGAATTTCACCTCAGAGCGATCCAGGAAATCAATGTCTTTAATAACTCCTGGAGTCCTACTAATTCCATATCACTTTGGGCTAATAAGCAAATATACCTAGAGAGATCAGCCTTGAAATTATTAGACTTTAAGTGAGTGGGAGCTTTCCTAAGACATGAGAAAAAGCAATAATTTGAGGACATGGAGAATGTCTCCATGACATTGAATTTATGAAAAAAAAAAAAAAGGTACTAACACGTATTGAGAATCTACTCTTTATATCTTTACATTCACTGTCATAAAGCCCTGTTACTCTCCTGATGAGAACCCGCAGCTCAGAGAAGTCATGAAACTAGGGCAGGTATCTGTGAATAGCAAAGCCAATTTTGAAATCAGGTCTTTTTTACCACAAAGCACATGTATTGCCTCCTGCCGCATTAGTAGGGGATTCAGCCAGGTAACATCTCTAGCTATGTGTCATGGGGGACTGGTGAATAGAGAAGAAATGGATCAGAGCTGTTTTCACCTTCTTATCTGAAACTGCAATCACCCGGACCTCTAAGAACTACTGATGTCTGCATTCCACCAACAGAGATTCTGATTTCATTAGTCTGAGGTCCAGCCTGGGCATTTTTAAAAGCTGCCAGCTCGTTTGAATATGCAGGAATATGAATATGCAGGAACCACCAGGATGTAGAGGAGATATGAAGAAAGGGGATGATAAGGTGGCAAAACTAGTTGGCTGTTTTATTTGGAAGTGTGGGACTTTTCTTCTTGCCCCACATGTCCCTTTTCCTCTTTGACCCAAACTAGAGCTCTGTGTCTTGACTTTATTTCTCTGACACTGATCTCCTACTTGACTCAAACTGAGAAATTTCCTAACCAATTCCCCTGCTCCTGCCCCTTCCCACTTACCCACCCTCGCCCCGGAGACCCACACTCTTTTCCTCAACTGACTCATTGCTGGGATCTGCCTCTGTGGTGAATGATCAGAAGACCCAGAGTTGTTTTTCCAGGAATGGGCTCAAGACCCCCTTGAATATGACATAGAGAGAATATGAATTGGAGAGTACCATTTATTTTGGGATAGTGAGACACCTTGCTAAGTGGATATCCTTGAAAGTAGGATAAAAGCCAGGTAATACCAGTAGCTACCAAAAGAAAACCTAAGTGCTATAATATTGAGTATGCCTGAGCTAGTGGAGACCAAACCAGGGGTAACTTGGCAGCCAGGGAAATCATAGATGAGTTAGTGGATGACTATTGTGGGGGATGGGGAATAATAAGGGCAGTTTGGTTACCATGCGCTGAACTCAAATAATTTACGTTTTTTGTGCTTCTCCCTTTAGCATCTCATTGATCCTTACAACAGGGAAGGAGCCAAGATGTTACTTCTTTGTTGTACTTGAAGGGTTCTGCAGCTCATGAGCAGTAGAACCAATACTGGAACCAAGGCCCATTCTACCAGCTATATCATGCCATCAGCTAGGCCATGCTCCGCAGTGATGGGGCCAGATGGGGCTTGAGAGCAAAGGCTGTGTAGTTCATACAGGATGTATTTTCGGCAGCCTGCCATTTTATAAGAGATCAGTTAGACATGGCCCTTACCATGGCTCTCCTTACCATCTTCTCAACATAAAGGAGGATTTGGAGAGCCCACAGAATTAAAATACATACGATAAAAACCAAAATCCCAACTCACTGACCTATCACTTTTCTTCTACATCCTTTCTGATCTTCCGTAAAATTTACTTACTACAACTGGTCCCTTCTAGACACTATCTCGCTGAAATCAGGTACTCTGAATGTGCTTCCTCATTCATCTGTGATGTTCCAGTAATTTCAAAGTTAGAGAGTTTGCTTAGTAGGAAGAAGGAGTGTAGATAGGAAGAAGCAATGGGTGCCTTTTGATGACTATACTGTTATCATTTTTAAATATTGCGTTAGTTATCCATTTCTTGCTGATCTTTGTTGATTCTTCATAATCTCCAGAACACTATAATTGCAAACAAATCCAATAGCTCAGAAAAGCATTATTTCAGACCCTAGAAAGCAAATGCAGAAAACACAGACATCAGCTCAGTGTTCTTTTGCAAAGACTGACAGGCTTTTATCCTAATCATAAAAAGATTGCAGCATGAAGATTCGTTTCTCCCTGTTAAGAAAAGCAAGGCCAAATACCTTTTACTTCCATGGGCAGTTTCATGTCTTTGCTAAACTGAATTTTTAGTGTGGGCTCTGGTCCTGCATTTTCTATTTTCATTTCTGTAGGAGCTGTGTCCATACTTGGAAAACATTGGTGGACTGTGCATAGAAATCAGGCAGTCAGCCCACCACACAGTCTGGCAGTGCTCCTGACATCTTCTGTAGTGGCTTGCACACACTGTCATTAGATTATGCATTCTGACCACCCTGCATTGCTTACCCTGGTGTGGTCTTTCTCTTTTAAATGGAATGAATAGAATCAGGAATATAGATCTTAGAATTATCTGCATTGAGGTAAGTGGAAAAGCTATATTTAGAGGCTTGGCTTGGTCAGAGGTTTTTATTTTTACTTTTATTTTTTCCTGATTTGGTTTCTTTGTTCTTAGCAGTCTCTTTGTAAAGATTATTTGACAATGGCCTGAAACTGACAATGACCTGAAACCCTCCTCATTTCAGAGGGAAAGCAGAACCGGGAAGTGGAGTGATCCCAACTCATTTCATTGGTGCCAGTGTTTAAAATCCTCACTTAACTTTCTTCTTATGTGTGGCTTTGCTTCTCCTTAAGATTCTGTAAAGGGTACAGATGAGATTGCAATTCATGGCTTTTGGCCTTCCAGTGTTTGGTTCTGGGTGAGGTTCCTGCTGACCGTGAAGAGAGCTGCCCTCATGAAGAGTGATGATAACACAGGAGGGAATGTAGACTGGTGGTCAGCAGGGGGACGGAAAGTCAGGACTTGCAGCCCTGGTCCTAGCTGACCACACTGCTGAGTCACCTGGGGGAGTCGTCGAGGCCATGTTGTCACGTTGTGGAAAAGAGACTTCCTGCCATCTCAATAGAATTATGAGGTTTATTGCAATGAACTTGATTTCTTCTCCCATCAGTTTTTGTCCCTTCCCCAGCCCAGCTTGTGGTCCATAATCCAAGTCAACAAAACAGCTATAGACACAAAGACATAAATTAATTTAAATGCATCTTCCAAGGAGTATTATGACCAGAGAATTGTTAGAATCTGGCTCAGGGATTTTTATTTTACTTAAAGGAAGGGTAACTTTCATATGGCCTGGCTGATAAAAACAAAAAAAAAAAAAAAAAAGGAAAGAAAAGGTATTTTCTAAGCTTTTCTCTGAAATATAGCAAGGAGAGGTTACTTAGTAGAAGTAAAAAAGAGGAGGGGATTATGAAAATTAATAACAGGAAACTTCACTAAAATAGTCAAGAGGTTTTGACAGGGGGAGGTCTCATGCATGCCCTAGGGCTCATAGTCAATTGCAGACCCAAGAGGAAGAGACGGACTTGACCTTGCACAAGGATGCTGCCCTACTACTCCAGCAGGGGAGGAAGCACTTTCCTCATCCCCTGCACGGGCAACAGTCAATGAAAAGCCACCACACTTTGAGCTCCCAGGTTACTCCAGTGGATTTTAGTTCACAACAGCCTTCCCAACTTAACCTTTTTCTCCTCAAAAAGCATGCCTCTCCTTTGTTCCCCGTCTTGCCTACGGCTTTGCTACACCTTGTTTGTCTTGGATTGTAATTCTGTTTTTTCCTGAATAAACCCATGTTTTGCTGGTAAAATAACTGGCAGTTTTTACCTGTAAGGGTAACAGGATGAAGGAATAGAAAGTTCTCTGACAAGTAGGACTCTATATTCAAAATGAGTTCCTGGGGTGACAAAATCAAAGTATATAATAGGTGCTTAGTCATTAGAGAACAAAGTGGACAAAGAACATGCTAACTAATGTAATTAAAACCCAGTTTTCATTGTGATGATGGAGGTACTGCAGGCTGGAGAAGCCCGGAAGAGGACACCTCAACCATTGCTGTGTAGATCGTGATACACTTTTTGAAGTACACAGTTATGGAAAATTGAAGAATGCATATGGTGTAAATGTAAAATTAAGCTCTTACAAAAAAGATACAAGTTATATAGATGGGACAAGAGGAACAGCAGCACAGCGGCTATTTTGTGCCTTTAGAAAAAAGCCTAAGGGAGTTTACATGTACGTGCTGAAATGAAACACGGACATTCGGAAATACTTCTTTTATACCAATTGAATATGACTGGTCTGATGATTGAGGCTTGAGCTAGACACTGATCCTTATTAAATCAAACAGCAGGGGCTTCTTTTTCTCTTTTGGCCCAGGAAGCTGGAAGCAGGGAAAATGCCTTGCCAGCTCTCACTCTTTATCTGCGCTCTTTCTGGAATCTTCTCCCCCAAAAATAGCACAAACAGAATTGATCATTGGAATCCATCTAGGGAAATTAGAATTATCAGCAGGATTATAGCAAATGGATTGTATCGTAGACGATCCATTATCTGAAAATAGCAATGAAGGAGGCTGTACACCTTACGAGGGACCAAGTGAGCTATTTGATACAGAGAATGCCATGAGAATACACCTTTGAACAGATCATTTCTTAAGTGTTTCCTTTGTCTTGCCATCTCATATTGCAAGTGATCACGCTGCAGTGTAATATTATGATGAAACCTGAGACTAACTAGTGTCTGCTCTGCCCCATTCATGTGCATATATTACTGAAGGCACAGAACCCCAACACTGAAGATTTATTCAGTCCTTGAGTGCCCTTCTTTCCTTTCCCATGCCCTGGACTAACACTGTCTGAACTGGGCTTTCTCCAGGTGTGCCTCATCAGAGAATTGCCCCAGGAATTACTGATGCTGTGCAATGAGAGCCAGACGGCAATATGAGCAAGCTTTCTAGCCTGTCCCTCCCTTTGTCCTCACCACTCTGCCACCCAGCCATTCACTGAGGTCAGGGTAGCCTCGGTCTAAGGGGAACGGGTGTTCTCAGGGAACGAATTCTATTTACCTCTGAAGATTATTGTCGGGATAAAAGAGATTCTATAGGGGTATTAATCTGCTGGGGCTGCCATAAAAAATGCCATAGACTGGGTGGCTTAAACAACAGAAAATAATTTTCCTATCATTCTGGAGACTGGTAGGCCCAAGATCAAGGTGCCAGCTATTTTGGTGTCTGGTGAGGATTCTCTTCCTGGTTTATAGACACCTGCCTTCTGGATATATCCTCACTTGGCAGAGAGAGGGAGAAAGAAAGCAAGCTCTTCTGGTGCCTAATAGCATCATGAGGACTCATCCTCATGACCTTATCTAAAGCCAATTACCTCAAAAGCTCCATCTCCCATTAAAAACACATTGAGGGGTAGGACTTCAACATATGTTTGTGAAGGAATCTGGACATTGTGAGAGCTTGGAGTTGAGGCTGCTGGCTGGCCAAAGAACTCACAAGTGTTGGTAGTGTGTTACATGAAGGGCAAGTCTTTTGCTAACACCACAAGGCTCTCTGGCCCAATGAGTGGAGTTTGATAGTAATTCTTTCTACAAGTAAAAAAAATGTGGGGGATACAATTTGGTTTATAGTAGTAGGTGAACATTTCTTTACATATGGTTGTTTCAGTATCATTGCATGATGGTCACGTGGGAAGAAGCTTAAACCTTGGCATTCTTATTTTTCTTGCTTGAATATATTCCTAAAGAATTTCACCTAACTTAGATTCATTCATTCACTCATTCACTTATTCACTCATTCAACAGATATTTATGGAGTATCCACCATGACCAGGTCCTCACAGCAGTTTGCTGGAGCTGGGAAGAAGCTGCCTCCCTCCCCAAGAGCTATTCACTTTTTCCCAGTCCCCACCATGCCCTATTTCCCATCACTCGGCCAGTTCCCCTCACATTGGTCATATCCCCGGTCAGATCCCTGTGTGTGCTTTTTGTATGATCTGCCAGGTGAAGACGGAATCTGAGACAATTCCAAAATTCTCTTATCTCAATCATTTAAATGTTTGTTTCATAACTTGATGATGATGAGATACTTACTGGGTCCTAGGAGACAGGTAAACACTATATAAGGCCATACAGCCTGGGATTGTAATTTGGGTCCCACCACCTAGAAGCTCTATGACCATGGGCAAGTCATACACGACAGTAAAATAAATGAATATATATAAAGCACTTAGTGGCAGGCACAGAGTATGTGCTTGCTCAGTGTCAGCTACAGTGATGTAACATGCAAGAATGAAATTCCAAATATGTAGCAATCTGTATGGCACCATCCAGATAGCACAGATGTGGCCCCACTTTGTATTAGGTGTTGCATCTGTAGTTGTTGAATGGGGGAGACGGTGACTTAGGGGTGCAGAAGGAAGGGACCAGGGTGACTGGAAATCAGGGGAGCACTGGGAGAACATGAGGAAGGCATCTTACCAACAAGCACAAAATGATCTTGAAATTTTGATAACGGGTGATGTTGTACTGGTGTGCACGGCTTCAATATCATCCCTGCTACTCTGCTTCCACCATGTGCTACGTACAGATGTATTTGCTTCTTTGGCTTAATTACTCATACTGACTGCCTCAGGCACAGGCTTCATAAAGGAACCCCCTGGTCTCTACATAGCTCATATGGCTTCACTGAAGTCTATATAGACTAGCTGGCCATTTGCCATACTGAACCCACTCTGGAGACCCTGAAGCAAGAATAAGGAAGATGGGGTTGACAAATGTTCTACTTTCCTCCAAGACCAAATTAGCATGCCTGTTAAGAGCTGTCCCTCCTAAAGACATATGACCCAGGGCCCCCCTACATGGGGCTTTCATTCTCTGGAATATCAGACTGTGCTTTTCCTTTATCCTTCATCATTTTAATGTAGACAGAAGCAGGTTTGAAAGAATATCACGATGGGAATGCAAGCTGGTGCAGCCACTCTTCAAAACAATATTGAGGTTCTTCAAAAAACTAAAAATAGAACTACCCTACAACCCAGCAATTGCCTACTAGGCATTTATCCACAGGATACAGGTGTGCTATTTCGAAGGGACCTATGCACCCCAATGTTTATAGCAGCACTATCAACAATAGCTAAAGTATGGAAAGAGCCCAAATGTCCATCGATGGATGAATGGATAAAAAAGATGTGATATATATATATATATATATATATATATATATATATATATGGTGTATATATATATATATATATGGTGTATGTATATATGCCATATATATATATATATATGGCATATATATATATATGGCATCCATATGGATGTATGGATATCCATATATATATGCCATATATATATATATATATATATATATATATATATGGCATATATACACACACACACACACACACACACACACACACATACACACAATGGAGCATTACTCGGAAATGAAAAAGGATGAAATCTTGCCATTTGCAACTATGTAGATGGAACTAGAGGGTATTATGCTAAGTGAAATTGGTCAGTCAAAGACAAAAATCCTATGACTTCACTGATATTAGAGCTTTAAGAGACAAAAAAAAGATGACCATAAGGGAAGGGAAACAAAAATAATATAAAAACAAGGAGGGGGACAAAACAGAAGAGACTCATAAATATGGAGAACAAACTGAGGGTTCCTGGAGGGGTTGTGGGAGGGGAGATGGGCTAAAAGGGTAAGGGGCATTAAGGAATCTACTCCTGAAATCATTATTGTACTATATGCTGACTAATTTGGATGTAGATTAAAAAAAAATAAAAAAATAAAACAAGTTAAAAAAAAAAGAATATCAGGAATTCTTAAAAAAAAAAAAAAAGAGTCTCGGAAGGAATCCTCTCCCTCAAAGTTGTGGCTATGGAGGATGTCATTTCGGGAAAGGAAACAGTGAACAACAGAAAGGTGGGCTGTAGTATTGCCCCAGGCCACATTAGCACCCACTGAGAGTGTTCTAGGTGCAACCACCTCTGAGAGGAGTGCTAGTGCATTGCTTTGGCATCTTTATCTCATAAGCACAGATCCATTTCTGGAATCCAGGCCATTGTATTTCTTAAAAATAGACCTTTTTTTCCCCTCTACAAACTTGACCAAAACCTTTTGATTTATGTGTATCTTTAAGTTGCCTAATATTTTTGGATGAAAGAGGTTGTTTGAACATGCCACGTCATTATAACTTACAGAGATGTACATATTCCCCATTAGTCATATTATTATTTTAATTGATTTCAGACAATGACTCTCAACAAAAGCCTATCCATTCCATTTTTTGTGATTAATTCTTGAAATTACCTGAAAGCATTATTATTGAAGAGACTCCGTGGAAGTAGAATCATCATCCTTTGTTGTTTCCGGGAGAAGTTTTCTAACCTTTGTTGTAATAAGTAGTCTACACTTTGCTTTTACCATGCTTGTATTTGATTTCTAATTTTTAAAGGAAATGGGCATTATTAGCCAAAGAAATAAATAAGGTGTTGCTTTTCTTAGGCAAAATATTTAGCTTAGTCAATTTTCAGTTGTAATCTCCTTATAAATGTGTTGAGTTCATATCTTACATGCCCACAAATCATTGTTGCCATAATAATTTTATATCTACACTTTTTTTGTTGTGGTTTCTAAAGCTGATATGTTTTCTTCTAATGAGTTGTTTAGAAAGTATTCCCAGAACCTACATGCAGTAAGGTGGATTATTTAAAAGTCCTTCTCGGGGCACCTGGGTGGCTCAGTCGGTTGGGCGTCCGACTTCGGCTCAGGTCACGATCTCACGGTCCGTGAGTTCGAGCCCCGCGTCGGGCTCTGGGCTGATGGCTCAGAGCCTGGAGCCTGGAGCCTGGAGCCTGCTTCAGATTCTGTGTCTTTCTCTCTCTCTGCCCCTCCCCCATTCATGCTCTCTCTCTGTCCCAAAAAATAAATAAACGTTAAAAAAAAAAATGTAAAAGTCCTTCTCCACTTCTTTTTTTTTTTAATTTTATTTATTTATTTTTTAATTTACATCCAAATTAGTTAGCATATAGTGCAACAATGATTTCAGGAGTAGATTCCTTAGTCCTTCTCCATTTCTTAATAACTTGGTCTGACATTATGTTGAGTAGATGAAATAAAATTTATTCCTTATATGCAATAAAAACCTTTGTTTCTTTAAATAAGTTTTAAAAAGTAAAATAAGTTTATTGTAAATATCGTCTTCTGAAAAAAGAAAGGGACAGAAGCAAAAACTGCACACAAGTGCCCACACTCATATAAATACACACGCACACACCCAAGACTCTAAAATCCTAGTCAAAAGCTATATTTCATAAAAGAGAATTATAGTAATGTTGATGGTTTGCCAAAACCTCAAGCAGTGACAAAATCCACAGAGTGTCCTGAAAAGGATGCCTTTGCAAAACCATGCCTCTCCAGATGGTTTAGATTAGAGATGTTTAAAAACACATGGCAGCATTAGTTTGGTTTAGAATTCATAGTTAATTCAGTAGATAAAATAATGCAAATTTGAAACCCTAGCCTGTGTATCAGAAAAATCATCAAATCTTATGATTGCTCTTAGGGGAGGTTGGTATGTGATGTGTTGATTTTTAAATGATCTAATTGAAATAATAAAATTAAGGAAGAAGGGGTAAAAAAAAAAAAAGGATTGAAAATACAAGAGTATAAGTAGAAACTTTCTTCCCTGCAGAATATTTATTCCTTTGAGCTGTCATATCCAATCAATTTGTATGGGATTCGACAGCCAATTGTCATTTCCTGAGATAAACTATGTAAAGAGGTTGTGTTACAGAGACAGCATGAAAAAAAAAATAGAAAAAATAACTCCAGAGCATGAAGCAAAGAGAAGTCAAAATGTCCCCCAAAGTGCTGCCAAGATCGCCTCACCTTGCTAAGGATAGTTGATAAGCAGCTTACACGCAAGTTTTCCCTTTAGCTTAGTCAGCGTTTCCCCCTGCACATAATGTTTCGTAAACAGAGTGCTCTTGTCAACATTTTAGTAAATTATTTTGCCTTACATGTGGTTTTTAATCTCAGTGGGGGCTGTGTGTGGACACTGATGTCACACACTGTGTTCTTCCACACGAGATGTGTAACAGTTACCCTGGGGCCCCAAAAGGCTCCATCACTAAAAGCCTGGCTCCCACTGTCCCTTCCCTTGTGTTTAAAATCAAAGTATCCCACCTTCTGATCCCTCAGTGAGGCAACCAGCAAGCAGGTCCTAGAAAAGAATTTTTGTATGGGAACAGTATTAATTTAGTGATGTGTATTATCGTGTGTCCTACCTGCCACACAAATAAAAGCATTCAACTGTGCTAAAATTGCCGCTAGAAGATTGTGCGTGCAAGAGCTCAAAGCCTTTCAGAAAATATGAGACAAAGATTCTGCAAAAATAGAATCAGAAGTTTTCCCACAACAGTTGATGGGATTCAAAGGGCTTGACTCTCAAAGGTGGCACAGTATTTTTTTCCCCTAGAAAGAAACACATTTTGAGTGTTTTCTAAGTATAAAAACTAGAATTGTGGCTTTTAATGTCTGGAAAGAGCTCCACAGTCAAAGCAAATGTGCTCTGTTAGCAGCAAAGTACAAGCACGCACGCACGTGCATGCGCGCGCGCGCGCGCGCGCGCACACACACACACACACACACACACACATAGAAATGTAGGCGAGAGAGGACAGACCCTGTGCACATACTTCGTGAGCATTCATGGAGATTTCCATCATAAATTTAATTGAATTCTGTTTGAGCAGCAGAGACATTGCATTGGCCAATGTTAACTACTGACCCATAGTTCTGCATCCATACCCATTTAATATTTGTAACCAGAGATTATATTTTTGTTGCATCTTCTAATCATTTTTAAATGGAAATCCCTAGCTAAGTCAAATTACCATTTTTAAATAGTTTAGCCAGGTTGTAATCTAAGGGGTGTAGGAAGGGATTTTTTTGCTTTCCCTTTTGCTTTTCGTGTGTACATTGTTTCTCATATATGGGTTAACACTCTTTCCATGAGACCTATTAATATGCAGAATTGTAGAATCTCAGAGTTTGAAGGAAACTTCGTGATTTTCTGGGCCAACCACCTATCTGATGCCTGAATTCTCTCTAATTCTTCTCGATTCTGTCTTCCCCTGCCAAGTCGTCATCTTGCCTGGCTTGAGCATTGCTCATGCTCCTGTCCCAGAGCAAACCATCCCATCTCTGGCCAGTGCTGCAGAGTTTTCCAGTGTGCTTGCAGCAGAATGGCATTTTGTCTTAAAGAATTATGGATCACGGACAGAGGCAACATGACCTTGGAATGTCAAGGGGAACAATCCCTCAAGCAAGGCAGCTGACTTTGGGTTTCTGCAAGAGTGGGGATGAACACATAAATACAGTATTCTCCCTCCCACCCCCTTCTTCACGTGTCTCACCATCTTTGTCCTCAGCTGGCTTTCTTTGACATCACTTCATTGAAGGTGTAACGACGTGGTATCAACCCATGGCCATTAAAATTGATGAGACTTCACTTTGGGGGAAGGTGACCAGTGGAAGGAGAGTTCTACCTGTGCTCTACCTTCTCTCCTCCCCTGACCTCCCAAGCCACACTTTTGATCATACTGTCTACCTGCTTCATGGCATCTTCTTTAATGTGTTTGCTCAAATTATGAGGACTTGCTAAATTTTGGAACTGGGTTTCGTTGGATTTTCCTGTCTCTATATTGAAGCTGCTGAGACAGGCTTAACACAAACCTCCTGCCTTTAGAACATTATAATATGTTCTCCCCTTTGTGAGGGGGACATCTGAGCCAAGTTCTTTAAAACATCACAGATTCAGACAACATGGAGAAAGAAGGCCAGTTCTCAATCAGAAATGGCTCACTAAAGGAGACCTTGATAAATAAATGAATTTTTTTGAAAAGCAAATAATCACATCCTCTAAACTATTTTTTGTATATATAGGAATTTTCATATATCAGGTTCTCTGTTGATTTGGGACATTGTTACAGAAATACGAAAATATATGCACACCAAGACTGTGTGATAAACTGAACTAGTAATCAAATGTCAGAGGCCTGACTGCTTTAACGAAGAGTTAGGAAGGTTTTGTTGTTTATATGCTATACTTCATAAGTGGACTTTTATGAAATGCTTGAGGGACTCAGAAATCATTTGTTCCCCAACACTATTCATTTAGTTAGAAAGTACTATTTTTCAGACAGTGTAAAAGGAAGCCAGTTATCCTTTATTCTTCTGTGGTAATTTCACAGCTTGTTAGGCAGCTCTTGTTTCCTAAGAATAATATCAAAACAAATGGGAGAGAGGGGTCTTGAGCTTCTCATACCTATATTATTTCAACACCACACTAAAAATATTTCCCTCAAAACCCACATGGATTTCTTATGTTCATATCAGGGATGCTTATCCTGAGAGATCCAAGACTGTTGAATCTTGTCTATCAGTAGAGTGCATTCAAATCATAAGTATCTTAATTACTGCTCTCCACCTCAAAACTCCTCCAAAGCAAGGAAGGATATATGTGAACAAATACATAATATATTGCTATTCTGCATAGTTCCTACTGAAACCTTTTAATGAGCATAAGTATGACTGGTTCCTATCAACAATATTTGGGCACATAATTCTGGGACAGCAGAGAACTACTTGATGTGATACACCGGGAAGAATGAAAGTGCCGACAAAAGGCAAGGCTTTCATTTTTACTTACAGAATACAGTTTGCCATACTGTTAAGTTGATGGAAGGTCAGCGCAAAGAGAAGCACTCTAAGCATCCGTACAACCTATTTTTCGAAAGTCTAATGGATTTTTGTTGCCTAGTTCACATATAACAAAGTAAGAAAGATGATGCCTTGGAAAAGAGGCAATATCAGTTAAAGCAAAGTTTAGTATAAATGCCAGGACTGAACATTAGAATTTTTATGTGCCCAAAGCCTGATTCCTTGGAACCTGAATTTTCTCTCTATCTCTGGCTCTGAGCCCAAGGGGCCACGATCCATTTCACTACTTCAGCCCATTCAGTGACCACCTGTGTTCCAACAGTGAAGTCAGACCAAGAGGAAAGGAGGGTCGCTGGGCTGCCCAGATCCATATTCACTCAAGCTGCTGTATTTATTATTCCACTAGGGAATGCTCTGCCCTTGAAGGCTGATCCGATGAGGGTGGGATCACAGGCAGCAGGTATGCCATGAACAACAAACCCATATTCTTAACATATGTTTAATTTGAGAAACTCTCCTCCTTTAAAATACCTCTTGATTTTAAATCCACATCCTGATTTGCCCACTCTTGTTACCGTTTTCTGCTGCCTGTTCTGAATTAATCCTTTGAGGTGGTCATTCCCCGGAAAGAAACAAGGAAAATGAGAAGAGAGATGTAAAGTTGGGAATGTGAATGAAAGAGAATGGGAGAAAGCCGAGGGAAGGGGATCATTAAGTAAGTCTGTTTTCGTGAGCTAGGTTTCCTTTGAGCCGTGTGAGACAGAAGAGGCAGAAGAAGAGAAATACAAGGAAGAGGCCCTCAAAAGGTTACCCATTAATATCCCTGCTGAAGAATGGAGATCATTTTTGCAGTGGAGCTCAATTTACAGAGATTAGTTTGTTTCTTCATCGTCCTTCATCTCAAAGAATTGATATAATCTAAAAGTGGTTAAAATTATTAAAATAGTTTCCATAGTAGAAAATTAAATGATTTTACTAACTGTCAAAGTCAGTGTTTAAACTGAGATCATTTGAATTATATTTTATATAGTGATCATGTCACTGGGATGTCTAAACATTCTTTGTAAAAGCAATAATCCCTGATTCTGATTTTTCATCCACAGAAAACTGATTGAAGATTAGAAATATTAGCCACCAGTTGCTTTTTATTTGTAAAACCTACAGAGGAGGCTGGTTTACTTGATGAATTCTGAATTAAAATACATTCTCTACCATGGAACTGTTAATCCTCTAGGAGACTTTCTATGAGTTTCTTAGCTATATTTTCAGCTCAGAGGATTATAAAACTGCTTCAAATACTTGATTTGGAATATATTTAAAAGGGAAATAGCAACATCTTATGCTATTAAATATATTAGCAACATCTTATGCTATTAAATATATTATAAAATAGAAAAATATTATATTGCTTGATGTCACCGAATTCATTTTCCCTCTATGTATTAGTCCATCTATCTGTCAAATCCTGGCTTTCTAAGCCACACCAGACTGATTTAATGAGGTCTTGGGGGCGCCTGGGTGGCGCAGTCGGTTAAGCGTCCGACTTCAGCCAGGTCACGATCTCGCGGTCCGTGAGTTCGAGCCCCGCGTCAGGCTCTGGGCTGATGGCTCGGAGCCTGGAGCCTGTTTCCGATTCTGTGTCTCCCTCTCTCTCTGCCCCTCCCCCGTTCATGCTCTGTCTCTCTCTGTCCCAAAAATAAAAAAAAATTAAAAAAAAAAAAAATGAGGTCTTGTTAACAGCATAAACCATACATCTATAGTTCTCACCCCATCTGCAACTTAAGCTCTCTGGGCTCTTCAAATCCTCCCTCTTGTTTTCTGGGCCTTCCCAGTGGGAGTCACAAGTATGTTCACGAATAAGGTCTCAAGGACGGCCTATGATGCTAAAGGCAGCTTGCTGGACCTCCAGCATCCAAGCCCTGCCACTTTCCCCGATGCTCCCACCCCATCAGACACCAAGGGCTTGCCGTCACACACCTCCGGAGCGAGCTTCACAGCCATGTGCTGGCTTTCATTGCTGCGGAGCCATTGTTGCTGATCGTGTTCCAGAGCCCTGAACAGCCCAGCAGCTTCCAGAACAAGCCAGTCAGGGTGTGGTCCACAAACAGGGAGACAGAGATTCTCTCCCCTAAGTGTGTAGTCTTTATGTCAAGGAGGCCTTAATAATACATGGCTCCAAAGTTCATAATACAAAGTACATAATACATAATACAAAAAAAATACAGTTTTTATATTTTACCAGTAGCACCCTAATGCTATTAGAGTTCTGGCAGGCCCATCCCATGCGCCTGCTCTTCATGATTATCCAAATTGCGAACACTGCTTAGGCCCAAACTGGACTCCCTGGCTAAGTTTAATTCAAGGTTGAAATGTAGTGATCTTTACTTCAACATCGGAATGGACTGCATTTTATCCAGAACAATTGAACAGACCTTTATTGTGCCTAGCACCCTGCTTAGGTGCCAAGGCCACAATGGTGAATATGGTCTGTACCCTGCCTGTGAGGAATTTATCGCTGTTCTCTTAGGTCAAAAACAAGAATGAGCGATCTGCAGTAGATTGCAAGCTATAAAACTGAAATAATTAGTGCATATTTTACCCAGAACACCCCCTCTGTGGGGGTCATCTGACTTAAGACTTAGTGTGAAAAGGTGAAAGTGGTGTGGAGATAGGGATGGTTAGGTTAGTTTGTGGAAACAGCCTTTGGAAGTCTGAGCCGGCTTGCATTAGGAGGGGGGCGACCTCACATGAAGAATACCTACCTCCTACCTCAAGATCCTGCAAATGGTTTGGGGATGGGTGGTGAACCACAGGTATGCCTAAGGCTGGTTCCTATTAGACAGGGAAAACTAGAAACCTCGCCTTCCCTCATCCTTGCTGTGGAATGAAACCAATAAAGTCAGTTACTATTTAGACAAGTGAGTGAATGCTGTCCGTTTGGGAGAGAATGTTCCTGGGGAGGAACTGACCAGTAGAGGCCACTGAAGGGCTTTTGGGGACAGGGGGAGAACACCACTAGACAGTAGTTCAAGTAATGCAAGAATCAATGGCAACTCTGTTAACATCATTAAGTTAAGTCTACCTAAATCAAAAGCATAAGGAAAACCTTACCTTTGCATATATATTTTTGTCATTCTGCAAATAAAACATGTAGTTCAAAATCTGGCACAACGACTGTCTACACAGACTGAATTCTATAGCAGAAAAATACCTAAGAGAAGTTTGTATTGCCAGATGCTTGGCATCATGTAGTCAAAACATTTGAATGTGTTTTAAAATAGTCTTCCAGATGTGTGACAGCTTGTAGCTAGCTATACCCTAGTCTACAGTTTGGAAAGGGGGGTGAAAAACTCAGGTAGTTATTCAAATTATACAGGACAATGAAACTCTCATTGCCTTCCTAGCCTCATTGCCTTAAAAAGTTGTAGGGTTTTTGGGGTTTTTTGGTTTGTTTTGCCTTTTGACAAAGTTCTTCACCTCTACATTTGAGCTGGCCAATATAGACATAGATGGAACTTTCCACAGTACCTCATATTTGCCATGTGAAAGACATTATCACCACCAAGTTACAGCATTTTCTGACTCCAGGAGTAGTTATTTAGAAATTAAACTTTATTTTGTGTTTATTTTCCCTGCCTCTTGATGTTAATTCCGGATCAGTTTCTTTACATTTTAAGGCTCATGATCAAGAATATGGAATTAAATAAGGAAAAAGATACGTATTAGAGGTTTATTTACCTTTGAACTAGATTTTCCCATAAATTCACATTCCTTAGTAAGAGCCTATGTGCTGTGTCAGACCCACCGCAGGAAGCTTATATGTGCAAACAGTAGGTTTTAAATATTTGGTGATCTACTAGAACTGCAGGAAAAATTATTCTGGAGAATTTACACCTTATAAGTCTCGCACAATTATTTCCTCTAGGCCACAGAGAGATATATTATTTGTACTTAAGATAACCAGTAAGTAAATCTGTGGACTTTGTCACTGATATAATGTGGTGTGGTTGGTTGCCAGATTTAAAAGAAGAGAATGCCTGGGGTATTGAATGCTGAAGTGTTGTTGCATGTCAATCAAGTTTTCATTACTCATCCCTTATTGTCGTTATCTTAAGTGCAGTGTTAAATTAATTTACAATTATTCCCAATTACTCTTTGATACCAGTTATATATGCTGCCTTGATAGAATTGACATTAAACAAATACAGTAGGTTGTCATCCCTTTCTGAATGTTACACTTAAGTCAAAGATAAGACAGGATTCCTGTAATTGCTTTGACTGAGAAGTGGTAGAAATTTGCCCTAAATGACACAAACTAACCTGCATAAAATATCAGTTGCTTCAAAATAATTGAAAATTTCAAAATGAAAATAGGTAATTGTCCACCACTAAGGTTCCTATGGGTTGCCTGCCAAAATCATCCTGAAACTTTACCTGTGTTGGTGGGAGGAGGATTGGGTGGCAGTTGGAGGTAGTTTGCTGTCATATATATTTTAATGCCAAGAGAAAAACCTGAAAGAGTTTTGACAGAAGGTGTATGGGTCTTGATCGACATGGTGGTTAGTAGCATCTCTAGTGGGAGAGCAGTTCAGGGACTGTGGCTTCGATTTGAAGCATTTATTTTGGAGGGGAAGGTACATGACTTGGAGGTTGTTAATAACAGAACGAAGTTTGGGTTTTCACCGGTAGGATTGCAATATGATGCATGCATCTTTACTTCTGCCTGAAGATTCCCACCCTCTCTTCTTTGTTGGTTGATCTGTTTGCAATGGTAATTGGAGAAAACAGTTGAGTATGAGATGGGATGCAAGGGAAGTAGAAAGGGGTTTTACATCTCTATTCTGGCTCCGTTTTTGTCTGTATGTGACAGTGAGCAATTCACTCAACTTGGTCAGGAAAATCTGTCACAACAGATTATATTCTGTCCACCAGATGAAAGAGAGTAAAATAGAACCAGCATGCATTTTTTTTTTAAATGTTTTTTATTTATTTTTTTGGGACAGAGAGAGACAGAGCATGAACGGGGGAGGGGCAGAGAGAGAGGGAGACACAGAATCGGAAACAGGCTCCAGGCTCCGAGCCATCAGCCCAGAGCCCGACGCGGGGCTCGAACTCACGGACCGCGAGATCGTGACCTGGCTGAAGTCGGCCGCTTAACCGACTGCGCCACCCAGGCGCCCCTAGCATGCATTTTTAAAGCCTAAACAGGGTCAGGTGAGCATGAGCCTGAAAGAGTATGAAGGTTGTAGATTTGAGCGGGATCAGAAGTGTACATGCACACGTGACCATGACTTTGGTTAGTGATGGGTGATGGGAATTGGCTAACCTTACAAATAACTCAAAGTATTTACCCTACCGTTTTTGCAAAATATTTACAAGTTGATCAAATACTTATTGAACACTGTGGTAGGCAGAAAGAATAACGGCCACCCAAAGATGTCTACCTCCTAATACCAGGAATCTGTGAATATGTCCCCTCATGTGGCAGTTATGTATATGTGATTGAATTAAAGATCTTAAGAAAAGATCATTCCAGGTTATCTGGGTGGGCCCAATGTAATTTTAAGGGTGGGTCCTTATAAGTGAAAGAGGGAGTCAGGAGAGCCAGGCTTAGAAGGAAGTGTGATGATGGAAGCAGAATCAAAATGATGTGATAGAAGAAAGACTCAACCAGCCATTGCTGCTTTGAAGATGGAGGATGGCTGTGAGCCAAGAAATGGGGCCAGCCTGTAGACTCTGGAAAGAAGGCAAGGAAACTGATTCTCCCCTAGAGCCTCCAACAAGGAATGCAGCCCTGCTCTCCCCTCAGTTTTAGTCCTCCTAGCCTCCAGAAGCATAGGGTAATAAGCTTGTATTGTTTGAGGCCACTCAGTGTGTGGTAGTGTTACAGCAGCAATAGGAAATGAATACAAGTACCTACTAGTTCTCAGGAACCGTCTCAGGCACAAAGCTCAACACAGAAAAGAAAAGCATACCTCTTGCCCTTGTGAGGCTTACAAGTCCAATATACCCAGTATTTTGCCCATGATGACGTTAAGCCTGATAGAATTAACAGGATTTTCGCACAGAAAATTGGTCTTGATCACCAACCCATGAATCTCTACACATCCATAGTCTATGAATAGGAGGGGTAAAAAAAATCCCATCCTGGTCCTCCCGCACAAATTTCATGTGTCACCCTAAAGACTGCTGTCTTCCAACCTACACAGGAAACAGCTTAATGCCAATCTCCTCATTATTTATGATAGATCATCTATAGATCGTAGGATGGATCATCTGTAGAATAACAGTCCTGCTTTTGCATTCTGAAGAGCTGGAGCTACCTAAAGCCATTAAATGAAAAGGCCTTTTCCCTAGGACAGTGGTTCTTAACCTAAATGAAGAAAGTACATCCTAAAGGAGTTAAGTCACGTGAGCAAAGTCACACAGCTGTACCACAAGCCCCTGCTAGAATTTGAGTTTCCTGACCCCCTTTTCAGCCTCTGCCCATTTTTCCTACAGACACTACGATGTCTGGATCCAGCTGGCTTTTTCAAAATCTGAAGTAGGAATGGAGGCCATTTCACTAACCCACTTCCGAGCACACAGTGTGGATTACAAAAGGAAATTAACATGTAAAGAAACCTTTTGGAAACTAAAGAAGCCATGTTAGTTCTCTTGCTATATTATTTGGCTGGTCTCACAGTTGGTGTCATTTTCAAGTGTGGGGCTTGATTTAATAGAGACAGCCAACAATTGTGGATCTAATCAAATGGAGCTCGAAGCACATAACTTTTCAGTGTGTGGGAGCTATAGGAAACATTTGCAAGTTTCGGAGTGGTCTGACAGGAATAAGGCAAAAAGTATTCAAACGGAGTTGGAAAATCAGGCTGAGAGATCTTGTTTTTCAGTTCTGTTATAGTCACTTTGTGAAGTATTGCAGACAATTCATTATAATTTATCACACTGATACTCTTAGATTGGATGAAACCCAAACACAACTGAGTTAGATGCATATTAAATTACCTCTTACTTAAAAGGAGGGTGGTCTCACCAAGGCAGGATGGAGTTCATTAGCAGGCTGAGAAGTTTTTCTTAACTCTTCATCATCTGGTTTCATATTGTTTCTGGTTCCCCAGGAACACTGGACACCTTTCTTTTTTCAACACTTGAGAAATAACGCTGGACACTTTGTGAATCTCGTAGCAAACTGTAGCAACCAGTTCCAAAAATAAAATGCTCATCATCACAATTCTATAAACAAAATTCAGATTACTATGAAAAACTGCTGCTATTCTTTACATAAAATCATTTTTTTAGGGAAAAGGAAAAGAAATATTGTCCGTGTGTATTTTTATTTAGATATGCACAAAGTAACGTATTCCACTCCATTATCATAACTGACTGGCATGCATATTGGATTTACTCTGACACATGTGTTTAGGCATTACCATCACATTTCTTTCTTCCAGCTGACCAGCACTATCACCCATATCATCCAATGAAGGACATGGTTCAGACAGGATTCTGTTGACAGACAGCCTTTCATATGGCTCTACACTCTTTTCCCAAAACTAGAAGCTTCAAACTCCGTGTGAATGGCCTTTAATTTGTACATTCTGAGTTTTGTGAGGTAGGGTTTTCCCCTGGGAGACAAAAAAAGGACAGAGAAAAATCTCAAAAGTGCTATAAATTTAGCCATTTGATCCCAAAGGATTTTTTATTCATACATTTTTGTTTGTCACTGAATTTGTTTCTCTATTTTGTCACTCTTTTAAAAACCAGCTCCAGATTGGGGCACCTGGGTGCCTCAGTCAGTTAGGCATCCGACTTCGGCTCAGGTCATGATCTCGTGGTTTGTGGGTTCGAGCCTCACATTGGGCTCTGTGCTAACAGCTCAGAGCCTGGAGCCTGCTTTGGATTCTGTGTCTCCCTCTCTCTGCCCCTCCCCTGCTCATGCTGTGTCTCTCTCTGTGTCTCAAAAATAAATAAACATTAAAAAAATTTTTTTAATAAAAAATAAAAACCAGCTCAGGTTGAACACTGGGGAATTTGATACCTATTTATCCCATGGTCTTCTAAGTACACCTACATGTTACGTTGAGAGGGGATTTCTTTCTGCTTAGAAATGAGCAACCAGGACAGATTTCCAACCCTTTCCACACTCTAGTCTCTCTTGTTCTTTGGGTCTCTTGTTAAACATCAAAGAATCTTCAGTGGAAAAAACATTGGTGTGGAAATTGGGGGCTGGGTGGGCCTCGGGATTGGGTGACAATCACAAAAGTCAGTTCACCCTTGTCTCTTGCATCCATCTTTTAGCAGGCACTTACACCATTTTTTTCTGGTCCTTCTCAGCACTTCAAAGTAGTAATGTATCAATAGAACCACCAAGCTAGACACAGTCTAACAGGTCATCTGGTTCATCTCCATGCTGCAGGCATCAGCATATCTAAGTGATTCCAGGCAGATGAAAAGAGACAAAGACTGCTTCTGCCTTTGTGCCACATCACTTCTTGGCTGGAGGACCTCACTTCCCATTTGTTTCCCCCGAGGTCTGTATTCACCATGTAGTTTTAATATGAGAAAGGACCTATTTTTGCAAAATTCTTTTATTTTCTTGCTAAATTTAAAACGATCCAACTGATTCCATCCACTGTCACAGCTGGCAAAACCACTACAGTCAATCAAAAAACCCATGTGAAGAGCGTTTGCATAGTGGAATGCCTTAGGTTGTTGTTGTTGTTTTTTTTAATGGTCCCCCTATAATTTCTGATCTAAGTGGCTTGGTAATAATCTAATGTGGGACATTCCATGACTCTTTGGGTGGACGCGCCAAATGTAGATTTATTTTATCAGCAGGGGGTTGTTGAGTGACAGACAGAGGGAGGCTGTATTTTCTTCCTCCTTTTTGCATCTCAAGCGTAAAACCCAAATCCTACAAATTCAGAAAGAAATTGTCCACAAAGCAAGACAGATCTATCGTGCAATCGTTTTTAGACATTCTTGCCAATACAACAGCTCTGAATCTGATCAGCCTGTTTATTATTGTGTTTGTAAAAAAGAATAGCTGATAACCGGATGCTGTTAGATTCAGCCGAAAGCCACCACTGCCTTTTGTACATGGCCAAGGAAAAATTCATAGACTACGAACTGGCTCTACATGGTTTACATGGCTTACTCTGTCAAGGTTGGTTGGGGGGGAGGGGCAGGAGGCAGGGAAGGGGGTGAGGGACCAGTGTTTCTGAATGCTGTGTTTGCCCTCTTGGTAAGGACTTAGTACTTTTTCAATAAAAAATAAATTTAATTTGTGGCTACACTTCAAGTAAGATGGTTTGATGGTAAAAGTAGAGCAGTCCCAGCTCTGGATTTAGAGAAGTCGTGTGGCTGAGTCCCTTAGCGTCACTTTCATGTGGTCGGGTGTGCCATTCTCGGAAACCACAAGCATTTTTGAAGATACTGAGCTGGAGACATTCACATTTCTTCCCTCCCTTTTTTCGCCATTAATCCTTCATGTTTTAACAAGTACTGAAGTTAATGCCGCCTACACTCTTTCCTGTCAAATTGGAAGTCTTTTCCTTCTCTCTTGAATAAAGTAATCTGTTCTCTTTAGTTCGTACCCCCATAAGTCAAAGTGGTGGATGTCAACACATGACATATCCAAATATCAACTTCCTTTTTTTTTTTTTTAATTAAGCAGGATTTAGACATTTGAGTTGAAGAAAGCTGGTGCTCATTAACATATAAAGCAACCCCTATATTCATCTCTTCCTATGCTTTTTTGTCCTTTTTATAAAGCAAAAGTTCACTTTCAGCTTGCAACACAATCCTGTTCCAGCTCAGGCATAGCAACTGGGTTTCTTATTTCCTGAAAAAGACACACTAAATGATGAGTAAATGATTAGAAGTCTGTACTGAGAAAGCTTCTTTGACCGAGCATGTTTTAGTGAGCCTTATTTCCAGATATGGGGGCACAGCCCCACCTTGCTTTATCCATAGTAAAGTTTTTAGAACAAATTTATAAAAATGGACTGTGTGTGTGTGTGTGTGTGTTATAATCCCCTTTCACTAACTGACCTGGAACTCGGGTTTCTTTTTGTTCAAATGTTTGTAAGACCTAAAAAGATTTTTGTCTAGGCCTAATGATAAGAAAAAAAATTAAACCCAAGTTGAGGGACATTCTAGGAAATTCCTGACTACCAGTGCTCTTCAAAACAGTTAAAATCATCAAAAACAGGAGAAGTCTGAGAAATTGTCACAGTCTAGAGACACCTTAGGGGACATGATGACTAGGTGATGTGTCTCCTGGATGGAATCCTGGAGCAGGAAAAGGGCATTGGGTAAAATTTAAGAACACCTGAACAAAGCATGGATTTCAGTAACAGTGTATCGATATTGGTTTGTTCCTTGTGAAAAGTGTGCTATATGAATGTAACAACAGGGAAGGTGTTGATGGTAGGGAAAAGGGTGTGAGGTGTATGGAAACTGTTCTATCTTCACTACTTTTCTAAAAATCTAGAACTATTATAAGGAATTTATGAAAAAATAAAATATAAATTTGTGCCAACTTCTCTATAGAACTCTTACTAGTTGTGATGACTAAAATAGGATTGGAATTTAGGAAACAAACCGGATGAACGTATGGGAAGGTGGGGAAGAAGGGAGAGGGGAACAAAGCACAAGAGACTCTTAATGAAGGAGAAACAACTAAGGGTTGACAGAGGGAGAGGTGGGAGGTTGGCTGGATGGGTGATGGGCATTAAGGAGGGCACTTGTTGTGATGAGCACTGGGTGTTGTATGTAAGTGATGGATAAATGAATTGTACTCCTAAAACCAATGTTGTACTTTATGTTAACTAAAATTAAAAATATATATATTAATTAAAAAAGGGGGGGTAGGAGCCACTTTTCCTTTTATAAACCAAGTTTGTAAAGGAAACAAACTTTCCTTTTATAAAGAAATAGGAATTTCCCAGTTGTTGTTCAGTGTAACACCAGGTGGGTCCTATCCAGGCCAACACCTGGCACAAGGAATGTTTCCAATGCTTTGTGCAGGTGATAGTCTGAAGCAGTTACTTTCTAAGAATGACTTTGCATTTTATTTTTTAAATGTTTCTTTATTTATTTTGAGAGGAGGGAAAGAGCAGAGTGCAAGGGAGAGAGAGGATCCCAAGCAGGCTCCAGGCTCAGCTCAGAGCCCAGTGCAGGGTTCAGTCTCAAAACCATGAGCTCATGACCTGAGCCAAAATCAAAAGTCGGTTGTTTAAACAACTGAGCCACCCCAGACATCCCAGAATGGCTTTGCATTTTAAAGGATTTTTTGCCAAGATTTTCCACCTTGCTGTTGGGTCGGTCTTGTTAATGCTTTTTCAGGGGCACTCTTCCCTTCTACAATAATTAATAACAATTCACATAATTATTTGGGGGATAAACACTCATTTACGAAGAAATTGTTGTATTGGAACAGCATTTTTGGTTTGGCTGCATAGTGACAAGATGAAAACACAACATTTTTCTCCCAAAGCAGTGACAATAAATACAGAGCTTGTCAGTAGTGATGCAATCGGTTTCCAGCTGCTAGCTGTTCAGTAGACTCCTATGAAATGATTAATTGGTCTCAATCAGTTCGCAGCAGGAAGTACCCACCTCATGGTAAATATCACCACAATTGGTACTAATTAGCTCTGTTGTCACCTGTCACAACTGGTAGGCTAAGAGCTGAGTCACGTGATCATTCTCTATACCAGCAACATAAGTCCAGCCGGAGAGGGGTTGGAGACTCAAGGCCACTGTAGCAGCCAGGATGCCCCAAATCCCTGTCTGCCATGTGGGGATGAGTGAGGCTTAGTCAGTGATTATCAGTCCCACAGTGTGAAGTCAGAGGTGTGGCGCTTAGGAGCGGGAGTTTGTGTACCTCCAAGAGAAAATGCACCTGGTTTTCAACTGACACAACGTTTCGTGGCACACTGGCTTCTAAATCAGCCAGACTGTAGTTCAAATCTGGGCTTTGCCACCTGGTATTCATTTGATCCAAGTCAGTGGCTTTATGTGTCCATGCCTGGGTTTCCTAACCTGAAATAATGAAGGCAAAAATTACTCACCTAGTAGGACTGATACAGCAATATATACCAGGTTTGGCCCTTAATAGGTACTCAAAAATTTTGGAACACCCCTGCAGCGCATAACAATGTAAATGGTGTGACGATGATGTTTGTTATCGCTCTTACTAATAAATAAGAACTTTCAGATGTTTGGTGCCAGCGTGAAGAGCGATGCTGAAGGGAAGTTGGGAACCAAACCTTCACTGCCCTTTTTATTGATGCTATTCTAAGAGCTCAATCTTTTAGGAAGGGAGAGGAAGAAGAAAGGGGAAGGAAATGTAAAAGCTAGCAAATAAAATTGAAGGGAATTAAGCGAGGCATCGTAGCAGATGAACAATTATTATACTACATGTGTCTCTGTTGGGCAGGTTGTGACCAAAAGCATGTGATCCATGAAGGAAACATCCCAGGCATGGCCTATATTGATGCAAAAGGAAACTCATCCCACTGTGACTGGGCCATAGTCTACGAATTCATTGTTTTCGACTTGGGTTCTCCAAACTTCTCAACAACAATTCAACAAGACCCTGGGCATGTGTTAAATCCATGGACCACCAGGCCTCTTTGAAATCCTGGTTCAGTAGTTCCAGGCTGGGACCAAGGAATCTGTTTTTAATAAACTCTCTAAGTGCTTCTTGTGTTCAGATAAGTTTGAGAACCACTGATTTAAAACCGTATTTTTCACTTAACTACGCATGAAATTTCCTGTGGAACTTTTAAAAATTTTGATGCCTGAGTCCTACCCCCAGAAATTGATTTAGTTGGTGTGGGATGTGCCTTGAGCATGAGGAATCTTTTTTTAAGCTCTTCAGATGATGCTAAGGTACAAGCAAATTTGGAGTAACAATGATTTAGAACACAGCCTAAGGGGTCCACACACCTATATGGATGATACAGGTGAATGATGAGTAAGTAATAATTAGATACAAAGTCACATCACATATAAGTAGTTTCCTAGCACTGATTCAAGGTGTGAAATATGGTAAAAAAAAAAAAAAAAAAGAATCTGATTTCAGAAAACTTTTTGGGAGTAGTGTGCAGATTATCCCATTGCCCTGAAATTTTGTGGTATTCAGAAGTACTTGCACTGAATGTACTACCAACTACAATTTAGATCCTAATGTCACCCAAAATTGCAGTGCTTGCCTTATGAACATGCATATGAATGACAATGTGACATGAATCTAATCTTGGTCTTTATTGCAGTCATTTCTGGTGCCAACATTGCACCATTTTCCCTCTTCCTTCTCTTCCTCATTATCCAAACTTATTAAATATCAGGACTTGGAATTGCCACCCGCAACAGGAAGTATAACCAGCCATGAAGGTCTGTGGAAAAGGAAATAGAGTCAGTGTCCCAGACAGGAAGCAGGGCTTGTCAAAAATAAGGACTCCAAAGAGTTAAACCATGTAACAAAAGGTGCAGTAACACTTCTGGAGACAGTTTGTCAACCTCGATCATCAAGGCAGGAGCAAGCATTACTATGAGAATTGCTTAGGAAGGATTTGTTAAGCAAAATGAGGAGTCCTCTGGACCTTCATTTTCCACAGGAATGTTTCTCCAAATCGCAAATTAGTCATGTGTGGCACTATATGGGGGCATATTGTTTATCAGTCTTAAACTGCATTACTAAATTCAAATCTTCCAACAGCCCCAGGGAATAGAGGCAAAGAAAATGACCTGCTTGTAGGCAGGGTGAGAACTATCATTCTCCTGTTATGAATTGAGAATTCAGGCTCCCATTAGGATGGCTACTATAAAAAACAAAACAGGATGAAAGTAGAAAATGACAAGGGCCGTCAAGCATGTGGAGGAACCAGAACGTTTGTGCATGGCTGGTAGGAATGTAAAATGTAACCTGTATAGAAAACAGTATGACAGTTTAAAAAAAATTAGAAATAGAGTATGATCCAGCAATTCCACCTACAGTTATAGACCCCAAATAACTGAAAGCAGGATCCTGAAGAAATATTTGTACGTACACCCATATTCATAGTAACATTATTCATAATAGCCAAAATGTGGAAGCAATCCCTAATGTCCACTGACAGGTAAACAGATAAACAAAATGGGAGCATAAACATACAATGGAATATCAGTCAGCCTTAAAAGGGAAGGGAATTATGGGACCTGCTACAACATGAATGTAGTAACACTTGGAGCATTACATGGGTGTACTAACACCATTAGCACATTGTGTTGAGTGAGATAAACCAGTCACAAAAGGACAAATACTACACTAGTCCATGTATGTGAGTCTCCCAGAATAGTCAAACTCATAGAAACAAAGTAGAATGGTGGTTGCTAAGGGCTTAGAGGAGGAATGAGGAATTAGTGTTTAGCGGACATGGAGTTACAGTTGGGGGAGGTGAAAATGTTCTGAGATGGATGGTGGTGATGGTTGCACAACAGTGCGGGTGTACTTAATGTCACTGAGCTGTACACTTAAAAATGGTGTAACATTTACACCAGTGGTTAATGGTGTAACATGAGGGGCACCTGGGTGGCTCAGTCATTAAGCATCTGACTTCGGCTCAGGTCATGATCTTGCGGTCCGTGAGTTCGAGCCCTGCGTCAGGCTCTGTGCTGACAGCTCAGGGCCTGGAGCCTGCTTCAGTTTCTGTCTGTCTCTCTCTCTCTCTCTCTCTAAAAAATAAATAAACATTACAAAAAATTTTAAATGGTTAGCATGATAAATTTTATGTGTATTTCACCATAGTTTTTTTAAAATAAATAATTTGAAAATGTGCACAAAATAAAAAAAATAAGGCTTAGAAGATTCACACAGCTAGCAGGTGTCAGAGCAGGAGGTCAGCTTTAGGGACTTCAAGTGTGCCAACCCTCCCTTTCCACCTCAGTGCCTCTCAAAGAGTAGAAATTGAAGGAAATGTTCAAGGGGAAGTAAAAAAAAAAAATCAAATAACTTTGTTTGAGGAAAGAATGATCAAAATAGTCCAATTGTCCCAAAGATAAGAGGTAACGTTGGTAAGCTCCATGAAACCAAAAGGTGTCTGCATACTAACTTTTTTAAAAATTGAGATAAAATTCACCCTTTTAAGGTATAGAATTCATTGGGTTTTTTTTTTTAGTGTATTCCCCAAGTTGTGCCACCATAACCACTACATCATTCCAGAAAGTTTTTATCACCCCCAAAATAAACCTTATGCCCATTAGTAGTCATTCCCCATTGTCCCCCTGACCTCCATGTTAAGCAACCACTAATCTGCTTTCTGTCCCTATGAATCTGACTATTCTGGACATTTCGTATAAATAGAATCATACAATATGTGGCCTTTTGTGACTTGTCTCACTTAGCATGATGCTTTCAACGTTCATCTATGTTATAGCTTGTATCAGTACTGTGTCCCTTTTTATTTGTGAATAATATTCCATGGTATGGATTTACCACATTTTATTTATCTACTCCTCAGTTGATGGATGTTTGGGTTATTTGCACTGTTTGGCTATAATGAATAATGCTGCTATGAACACGCATGTACAAGTTTCTGCATTGTCAGATGTTTTCAGTTATCTTAGGTGTATACCGAGGAGTGGAATTGTTGGATCATATGTTAACTCTGTGTTTAACTTGTTCAGGAACTGCCGGCATGTTGTCTAGAATGACTGCCTTATGTTACATTCCTATTGGTATTGTGTGAGTGTTCCCATTTCTCTATATCCTCACCAGTGCTTGGTATTCCCCCTTTTTTGGTTCCCCCCACCCCCAGCTTTATTGAGGTGTAATTGACATGCAAACATTTTTAAATCATAGCCATCCTCATGGGCATCTCATTGTGGTTTGTCCACCAACTTTGTATTCTCAGTACACAGTCCAGGTCTGTCTCTTGGTACACGGAAGCATCTCACTACTGAAAGGTACAAAAATCCCAAGGGATCATAGGAAAGATGATCATAATGAGAGGTTCCTAATCTTTGGGAAATCAAATATTAAAATCAGCTGCTTTTTTTTTTTTCATATAAACTGAGTCAAGAGGTAGCAAGCAAGCTCATTTAGTCATTGCTCCTGGGCACTTCCATTACTAATGGGGTGAGAACTTTCAGTAGATGGTCACTCTTAGAGTTTAGATGAATGAACTGTGCACCTTGGGATAGAGACTTAGGCAAAAGAAAAGAGAGCTCTGAAAGGAAAAGAGACCCGTTCCTTCATTTCAATTAAAGTTAAGTGCCCAATTCATGACTCATGTCTTGGCTTTACCACCTTCGCACCTTCCATGTTGTCAGATGCCTGGTGCTACATGATTGCCTGTAAGAGGGGTTTTCGACAGCAGTTTTCTCTAATTATGCGTGTTTTCATTAACAAAAGAAATATCTTTGTGGGTTTCTTAGGTACTTACAGAAATATATTCTAGCTCACTAGTAGCCAGAAGCATCTGATCTGTCTGCCTCACAGCCCTCTGACAGTTAAGCATTTACTTTTAGGCAAATAAAATGTCAGCCACCATTAAAGAGCATATGGCAACAATATGGCCATTCCCTCTTGGGACCAACCTCTCTCCAGAAGAGATGGTACTTGAAATAGGAGATGCTTTTGAATGCAGGACCCCGCTCCCCACCAACCCAGGCACGGTGGCTGGGGAGTGGGCAGGGTGCCATACACAAAAGGACTCGGGCAACCGTATCAAATGTGAACATAAGGAGCAAGCTGCCCAACCAACAGTGACCAGAGGCTGTTTGCCCTGGGCATCTGGGTCTGTGGTTAAGGGGAAGTACCGACCCTCAACTGGCCAGGATTAGCTCTATAAAATAGAAAACAGCCCCCAGAGCCGCTGAAGGAGGGGTTGGGGCCGACTGCAATTGAATGCTGTGTGTGTCGGGAGCGAAGGGAGACGTTGAAAGTGGCGTCTCCACCCGTCTCGTCTCTGAATTCACCCTGTGAATGGGGGAACACAAACTGCCTTTTCTTGAAATAGATGATGAGGGTATGGAATCCTTTTTAGTGGGTCAGCTCGTGTGCAAGTGAACGTGTGGCAACAGGCATAGGGGAAGGCTGCCTTTGCGGGGACGGCCAGTAACCATGCGGTCTGCTCAAGATTGAAAAATAAAGTTTCCCCAGGACCATCTGGGCTGCCATGTCTGCGTAGGAAACCAGAACCTGTCACTAGAGACGCCCTGATCCTTAAAACATAGTCTCAAAACCTTGCTTGTCCTGATTTGATGGAATTATGATACAGAAATAATCAAAATGTGGTGCTTGCCCCCTTGGATACAGTGGTTCCTGGTGTGATACTGTCTCTGTGTTACCTGTGTTGGAATATATCAGGTCACACTCACCAGTTTTACAACAAGTTTTTAACGTACTAGTAACTAGTTAATCATATTTCTGAGCCATATTGATGAAATCACTAGCCTTATAAAAACGTTCGACTGTGGTGTCAGAAAAACTTATACTGATTAGACATTAACATTATCAGAAATTCTCATCAACTTTAGCACTATTTTTCCACTCGTGTAAACTACTTGATTTGAATGTTTAAAGGCATATGCTGTTTCTCAAAATAAATCTAAGCCTCTTATATTTTAAAGAATAAAATAAAATAAGTAATAAGTTAAAACTCCAAAAATATCTATATAGTTACATATTCTTATAAAACTAAGAATAACAAGGTAGGGAAGCTTCTTGTTTTCAATTAATTTTGCTTGTCTAAATTGTATTTACCATACAATTTAATAGCACTTTATTATGACCCTGAATAACTGAATTAATTACAAAATTTTAAATGCTTAGGAAAGTGATGACATTTTTTAAAGTAACTTTAATATTATTGATAATGTTTTCCATAAAATATGTCTTCAGAAAATGTAGTGTGCAAATGAGAACAACAAGAAAACCCACATATTTTAATAGTGTCAGTCAATGCTTCTGGAATGCTGTTTTTACCCTTTACCAAATCGATATAACTGACAGGATGATATCATCCTTTGCTGTCTATGCTGACAGTCAATAACTTCCAAGACAACTGGCAACAACAAGTAGATCAGGAACTGTACGAACAGCAGGAGATCACAGGGGTTTTTCCAAGACTTTACTCCTCAGGATTGATGCAGACTTTCCAAATAAGAAGAAGAGCTTTCTCTGCAATTAGGGGACTGTTCCCATGTGACTGACAGAACCTGAACATTTGGATGAAAAATAAAAAATTCAGTCAATCATCCAAATGTTTGTCACCATTACATCAAACATTGGGGCACTTAAAAACATCTCAAGAAATGACTAAATTTTAAACTTTACATCTAGATAATTGAGATCATACTGCCTTAGTGTTTCCATATGAATGATAGTATGTCAAGTGTAGCATACCCTGGAGATCTGTTTTGAACCTTTATAGTCTGTAATATGTAGAATGCATATTATAATTAATGTATGGAGCTTAAAATATAAGTGAAATTGACAATCACATAACTACTCTTCCATTTCTAATCTTCCAAATATAAAAATAAATTGTGTCTACTCTTTTTCCTCATGGAGATGTTGTAAAGATTGATTTGCAGCAAAACAAAGTAGACGCTGGTAGCAGAACTCCAGGGCTCTAAAGGATTGTGACTCTGTTTAGCATGAATTTGACTTTTTGTCAAATGCAAATAGAATTCTGATTTCAAGAGTGGGAGTTTTTATCACATTTAAAAATTTTTGAAATGGTTTCATTAGTATTCAGTGGGCATTGTGTTTGATGAACGAATGAGTGAATGAATGAATGAATGAAAAACGAGTGAATGAATGAAAAAGTAGGAATTAGAAAGCATTCTCACTTCCTGGAGTTGGATTCTAGGTGATTGACAACTATGCGTTTCAGTTTCGTAGAAGTACATCCATTGCTTACTTTTCTCTAGTTTAGTCTCTTAGCAAACTGTTCAAAGTTTGGAACAGTGTTTGCTGGGAATTAACTGAAACACAAAAGCAATCCAGTGGTTGAATTCTAGATTTTCCTAATTTAATGGCATTCCTTTATCCATATTGATTGGAGCTTTGGTAAATTCAGTTGCTGATACCACCTGGATAATTTTAAGTCTGAAGCTTTAAAGAAAATGTTTCCAACATAGCTCAAACAACATAAGAATTTCATCAGTTGAAAACTAAGAATCGTTTCTGTGGGATGTGTAAAACAAGAAGCTGACCAGCATTATTTTCTTTTTCTTTAATTCAGTATCATTATTGAGAGTTATTCTTGAACTTTATGAAAACCAGATTGGGGCACAAGCATGTTCTCCATCTAATCGTGTTCAAGGAATTGGAACTGAAAATCATTCAAACTAGGAAAACATGACACTGAAAAATAGTCTGCATTCTTTATTCTACCTCAGCGTATCTGAGGCTGTTTCAGACAAGGAAGAGTTAGGTTGATAGTCGATCTGATCTTCTTTAGAAATGGATGTCTAGCTTCCCAGTCAGGAAAAGATCATAATGTTTTTTCACTCACTTTCCCACTTTGCTGGTTTATCAGCTACAACCTTTGATCCTCTCCCATTTTTCTTCAGAATGCTGTGATTTCTCACTGTTGCTCGTGGGAAAAATTCCAAACAGTGTCTGCCATTCAAGGCCCTCTCTTGTCTGGCCCGGGTGGCCTCTTAAGCCACATTCCCTACCATCTGCCTCTACCATGCAACCTTCTTCCCAGCCAAACAAGACTGTGGGCTGTTCACCAGCCTCTGTTTGGGTGCCTGTAATCTTCTCCCTATCATCTCATCTCCCAGGAGTGCCTGCTTCTTTTTCTCTCCACGTGCTGAGCGTTCCACCTGTACTTCAAGGGGTGATTCATCCCATTCATGAGGTCTCTTGAACCATCCACTCTTTCCACTCTCCTCTTTTCTCCCCTCTCCCAGCTAATCTTCCACACTCACACCCCCCCCCACACACACACAAAGACATACATGCACACACACGCATGCTGCTGTGATTTAGTCATGGCATGAATCATGTTCACACACTGTGTGTGCAAATTGTGCAAGGATATCAAACCCAAGGGACAAGTGAGGACAAAGATCCACCTCACTCCCCACTAGCCATGGCAGGTACCTCTCCCACGTGACTATGTCTATGCAAAGAGACACCCTTTTCTATTTCATATGAAGGCTTGGACTAGCACATATGAACTAGCAGCAAATGCAGTTTTGGTCATCAGCATGCATGCTTTTTAGTTTCCTTTATCAGGGCGCAAGTTTATTGAGGGCAATGACTACCTTTGTATTCCCATTATGCCTGGTACAGTGCCTTTCTTATACACAAGGTCATTCATTGAACTTAATTGGAAGGATGAAATGCATTTCTTAAAAACAATTGCTTCCACATATAAATAAATGCAAACATGAAAGCTCTATGGGAATAAAAATGGACTTTTTAACAAATGTGAAACAGCCAACTTAACCTGATTTTAAGTGTATCCTGGTCCTAAGTAATTTCCTATATAATGTAGTGTCCAGTAGTCTTTTGTGGAATTTCAAAAACCACATTCGTGATGCTGTGACAGGCCCTGGTAGAGTTGGACTGAAATCCACTCCTGACTTTGTTAAAATAGGGCAAAGAATAACATTAAGAATTGTCTGAAGTGGGCAGGATTAAGGTCAGGAGAATGCCCATGGGAGGTGAGGGAATTTAGGGAGGAACCAGTTGATCAGTCTGAGGTCAGTATACTTCCTAGAAATCTACATTAAGCCAAAAACAAAAATCCCAAAAAAGCACCACGTCTCAAAGTCCTTGAGGCTTTGCCAACACTGTATATAGTATAATTTCATGTAGCCATGCCCTCAGAGTAAAGAATTACTTTGTAAAGATTTTAGTGGAGAATTAATATTTGTTCTGATGCAATTTTATTGATAAATGGGAAGTGTCCACAAACCAAGCTTTACATACCACAAAACAAAGATGCACATAAGATAGGTTTTATGCTTATTTGAGGACATGGCCAGGACATCAAATTTCAAGTTTCAAGGGGTAACCGTTGACCAACCTTCTCAAGAAAAAAGTCTGCATTTAGGTACAAAATGGTCTACTAATTTTGCATTTAACAACTGCTTTTTGTTTTCCAGGATGTGTTGAGTTGATGTGATGAACTGTTTTCTCTTCAGGAAGAAACAAGCCTTCTCCAACCATTTCACAGTACACGTTTCTCCCCCTTTCTCCTCCCAGTCCTCTGTGATGTCAGTGTGCTTCGCTCGTTTCCATCCCAACTTGGTGGTTGGTGGGACTTACTCGGGCCAGATTGTCCTGTGGGATAATCGCAGTCATCGAAGGACACCGGTGCAGAGGACACCCTTGTCAGCTGCTGCACACACTGTAAGTCAGCTTTTGTCACTTCCCTGTCAGCCACCCAAGCCCTGTAAGGGGATGACTGATGGAAGTACGGATGCGGTCAGTAACTCCAAGCCGGAATGTATGTAATTTATAGTGACCGTAACCTGACTGACCAATAAAGCAGCGTGAAAAGTAGGCGAAGGAAGCACTGAATTTGGAAAAAAAATCTCTTAATGGTCTACAAGTTTCTGCACATCTAAAGGATCTCTTTGGATCCAAAGACCATCGGTGAGGTGAGGATGGATTAAAACTGAAAAAGACACAGGGAGAAACTTTGGAAGAGGCATTGGTGAAATTGCTGTAAAGTAACCTTTCACGTTAACAGTATAACATGGAAACTCGTATTTTCAAATGGGCCCTGAGGAGTAACCATTTCATGTCGAGGGATGGTATACGGGACTTTTGCCAACAGTCCTTTTCCATTTGTGATTTGAGGGAGTGCTATGACTTTAAATTCTGGAATGCATGGTTGTAAGTTTCAACGGTAAAGTCTACAGTGACAATATAATCCCTCGGGTTAAAAGTCAACATCTCAAAACCATTACCCACAATTTAGCAGAAGAGGTTCAGTATAGTGTTCATAAGACAACTACTCTGTCATTTCCTTTAAGAGAATGACAGGTGTGTTTAGCAGTTGTTAGGAAGAATGAGAAGACAGGCATGTCTCCATCAATCCTTGCTACCTTGACATTCAGAGTAACTGATGTTCTTTCTCTGAAATGCCCAAATTATGCCCAAAAATACAGCTCTACTATTGTTTCAATTTCCTTAATGTGGTCGCCTCATTTGTTTCACCAGCTGGCCTCAAAACCATTCTAGCTTTAAAAAAGGACTGGAGCTGCTTTACCTAAGACCATGGAGAGGAAAATTCTTCCATTCTTGTAAGATTGACAATGGGAAGTGACAAATACCAAGTCAGCCCTAATTCTGATTGACTTGGGCCTGAGACACATGCAGGTGAAACTAGTTCTTGGGAATCTTGGAAAATTGCTCTTGCCTACCCCACTTCTCCAAACTAATAACAGAAAATTGTGACCCAGGAGAAGACGGCTTGATGCAGGTGTTTGCTCAAGTAGCATGAATCCTCTTCCTGGCTGTATGTGCATATCTGGTGTGTTTATGAGCCTATCTTGTGAAATTGCAAATATTATAAATCCAAATGTTAGAGCAATAAGCTTTTGGGGAAAATCTAAATCCAGGAGCTCTTCCAAAGAGTTAAGCTTTCTTTTTCAAGTAACTTAGGATATGATCATCACAGCTAAAATACGATTATTATCGGGCACCTGGGTGGCTCAATCGGTTAAGCGTCCAACTCTTGTTTTCAGCTCAGATCATGATCTCACTGTTCATGAGATGGAGCCTGGCATTGGGCTGTGCGCTGACAGCACGGAGCCTCCTTGAGATTCTCTCTCTCTCCCTGTTTCTCTGACCCTTCCCCACTTGTGAGAGCTCTCTCTCTCGCTCTCTCTCTCTTTCCCCCAAAACAAATAAGTAAACATTAAAAAAAATTTAAATACTATTATTATCAAACAGTAACATATTTCTGTTTGAAAAGAAAACTTTTTTTTTCTCTTTTGCTGCATTTTGTTGAATCCGTAGCTAAAAGGGCACAGTTAATTTTGTGACTGCCTTTCAACTTCCACTAATGCCTGGCTGATTGGTACCAGGATCAAAAGTGGTTAAGGAAAAAGAGGCCTGCCACAGATTACTAATTTCCTTTCACACCCACCACACATATGCATTTGGGACAACAGGAAATCCTAATTAAAGCAAAACCCTTCTGCCACACAGTAAGTTTATTCCTTAAATAAATAAAAACAATCTGGCATCTATACTGGAAAAATGAGCTGTAGCATTGAGTTTTTTTCTTTCCATTAAATAGAGTTGTGTGTGTGTGTGTGTGTGTGTGTGTGTATGTGTGTGTGTGTAGGCATGCCCACGTGTCTACTTCTGGTTTCTTTACATCTCTCTCTTTTCTTTTAAGCCAAGTTTTATTACTCATGAAAGCACAGGCCAGTAGTACTGATTAAAGCCAGGGAGGGGCTACCATGCACATTCTTACTCCAGGCAGTTGGCTCTATACATTCTTCTAGATGCTTTCCTTTCCCTTCTATACGCACCCTTAGGAGTCCCAGTCCACTAGGATTTTAGTGCTTTGCGTTGATGCTTGGTGGTTAACAAAGAAACCCCAGTGGACTCTTGCTGAAAAACACTAGGTGGATTTCAGATTCATAACAGTGTTTGGACCTCCCCTTCCATTCTTCTGTCTGCTGTTTTTAGGTGAGAATTTGTTTCCTCCATTCTCCTAGTTGATTTGAATGCTGTGTGACTTGGGCCTTGAGTTTGAACGTTCACTGCTGCAGGTTTTGCACACACCAGAGGCTTGGGAAAAACCCTTGTCCACAGTCCCACAACCAGTCGGTCCTCTTGAAATTTAGAGACCTGATCAAGATACCATTGAGTTTCAGATCCCTGACGTACTCACCACTGTCCACATCCACCAAGGCTGATTGAAAATTTCTGCAGGAATATGGTGTGAATAAGACCTAGGGGTTTATTTAGTTGGATGCCCATCAGCATGGGTAAAAGAGAGGATGACACAGTTGCCAAAAAAGCAAATGTAATCTTAGCATACAATACCACTGGTGTACTTTTTATCATATGAGAGGTGACAATTCAACACTCCCTAGATTTCTATATTTTCTTGGCCAGAATATAGGTCGACATTTGTGGTTCTTTCTCATAACTCCACTGTAAGAGGATCTCAGGCAAAATATAACATATTCAAAAGAGAGTGACCAGGATGAGGAGGGAACTGAAAGCCTGAAAGCCAGGTACTCGAGAACCATTGGAGGAATTGGCGATGATTAGTCTGAGTTAGATAAGACTAGAAGGGAGGGGTGAGAAAACAACAGTCTATAAATATTGTTTGGACTTGATCTGTAGGATCCCAGAAGGCACTGAACTAAAGTATCTCCTTGAGCTTTCTTTATCCCCAGTGGTGGAAAGAAGAACTCCCCAGGAATCAGGGCAAAAAACTGGTTACCCTTGAGAAAGGTGTTTCAGAAGAGTTTGGATCCACCTCTTGGTGGAGACAAATGAGTAGCTGTCCTCGATGATTATTATGACTCCTTCTGACCAGGAGTTTATATGATAATAATAGTTTGGGAACCATCCTGTATATAATATCAACTTTCCAATATTAAAGATTGTTTCATTGTCATTGTGGCTAGGTATTATGGACAGTAACTCATCAAGAGTAAGACTTAGGCTGTCAGCTATTTGCACAGAGAGGCACCAACTAAGTTGTGGTTTGGCCCGTGATGGCTAAACTGCCTGAAATCTAACCCACATTACTGCTAGGTTCTGCTTATGCTAACCTTCCATTTAGTATTTAATGTGCAGCTGCAAATGATTTTAGCTTACCATTTAGGATTCTACAGAGTGGGGATTGCCTGCTAGAGTTATGACAGGAGGTAAGAGCATCTTGCTTATGATTCCCGGGATGTATAAGTGACTTTTATCAAGGCCCTGGCCAAATCGAAGCCTCGGTAGTAGCCCAGATGATATTTTGAAAAATAAATCTATCATTATCCTAGATTTTGCAGTAACATAAAAGAACCTAATTTTATCACAAGGTGCACTGTGCCAGTAAGTCCCGCTACCAATATCTCCCCCGCAAATTAAAGAGACTGATGAATATTAACCACTTTTTATAAAGAATGTTAACAAATGTTTGGCAGGGTGGCTAGAATGCATTAAACTCCAGATTTAGTAACACATATTCCTTCCAAAAGTCAATAGTTCCACTCTTTTGAAAGCTGTCTGTTTTCATCACTCATGGTGAGCTTAGAAGCCAAACTATGTGCTGCTTCTGCCCCATCAGTCATCATTGGCTGCAGCTTCCTTCGGCTCTGTTGGACCGCCTCTGACTGAGCAAGGTGAAGCTTGGTAAGTATTTCCACTACTACATGTTGATGCCAGAGCTTTTAGAAAGAAATCAGGTTCAAATCAAAAGTGGCAAATGACCTGAGGCTTGTATTATTGTAGGCTTATGTCAACCTTTAATCCTTGTTTTAGAGTAATGTGTTTGACACTTCAGCGTAAGCATTTCCTCCTGGATTGGCGTCTAATCCTCCATGTTTATGTTTTTGCAGCATCCCGTGTACTGTGTAAATGTTGTTGGGACCCAGAATGCTCATAACCTCATCACTGTCTCTACCGATGGTAAAATGTGTTCCTGGAGCCTGGACATGCTCTCAACTCCACAGGTGGGTTTGTTTTCCCCTACACATAAGAGCATCCTGGCTAAAAGAGATACTTGCCTAATGGAACATAGTTCCTAAAAGCCAAACCCTCACATCCTATGGGAGCTAAAACCAATGGATGCACTTGAAAGAGTGGGGCCTGCTTTCAGCAGTCTCCTCCCGAAGCCAAAACCCATTTCCTTTACCACAAATCATGTAATTATTGTAATACGTTAATCCTTAGGTCAGTTTCAAGTGAAAATGAAATAATCCATTTTAAAGCATAGTAATTATAGAAGTTGCCTGTGGTATGAATTGTACTTACCCTAAAGCATTGTTAAACAAATGCAAACGAAGTTGGAGCTCAACAGAGCAATCCCTTAAGGGCACTTGCCTTGAAGGAAAGGTATCCCCACAAAACAGAAACCCAAGCCCTTGCTTGCATCCTTAGCCTAGACGGATGCCTGTGTGTATGAAGAATTTGTCCAACCATCTGTTTTCTCCTCTGGAATGTTTGTTAGGATGGCTCCTGCCATTCCTTGCTCAACAAATGAGAAGTTGAAAATGAAAATGTTCCAAAATGTCCAAACCACTACTGATTACAGTAATGGAAACCAAACAAATAAGCACAAGGGTAAGAGACCACTGCAGGGAGCCATCGAAATGCAACTTGCGGAATATATCTATGTATTCAAGATGCATGCATACACACATACACACATGCATAGACACACTCTGTCCACATTTCTTTATGGGAAAAAACATAGTTCATTGTCCTCCAACTAAAAACACACAGAAGAGTTTACTGTTAGAGACTTTGACAAAAATGTGAGGAAACATCAGGAAAATTATAAACATATCTAGGAGATAATTCGAAATTTTAACTTTCCTATTCCGTTTCCTGGAATAATGACCCTAGAATGTCTGCCTCCCAATTTTCGAAGACATTGGAGTTTCAAGACACATAAGGAAATGTGGAAACCATAAACAGCCTCCTATAAGTCTCCAAAAATACAGATGTGGAGAATATTAAGACTAAGTAAATTCTTTTTATAATTTGGGGTCGGGGGAGAGAGAGCTAATAGGCTCCTTACTATTTAAGTTCATCTATTCTGACTAAGCATTACCATTATACAAGTTGGGAGTTGTGTGTGGGTATTTTATAGCTTTGTCTTAAAATTCTCAGCAATATGTTCTCTGCTTTTAAAAGCATGGAGATTACAAACAGATATAAGAGTGAACCCTCTAGTTAGGAATTTTTAATTGCCCATTTGGCTGATTAAATGTGTACTTGTTTAAGTTAAAACCAGTCGTACAGGGGATACAAGATGGTTCTTATTAATTTTAGCATGCCTGCAGACTCCTGTCCTGGTACAGAGATTGAAAGCTTCATGGTATATCCATGGATGGCAAGCAGACAGCATCCAGTCATCACCTTGGTCCCTCTGTGTTCCAAGTGGGTGACCGAGAGACCGTACCTTTCCTGCTGCTAATTTTAGCAATGGAGCAGACCACTGGATGGTTCCGTTTTCTGTATTGTCATAATGCCCCCTCCCTGATGCGCTCACTATGGGTGTGGATCTCATGTACTGCGAGCATGTCACATGACCACACAATCTACCCAGACTGTTAGCACACGCAGCCAATTTCTGGACTCCTTGGCTAAGACAACCTGGCTTATTCGTTTGCACAAAAAGACTAAACTCCTTAGCAGCTATAATGGCATGATCCCCTAGAATGATTTTTTAAAATCACTTCAGGTACACAAAGTAGGCTGTTTTGATGTAAATAGCCAGAAACATTTAGGGATGTTGGTTACACTTAATTACTCTTCACTGTCATTAAACTTCATTCAGCAGAATGTCTCTTAAGATACATGGATTCCTGATTTTGAAAATAATCTTAGATAAAATAAAGGCTTTCCTTTGTTATTTTAAAGACTTATTTAAATACCGTCCTCTGTAGGCATATAGCCTATACACCCAACGGTTGCCCTTCATGAAATCATGTCCCCTTTGAAATCTGTTTTTTATGACTTGAGTGACAACTTTCTGGTTTTAGTCCATGGAGGACACACACTCCTGCTTTGACAATATGCTTAGTACATCTGATATTAATACACGTGTATTCTCACGAACAATTGATTTTGAAAATGTTTGTAAATACAAGGGTATTGTGTGTTTTATTAAAGCCTGGGGCTGACAAGTGTAACCATTACAGTATTATCTTTAGTTTCTGCACCATTAGTTTTGAAATTCTCACCTGTCATCTCTGCCTGACTTAAGAAGCAGCAGCACACGCTGATGAGATCCAGCCGGCCTGAAACCAGAGATACACAGAAGCATGAATGTCAGGGGCAGTAAAGCGTGGTTTCTGGCACAGCCAGGGTCTTTTGTAACGCTGTGTGAAAAGCAAACAGACGACTTAGCCAAATGATTTTTCCATGCTGTCTTTGGCATGGCAAGGAGTTGACAGAAGGAATATAACCACGCCGTGTTTTGGTAGGAGAGCATGGAGCTGGTGTACAATAAGTCCAAGCCTGTGGCTGTTACCGGAATGGCTTTCCCGACGGGAGACGTCAATAACTTCGTGGTTGGCAGTGAGGAGGGTACGGTCTACACAGCCTGCCGTCATGGAAGGTGATTTTGTGTTTTCTTACTGATGACGTGTTTCTCATTTCCGAAAGTCTGTTATCGCATTCTGGATTATAACCACCTTGCGTTATGAGAAGGGCGATATCTGCAGGCATACAAAGCACACCTCAAGTTTCTATTACCTTATGGCATCCATCTGCTCTGATCATTAACCACAGTGAGCCTTGGATGGTTCACAGGCCTTGAGGAAAAAGGTCCAAGCTTCTTAGCATATCATGTAAGACCCTTGCAAGCCTCAGCCTTCAGGCACCAGCCATGCACACACCAGGGATGACAGCCCCCAAATATTGCTTATCCCACACACCTCCATATGTCCCCACACTCCATTTCTTCCGTCAGGTCTGGCACTTCTCTTTTTGGCCTGATTAACTCCTTGGACTTCAAGAGCCAGAGCAGAGGTCCTTCCACACTGAAGCCTCTCCTGACTCTCTTAAGCAGACAAAACCACTTCCTCCTTTATGGTTTCACAGAATTTCCATTCCTTTCGTTCGCTCATGTCCTCAAGGAATTCTTACTAAGAACCTTCCATGTGCCCAGCACGTTTACATCATGAGGATGCGGTAAGGAAAGAAACAGAAGTGGAGATCATATTCTGATTGAGGGTGAAAGACAATAAACTAATACACAAGGAAATATGTGGCTTAAGATGATAGTACTATAGAGAACATTTAAGTAGAATAAATGAAATGGGACCACGGGCTGTAAGATAGGTTTGCTATTTTGTATATTTTTATACCTGCTTCTACAATCCATTAATTGCATTTTATTTCAACTATTCATTCATTTGCCATTTTTCTCTTACTAAACTCTTTCCATTTCATCATTGATTTTCTGCCCGGGGCCTGACACATGGTATGTGAGGAGCTAAAAATCTATATGGAGCATAGAGAAATGACAGTCTCCAAATAATATAGAGAAATGCCTTGGGGCTCTTCCTCCCCTTCAGGGAGGCTGGAATGGTATGAGATACAAGCCACCATGAAGTTTGTAAGTGATAAGAATTCGGCCTTGGTTGAGAGATCGGCAAATGCCCCTGGAAAACCATCAGGATGAAGTAGAATCCAATAATTAGAATTATTGTAAAATTGCATGCAAGGCTTAATGAGTGGCTTCACCATCTCTTGAAAGGTTCGCTGTGTTCGCCCTGGTACTTAATTTTCTTTCACTTTAGGAGTTCTAATTCAATTGATTTTTCATCTCTTCTACTCAGCCCAGGCTATTTAGATTTAATGAGAAATCAGAAATTGTTCCAAGTTTATGCTCCTGTGTTTTTGTGATTTGTAGAAGCGATAAGTGATGTGATTCTTCCATTCACACAATATGAGCTGTGACGCTCCTACTGTTCTACACATAGCAACAAGCAGTATTTCCCCTGCTCACATGATTTAAAGATGAGTAGGAAGATATGCCTCATGGTTCCATGCCCATAAAACTGACGAAAACCATGCATTAAGGTTTTACGAGAGCATAAAAAGATCTGATAAAATTGTTCATTCATGCAAACATTCGCAGCACACCTACTTTGAACAAAGCACATTGCTCGATGCTTCCAGGCACGCAGACATTATTTAAACCTGGTTTCTGCCTTCAAGAAAGTGATGATAGTGGGAAAGATAAATGCACAAATATCTGCCGTACAGGTAGAATGTCATACGTGGCATAAGAGAGGCACAGAGAGGGCTGTGGACCAACTATGGAGTCACAGGTCTATCTACACATTTATTAGAATCAACAGGCATATAGGTTCTGGTGGCGTAATTCAGGACCTTAATTATCTGAAGGCTACAGAACATGTTCATTGATAACCTTCAGGGTTTTTTTTTTTCTTTTTTAGTTTCTCTAATGTGAATACCGTTTTACATGATGAACATTTTTGCTCTGTGGCTATTGTCCATTTTAAACACAATCAGAATATGCACTATGGTTCCAAAGAAGGGTACCCAAGGTAAAAACCACAAATCTTTTTACAACGAGCTTGATTTTGCTTCTTACATTGGTCCATCCATCTGAAATATAAAATACAGATCTTAATAAAGTTGTAACATAGCAAGAATTTGGCTTAGTAATTTTAAATGGGTCACATAGGGCTACGGGGGAGTGGTGGGAGATTTCTATTTTTCAACTAACATAGAGAAGGTGAAAATCCACTTCCATAAATTAAATAAGGTCCTCATTTTGCACCCTATAAACTCTTTCAGGATGCTGTTAAGAGCAAGTGGAGTCTCACCAGGGGCCACTTCAAAGATCAGTTCCTCGTGTTCTTTAGAACAGTTTAAATGATCACGTGTGGAACTGCTGTTAGCAGTTTCACTGGGAATAATTTTTGAGTGCCTGTTACATGGAACATGCACTGTAGCATTTTCTCATGATTTCAGATTTTGCCGAGCACACTGACATTTATTGGTGCTCCAGAAACGCAAATGTTTTAATAACTTAATTCATTTCGCTTTTCTTGACATAATATTTAGATTCCACAATCCCTAAGTATTTGTCATATTTATAACCTCATGCACATGGATTTTTAAAATCCAGAATTTCTGGTATATTTTTTAAGTGGGTATGATTATGTGCAGACTACTGTGTGATAACAGGGCTGGAAATAATCCCAGCTTAGTTAAATAAGCGACATATGTCCTCGGATAACTTTCAAAATATGTATCACTACTTCTCAAGTGTGCTTCTTTTTTTTTTTTGGTGGGTGGGGAAGGAAGGCCTAAGTTTGTCTATTTTCCTTTATGGTTTCTTTCAACAAATATTTATTGAGCACATACTATATGCCAAACACTTGGCAACAAGAAAAACCAGGCACCAGCCCTTACAGAAGTTATATTTCATAGACTTGAAAACTTCTTTTAGCAAAACCATTATTTTCTAAGTATCACATTGAAGTTTTGCATATCATATTGTGGTGGGCAAGGGGTTCCACAAAATAGCACCTTTTCAGATAGTCAACTTTATTTAAGAAATTCCCTTGAAAAGATAAATGCAAGTATACAAGGATATGTGGAGTTTTGTAGCCAATGGGGTTCCCGAAGGAGTTAAAATGGAATGTGTGCCCAATGTCATCATGAGAGTCTTATTAAATAAATATGAAAGCTTCTGAGATAAAAAAAGTATGTATGTTTTCCATTGATGTGCTATACCAACGATGATAGGATTTGAGAAACTTCTAAAAAAGGAATTTTAAATGACAAAATTTGATACTAAATTGTGAAGGTTAAAAAGATTATATTGCTCCATATTATTTTTTAATCATTAAAAGTAGTCAAGAATTTTACTTCTCTCAAGATAACTGTGAAAGTGGTTTCATTTTTGGTGGTTTATGGTTGTTCTTCTAAATTACAGAGAAGTAATCATGCAGAGACAAGTTCGGTTTGTTTTTTTTTTTTAACTAATCGCTGCTTTGCAGAGGTCACTGAAATTCTATTCATGTGTGGTCTTCGTGCAGCAAAGCAGGTATTGGTGAGGTCTTTGAAGGTCACCAAGGGCCAGTGACTGGAATTAACTGCCACATGGCTGTGGGCCCAATTGACTTTTCACACCTGTTTGTCACGTCATCATTTGACTGGACCGTCAAACTGTGGACCACAAAGGTAAGAATACCCTGATTTAAGATCTCAGGTAACACATAGGCAAAGAGGACAGTTTTATTGTTCACAGCCTACTGGTGAGTGCAGTCTGCCTCAGAGCTAAAAGCTCAGTTTCTCCATCCACTTTATCTATTTTAAAATATGTAAGTAATACTTGAAAGCATTCTAAACGTGAAAAGTCCCAACAGTTCAAATAATAATAAAATGGAAGTCCTTCTTTGCTAACACTAATCCTGCCCACAACATCCCCTCCTGCACTACCATCTGAGCCCTCTCCCCAGAGGTGACCCTCTTGGAGCAGTCTAGTGTGGGTTCGGTAAGCACTGACTTACATGCATATGTACTTATGGAAATATGACTTGAGACTTGGTGTTTTGGTTTGGGGGTTTGGGTTTTTTGTTTGTTTGTTTGTTTGTTTGTTTTTTGAGCCCTTGGTGGCTTTTAAGCTGGCAAATGGCACTGTATTAGTTGTGTTTTCAAAGGCAATTCTGACCATGTTGGAGAGCCAAGAAAGGAACGACCATCTAAAAGAAAGGCGCAGTAGTCCAGGGAATAAATGAAAGCAGCATAAACCAGTAGTTTGGGGTGGAAGGAAACAGATGGATTCGAGAACTGTTTATAAGGTACAGGCAACAGAAATTGGTGACTGATCTGATACAAAGATGGTGAGAGAGGGAGTCATCAGGAAAAAACCAAAGTTATGGCTAGAGCAACTAGCAATCTGTGCTCATCTATCAAGGCATTCACTGCATGGAGACATTAGAGGAAGGGCGCGTCGGCAAAGAGCATTGTGCGGGTTAAATTTAAGGTGCCTGGGTGGCACGATTCACGATCTCCATCAGACGGTTTGATATGTGGGACGGAAGCAGAGGGAGACCTCTCGACTGCGGGTACGTACTTAGTAGCAGTCAGAATAGCAATCACAGAGCACCTGGGTGGCTCAATCAGTTAGGCATCTGACCGGCTCAGTTCATGATTCCACGGTTTGTGAGTTCAAGCCCTGCATTGGGACAGAGAGCCCACTTCAGATCCTCTGTCTCCCTCTCTCTCTGCCCCTCCTCTGCTTGTGCAGGTGTACTCTCTGTCTTTCAAAAATAAATAAACGTTAAAAAAAAAAAAAAAAAAAAGAATAGCAATCATTATTATAGTCCAAGGAGTGTATTTTAAAAGAAATGTTAAGACTAACAGGGAGCTTGGGTGACTCAGTCAGTTAAGCATCTGACTCTTAACTTTGGCTCAGGTCATGATCTCATGGTTTGTGGGTTTGAGCCCTACATAGGGCATGGAGCATAGGGCTCCATGCTGACAGTGCAGAGCCTTCTTGGGATTATCTCTCTTTGCTTCTCCCTCCACTTGCATGCTCATGCTCTCTCTCTCTCTTTTACTCTCAAAATAAATCATTTAAATAAACTTAAAAAAAATAAATGTGAAGAGTAGATCTAGAAAAACAGGACTGTTTAGGAACTAGAAAAGAAGATTAAAAGAACACCAACCCTTGGGGCGCCTGGGTTGCTCAGTTGGTTAAACATCTGACTTCACCTCAGGTCATGATCTTGCAGTTCATGAGTTCGAGCCCCGCACTGGGCTCTATGCTGACAGCTCAGAGCCTGGAGCCTGCTTTGGAATCTGTGACTCCCTCTCTTCTGCCCCTCCCCTGCTCATGCTCTGTCTCTCAAAAAATAAATGAACGTTAAAAAAGAAAAATTTTTAAAAGAGCACCAACCCAAGAAATAGGGGGAAAAATTACAACTTTGGGGTACGAATGGAGAAGAAGAGGACATAATTGGCCTCAACTATAGGAAAAACAACTCACCTATAAGAGAAATTCAATTAAAACCAAGTTGAGAAACTTCTTTTCAGCTATCATACTGACAAAAATTCAAAAGCAATATAATCTGTGATAAGACAGAAAGAACCAGCCATTCTCATACCTTGCTGGTGCAAATGGAAAATGGCACAACACTGGAGAGAAGAATTTGGTAATATATAAAAAATAATTCACCATGCATATTTGCTCATTGTTAGAGCAATTCCTGCTTCTAGGAATCTATGCCAAAGGTATACTAGCAAAAATAAGAAAAGACATCTGCAGAAGGAGATTCATTGAAAGGCTACTTTGAATAGCAAAAGACTGGAAAGGACCCAAGAGTCCATCAGTAGGGCTCAGGACAAATCAAAAGTAGTGAACATCCACACAAGAGAGAACCATTCAAGGAGAGGAAGAAATGCAGAAGGTTTCTTCATACTAGTATGGAGTGGTGCCTAGGATGTATTTTTAAATGAGAAAAGTAAGGTGGAGAAAAGTATAAATAGTACATTGTCATTGTTTAATATTTATACATGTTTAAGATGTTGGAATGATAGACACATATACACAAAATTATTACTCATAGGGAGGCAGGAGGCTGAAAGAAACAAAGAGAATAGCTATACTTTTTTTTTTTTTTTAAATACTGTGTACTTTTGGTTTGGGAACGATGTAAATATTTTTCATAATTACAAAATGAAATAAATTTTAAAAGTGGTTCCTAAAAAATGTGAAGTAACATGAAATGAATCACCCTTACTGTGGTTCAAATGGGAAGCAAACCCTTATAGTATGGAATGATTCAAAGTGACTTTAAAAGCCTGTATTTTGACTCTACAGCCCGAAAAGGATATATTTTAAAGATAACAGGAACTCGATGAAAATTTTTAACTACTTTTCATACTCACATTGCTGGTGGTTGTATTGTTACTTTACTCTCATACCATTGTATTTGTATCATGAGATAAATGAAATGGCTGCATTTGTGTCATTGAAGAGTGATATCAGCTGGGTTGAAAGAAGATACAAATGCATGAATTGAGTAAAATCTCTGTAGTAATCCTGAATACAGGTTGTATGCGTCAGTAAAAACTTGTGGTGTATGTTACCTTTAAATCTAAAAAATACAGGGGCACCTGGGTGGCTCAGTCGGTTGAGCGTCCGACTTCAGCTCAGGTCATGATCTCACAGTCTGTGGGTTCGAGCCTCGTGTCGGGCTCTGTGCTGACAGCTCAGAGCCTGGAGCCTGTTTCAGATTCTGTGTCTCCCTCTTTCTCTGACCCTCCTCTGTTCATGCTCTCTCTCTGTCTCAAAAATAAATAAATGTTAAAAAAAAAAAACCTTTAAATCTAAAAAATACATATTCAAAGCTCTATTTACCAAAAAGGTCCAGAAACAATGAACAATTCAATAGCAATGAGACTCCTGGTGTCCAGATTGTGCTCTGTAAATACCAGTTTCACTAAAAGAAACCAGAGATTCTAAAAGAAATTACTGATTCTAGATCTGGAGCAGGAAATGTATAAAATGAAGCTGGAATATTTCATCATAATAGAAATCAAGGAAGCTACCAAACACTGCATGTTTCTTGTCAAAGGTCTTAGCAGCCAATTTGAATAGGCTTCTGCTGTCCAGAGAATATCAATAAGGGTAATAGATTCATGAGTTCATAATAATACTGAAAAAAGGGGGAAAGAACCTCATTAGTCATATTTGGAGAATTTTAGGGAAACAAATTCAATATTTTGGAAATTAAAGAAAGAATCAATTATTTAAATTATTTATTCTGAAAGATTTAAACATTTATTCTGTCTTTTCTATATGATTTGTATGTCAGGGCTACTAAATAATTGATAAAGGGATGTTCTAGAAATATTCCAGCTAATAGAGGAAGATAAGATTTGCTTATCACCACTCTGGAACCTCTAATGATTTAGGTAATGATTATTGCTGATAACATTATAAAAATAGAAACAACTTTCACAGTTATGGAAGTGTAGAATACTTCTTTTGAAGTAGATTTGTCCCCCAAATAAAATTCAAATCCTATCAATCCACCAGATCTCTAAATTTAGAGGCAATTGGAGATAAATAAACTAAATACTAAATAATACTACAGAGATGGAATCAGTCAAATTAAGGCTGTGGAGAAATCTATGGCACAGCTGATCTCCTTTCTGCAACATTTTCTTTGAAAACCTTTTTTTCAAAGAAAATAAAAGAAATGGAGGTGGAAACTATGTATCAAAACAAAATAGAACCAAACAATACTTGAGACATTTCAACCAATCTTAAAATACTAATCCTGCATAGATCTTGATCCAGACAAGCAACCCTTTGAAAAAAGTGGAAGGTTATCAGGAAAATGGGAAAATTGACTATAACATTTGATGATATTTATGGATTATTATTTTTAGATGTGATAATTATATTTTGATCATCTTAAGTGGTTTTACCTTTTAGAGATGCACACTGAAATCTTACAAGAGAAATCACATGATGTAAGAAATTTGCTTCAAAATAATCAGTTGGGAAGGGAGAGCATGTGGATATAGACGAATAAAATTGTGCTATATTGATAAGTATTGTAGCTGGATATTGATATTCTTCTATTTCTGAATGCATTTAAAATTTTCTATAGTAAAAAAAAAAAACTAAAAAAAAAATAAACAAAAGAGAAGGGAATGACCAACAGTAACAAATACTTCATGGAAGTATCGTCAAGACTAAAATGCATCCATTGTATTTGGCAGCCTCACTGTGCCCATGGCAAGTACAGTTCCACTGGCATGTTGAGGATGGTACATGAATAACAAGGAGTTAAGGAGTGAGTGAGAAGGAAGGAAGCATTGAAGAAAACTCGAGAAGTTTGGCTATGAGGAGAGGAAGTTGGGAGGTAGAGAGAGAGTTTTCCTTTTTTCTATTTTTTTTTTTTTTAAAGATCACAGAGATGTTTGAGGATGTTGCTGTTGTAGAATAGGCAGCAAAGAAAAAGAGTAGAAAACCTGCAAGTGTAAAATGGAGAAAGGGCCCTGAAGGTGTTGGGGTAAATGAGATGCATAGCATGGGCAATGGGTAATATTGATATTTGGGCAGTGGCATGCCTTCTGTTGTAACAAAGGAACAGGAAAGGAAGGGGATGAATACGCAAGTGGGTAGGTGTGGTGAACGAAAGCAGAGGGAACCCTCCTGGGTTTTCTCAGTGAAGCAGGATGTGAGGTAGTCTGCTGAGTGGGAAGCTGAGGTGCTGAAGGGAGCAGGTTGCAGCTGGCCATGGGAGAGAAGAGGAAGAGCTGATTAAGGAAGCAAAGATGGACTCTGGGAGGTGTCATTCTAATTATAGTGGCATCGATCTTCAGGGCCAACTTCCTCCAAGAGAAATTAGCAGCAGAGATATGGATATGGATGAGGGGGACACTTAGTTGGATCCAGGGCCAAAGCTTTCCCAGAGTGCGATGGCGCGACAATAGAACATGAGATTGGAAATAAGGACAAGAGCATGTGTGATGTTAGAGGCTAAGGATTCTATGCTCTGGAGCTGAAGGGAAATGAAAACAGGAGAAAGTAAAAGAGCAAGGGGTTGGAAGCCCCTAGAAGATCAAAGAATAGGTATGAAGGAAGGAATTGAGTAAGAGAATTAGTAAAATAAGAGATTATTGTTAAAAAGTGGGATGTTTGGATTTAGTAATGAACGACTGAAATAATTCCAAGTGGTAAAAACAAAACAAAACAAAGCAATAGCTCCAGGGTGTGGTCATATTGTAACTGAAGTCAAGCAGACGTGAAGTTCATTGGAGCTGAGGGGGTCTGACTGGGATAGAAAAGTACATAGCAAGCCCCATGCTAAAGTCACCAGTGAATTAGGAAGAGAGATCAGAAAAGGTAAGGATGATACAGAGAATGGCCTGAGCTTAAAAGAAGCAGGACTTTTTATAGGACATCTACACCCTGGAGAGCAAATAAGAAGCTGACCCTCTCCCTCTTCTGAAATAGAATATCTAGTAATGAACACTTTCTCCTGGAGGACACAGCAGGGGCGGTGGTGAGCTTATGAGAGAAGTGGGGAGGGAGGTTCCCCTGAGACAGGAAGCAGAGGGAGCTTTCCATGAAAAGCCTGAAGATGGAGGCAAATGAGTTCATCATGGAATGGGAGACATGGAGAGCATGGTGGAAACATCTAGAAAGGGGGAGAGCACTGAGTGGTTGGTGCAGGTAAAACAAGTACTAACAGAGATTTCTAGACAATGCTATGAGAATTTAGCAAAAATAGGGAGGGGAGATACAAAAAAAGGAGCCTGGAATTCTGAACAGAATGCTAATTTTTGCAAATTCTAGTGAGGACAGCAAACAAGAAGAAAGGATTAAAGTACATTGCATTGCCCACCCTCCACCTCCCCATCACACCAGATTTCATCATTAAACCACAGTCAGGGGAGGCTTCACATTGAAGCAGAAACTTTGTTGGAGCACTTTACCTGGCAAACAGAGGACAAGGCTGCATTCTAGCAGCTGAATCAACAAGAAGCCATTTTCATCTGAATGGTTAAAAGGTAGGGATCCACTCAGGAAATACATGTGATGAACTGGAAAGATAGGTCTATACTTGGTTGTGTAGATTTATTTTTATTTTATAAATTATGGCAAGTCATTTTAGGACCAAATTAATCAAAACTTAATTCTAGGGAGTTTTCTATGGAAGATGAATTTGCAGGGACTGGGGGTGGTGGAGCAAGACCACCATTTACTGAGGTCATACAGTATGCCAGGCATTATGCTAAATATACTACATGCAATACATAGTCCATTAATTCCTCACAGTAAACTCATGAGTAGTTGCATTACTCCATTTTGTAGAAGAAGAAATAGACATAAGAGAGTTGAACTAACATCCCTGGTGTGCTCAATGAGAGCCTGGGGTATTCAAACCCAAATGAGTGTGACTCCCAAAGCTGTGATCTTTTCCACACAAGCATGCTAAGCCCAGAGACAGGACATCCAGTTTTAAGGCTAGTGTGACCATCCAGGTGAAAGTCAGAATTTTGGCAGTGGCAGCAATGGTGAGTTTGTGGAGAACACAAGTCTAAGAGAAAGAAACAAGCAGATGTGACCAAGTGACTGGATTTGAGAGCAGAGTCAATGACAATTCTGATATTTCTGCCTTAGGCATCTGAGTAAAAGACTGATGGTGCCAGTGACTGAGATAGAAAATAGAGGAAGAGCAGGCTTATGCTGGGGGCAGAAAATTAGCAGTCTGGGGCATGCTCCAGCTGAGGCACCTGGAAATTCCTAAAAGATAATCGAAAATACCGGAACTCAGGGTTAAGAGTGTAGGTAAAAATCTGCTTTGATCTCAGGGTTGTGAGTTCAAGACCCACGTTAGGCATAGAGCTTACATTTTTAGAAAAATCTAGATATGGCGGTGATCAACCTATAGTCAGTCATTGATTCCAAGAGAAAATTAAGAAGAAAATGTCAATTGAAGAAGAGAGGGTACAACATGGGAACCACAACTGCTTCAGGAAGAGAAAGAATACATGGATGGAAAAGACAAGAAGAAGGTGACATTGACCTCAAGACAGACTGAGGCTGGTTGCAGAACAAGAAGAGCAAACAGGAGACAAGAAAACAAAGATCACTCTTTCAGACTAGGGGCCAGAACTGAAGGAGACAGAGTGGTGGCTAGCAGGAAAAGCCAGGCCCACGAAGGACTTGGTTATTATGCTTTTTTTTCTCCCAAGATTTTATTTATTTATGCTGACAGAGAGAGAGAGAGAGAGAGAGAACTAGCAAGGGACACGCAGAGGGAGAGGGGACAGAGGATCTGAAGGGAGCTCCATGCTAGCGTCAGAGAGCCTGATGAGGGGCTCAAACTCACAAACTGAGATCATGACTTGAGCCGAAGTCAGATGCTTAAAAAACTGAGCCACCCAGGTGCCCCCAAGATTTTATTTAAATTCAAGTTAGTTAACATATAGTGTAGTATCAATTTCAGGAGTAGAATTTAGTGACTCATCACCCAGTGCTCATCCCAACAAGTGCCCTCCTTAATACCCATCATCCCTCTAGCCCATGCCCCCTCCCCCCTCCCACATCAACCCTCGGTTTGTTCTCTATCATTAAGAGTCTTTTATGGTTGTCTTCCTCTCCGCTTTTATCTTATGGAGGAGCCAGTGAAAAGTGCAGATTGATAGTGAGTAGACTGAAAATTGAGAAGGATGATATCAGGTGCCAGTGTGGGGTTGGGGAGGGGAGTAGAGGCAGGACACTGCTAAGGCTGGAGAAAGATTGGATGGGTTTAGCTGAATGCAAGTGGAAGGCAGAGCAGAGAGAGAAGGTCCCTGTTCTCTGGTGAGGTCAGAGGTGTGCTCATCCACTGACAGCGATGGGAAGTGGGATATGGTAGGGAGAGGAGGGGAGCTGCAGGTCATGTAAGAGAAGGGACAGCTCCCTGCCTCCAGAAGATGTCTGAATGGTACCAATTTGAGGACCAACTGGGGCCAAATATCAAAGATGCATTTCATAGGTGATATCTAACACTCCCCCACCCCAGACACTCTGCATGTCTAGAGACACACAGAGTAGGAGCCAGCAATTTGTGTTTTAATAAGCCTCCAAGCGATCCCCATGCTGCCAGAATTTGAAGAGCCATGCTCTAATCCAATGTGAATTTCGGTCTGAAACTCCCATCCTACAGAGCTGGTGGGACAGTTCGTTTATTTTGAGGGGTCCTTTCTCCTCAGGGCTGTGTTAGGAAACTGGGGCGCTAGTTCAGGAGGCAGGGAGGAGAATGAAAATCATTGTCCCACTCCCCAAATCAGGTTTCCTGGTACAATTAATACCCTACTTGTTCTGGTCAGAGATTTGTACTATGAATATATTTGAAACACCAAATTAATCATAACCTCTTGTGATGATGTCCTAGGAGCAATGGTTACACTTTATACTCTTGGCAACACCTGCTAGAGTCCTTTTCCTCTTAATCTAAACATGTGTAAAATTTAAAGGAAATGGTAGCAACATCTAAAATTACTAGTCGCTTTTGCAAGACTTACTGAAACTTTCAGTCTTCATATAAAGGGCAAAGTGAAAATATTAACACTGTTCTGAAAATACTGGAAATTAAAAAAAAGAAAGAAAATACTGGATATCAAGGCTTTGAGCTTTTTTTTTTTTTTCCATTCTTATTGGCAATGAGAATTTTCAGATAGGTGGAGAACAGAGACAAAAATCAGATGGGTAATTATTTCTGGGATGCTTCTGACAATAATGGTTAACTTGGTAATCTTTATTTTAAACTCATTGTGCAACTTGGAGTCATTTGATCATTTAAACAAAGGTGAAGAAGGTTTTGGTCACTTGATAATCAAGTTACTGATCCCCTCACACTTAAAATTATGTCCCAGTCCTTTTGGACAGCTATAACCAAATACCCAGGCTGGGCAGTTTCTAAACAACAGGAATATATTTCAGTCAGTTCTGGAGGCTGGGAATCCCAGGATCAAAATGCCAGCATGGTCATGTTCTAGTGAAGTCCCTCTTCCTGGTTCACGGACAGCACTTCCTTGTGTATCCTCAAATGGCAGAGGGGCTAGGGAGCACTGTGGGGTCTCTTTTATAAGGGCACCAATCCTGCTCATGAGGTACCACCCTTATGGCTTCAGTATATCCCAAAGTTCCCTACCTTCTAATACCATCACATTGGAGATTAGGATTTCAACATATGAATTTTGGAGAGAACACAAACATTCAGAACATAGCAAGTTGCAAATTAAATAACATAAAAAAGAATCCTTCAGGTGGTAGAAAGAGTTGATGCTAAGAAATAAGACTTTGAACCAGTCAGGAGTGAAATTTTAAAAGTAGCTGCAATATAATACTTTGTGTATAAAAATAAGCATAGCTCAAAGATAACCCCCAAAGAGCTTTTTTTAAGTTTATTTATTTAATTTGACAGAGAGAAAGAGAATGAGCTGGGGAGGGAGGGAGAGAGAGAGAGAGAGAGAGAGAGAGAGAGAGAGAATCCCAAGCAGGCTCTGTGCTCCTGGTGCAGAGCCTGACACGGGGCTTGAACTCATAAAACTGCAAAATCATGACCTGAGCCAAAGTCAAGAGTCAGACACCCAACCGACTGAGCCACCCAGGCACCCCCACACATGCATTTCATATATTCTACTACCAAGAATTCGCATTTCTAACACAAATATAGAATATTAGGACAGAACATCTGTATTCCAGGGGAGAACGTCACACTGCAATTAGCACACTGAGCAAAATGCATGCAATCTTGAGGCTTGCAGCAAAGTCCATACCCACTCACTCTGCATAAGTAATGTGATTGCCAAAGAGACAGTAGCACTTCACACATTTTTAGACAGAGAGAAGCTATGACTTCAAAGATCAAGACCAAAACATAAAATTTCTGTACATAGGATTTCAGAAACACTGTAGTTTAATGGAAAAGCTTATTTGGAGAAAATGTTAGTCATTGCCAATCCTCTTTGTGATTTGAAAAATTAATATTACTGTGAACTTTATATATGGTTTCATTTAAATTTCCCATGAAGATCATACAGGTTGAATTTATGAACTGGGAAAGGCTAAAGGAAAGACATAATACTGTATATTTTGGGGGCATTTGGGCTTCTGAGCAGTTCCCAAAAGAGTGGTTTAGTCCATGAACACTAACTAACTGCATTGGCTGTAGGTGGAAAATTAACCTACCTAACGGTGTTACAGGACCTTAAAATTTTAACACGATTCTTTCTGGTTTCATTATCAGAGTTAACTTAGTAAGAAAGAATAAGTAGTGACAGAGGCTCGCTCTTTCTTTCTTTTCTTTTCTTTTTTTTTTTTGTTTTTTGGTCAGAAACTAAGGCAAAATAATTAATGGTGTACTTTTTTTTTTTTAAGCATAGTAGCACAACCATTTTTGATAGCGAGAGAGCTTTGTTCATCACTTTGATTATCAACATACTGTATTTTAACTCCATGCAAGGGAAAGAAAGAATGACCCTTGCCTTAGTGGATAAAGAGTAAAAATATAACCATGTGTAGAAAATAGTGCTGTTGGGATGCCTGAGTGGTTCAGTCGGTTAAGCTTCCAACTCTTGATTTAGGCTCAGGTCATGATCTCCTGGGATCGAGCCCCAAGACGGGCTCTGCGCTGTCATTGCAGAGCCTGCTTGGGATTCCTTCTCACCTTCTTTCTCTGTCCCTCCCCTATTTACACTCTATTTTTTTTCTTTCTATATCAAAATAAATAAATCAACTTTAAAAAAATAGTATTGTTATGGTTTGTTATCACAGAGGCAGTATATGAGAGGGTCCAAATGAACCTCAATAGGTAGAGCAAGCAATCAGACGTGTCCTAACGGGTGTGTGCGGGTAGAACATGGAAGTTACAGAGAGTGTGAATTCTCTACCTGTCCACATGGAAGTTTCTCGTGGGAGATCTTCCCATGTGAAGTCCCACAATAAGCATCATCTGTCTCTCTTCCCCATATGCCCAACTTGCCCTTCCCTCTAACTTTTTGAAAACACAACAAAGCACAGACACCCACTCTTGACCTTGCTGCCTCTTTCCCATCCTGTTTATCTTCTGCCTTTTCCCACCAACTGCAGTTTTACCTCCTACAACCTCTTTATCTCCATAATCACCACTAAACCTCCTCCTTCAAAAATTGCCCTGACCTCCTTCTTGCCTGATCCGTGGGCATTTTGCCATTTTCATTTCCTTTCATGACTTTGCTGTTTCAGTAATGTTGAATAGTCCCTTGGAGCATCCTTCTTTAATATATCAGTGAGGCTGTTTTTAAGAGAGTAGTAAAAAGCTGCATACTTAAAAGTCTATCTTTGATGATTCTTTTAAAAAATAATAAAAAGAAATGCATTGCCTGAATAAATTCAATTGAGTACCAACTCTTACCTTTTACTATATCTTAGCCCATTACATTTCCCATCCATCAAGAAATACTGGAGTTGATACTTAGAAATGAAGTATGAACTCTTGGCTGGATTAAAACATTCATTATTCCACTCAGCTTTTCTGTTTGCTGAGGTTTTGGGTAATTTTTTTCCTGTACTGTAGTTTAGCTTAGTGGCTAGACAAGTTATGAGTCTTTGGACTTTTTATCATTGCGTCCAGTTTGGAAAGTTTCATTGGGCTCCAATTAAATATTGAGTTAATATTTATTTTGGTCCTGGTACAGCTTCGTAAGGATTTAGGTTCTTGATACTGTTTGTGTATTTGCCAGCTCAGTCTATTCCTTTAGTCTTCAAAGAATTTGAATTTCTTCTGCTTGTATGGATCATAGCTTCTGAATCCTTTCTGTGTTAAAACTTTGGGGCCTAAAATTCAATTCTTTTCTGTTGACTGGTCAGGTATACAGTCTGACTTAACCCATGTGTTGGCATTGGATGTGGCTTCTGGACAGCACCCTGGGATGCTGTTATCCAAGAACCTTTCACATCACACATTTGACTGATGGAAATCATGGACTTCTCTCAAATGTGTCTTGACACTGTACAATTAACCTACATCTCAGTCCTCTCTCTAATCTTTTAATGAAACGGAATATCTAAGAACCAGATTTTCCAAGTGCCTGAAGGATGATGACATTGCACAAATTAGAAAGATAATCTTCAATTGCCAAGCAACTACTGTGAAATCAATAAATATTACCTATTTCACAATGACATCCTCTGCCAGAGTTTAAATACAAGATGACAATCTTACCTGATTTTTTTTTCCATCTTAGCTACTAGGAAGGAATGATAATTTCAATTTTTTATGAATAAAAGAAATTGGAAACATTTTGTTTTTAAAGAAAAACATTGTTTTTTCCCTTTAAAATGAATTCACCAAAGATGATTATGTATTAAAATAAATGTTAAATACACAAAATGTTATTACACATACTGCAATAATAAAAATAGCTTTGTCTTGTTCACTGAATCACATTTGGTGTATGTAGAATTTCTATCTTCTCCCTGTAAGACCATGAGCTCCCTGAAAGTAGGCTCATATTATTTTGTCTGTATCCCCAGTACCTGGCATACTGCTTGGCACCTGGTAAGCACTTAATAAATCATTGAATTAATACATGGATGAATAATCCCTGGGTTTTTAAGAGATGTATATTAAAGACATACTGTAACAAATATTTAGTTAGCAGTGGTTTTGAGCAGTAAAATTCATAGTCATAATTTAGAAATATAATAATTAGAAAACTGAGGTTAAGCTTTAAAAATCCTACTAGGAAATATTCAAGAAATATAATTTTGGGGGAAAAAAATCTAAGGCAACCATCCAGGAGCAGAGTGGCCTCTTAAATATTTTTCTTACAAAGTAGATGAGTAGGATTCCAATTAATTTGTGAGAATGATCTGAAGAGCTGGGCAACCAGAATATGTGTCCTTAGCCATGTCTTGCACTCAAGAGGGTATTTACCCAAGTGAGCAAGGGAAGAGGTTCCTCAACAGGCTGACAATCCCCTGTCAGTGCATGCAGGTGCCCAGGTGCATGCAGGAATGCTTTCTAAAGATACCCCTGGGAAAGTCTGTTCTTTGTGGAATATGACTCCCCCTCCCCCGAAAAAAGGGGGCTCGACTCTCTCTAAATCATAGCTTATAAGAAAAATTCCTAACTCAAACTGAAGCTGGTGGGGAAAGGATAGAGAAGGAAATGTGCTAAAGAACCTTCTCAAAGTAGGTGATATCCAAACTGAGGTTTGAAGGATTTAGGTCAAGGGAGAACAGGGAAAGACATTCAAGTAAAGGGAATTGAATATCCAAAAACCAAAGCATGGGATAATTGACACCCTACTTGTGTGACTTTAGGAAAGTTACTCTGCCTCTGTGTGCTGCTGTTTATTCATCTATACAATGGCAATTACAATACTGCCTGTCTCATAAGGGACTTGGGAAGCTTGAATGAGTTAAGTCTATATAAAGCTCTCAAAACAATGCCAGGCAGAGAGTAGTAAGTACTATGAAAGAAGTAGCTGGGGCGCCTGGGTGGCGCAGTCGGTTAAGCGTCCGACTTCAGCCAGGTCACCATCTCGCGGTCTGTGAGTTCGAGCCCCGCGTCAGGCTCTGGGCTGATGGCTAAGAGCCTGGAGCCTGTTTCCGATTCTGTGTCTCCCTCTCTCTCTGCCCCTCCCCTGTTCATGTTCTGTCTCTCTCTGTCTCAAAAATAAATAAAAAACGTTGAAAAAAAATTAAAAAAAAAAAGAAAGAAGTAGCAATATAGTTATTACTATTAAATATAGTTTTTGTTGATATTTAGATATTAAACTGGTTTAGTTGGGCTGGAGCAGTGGTGCAAGGTGACTAGAAGGGAATAATAAAAGGGTGCCTCTGGGGACAAAAAGGGACCAGATGATGAAAGACAGTCTGTGATGCCATGCTGGAGTATAGACTTTGCTCTGAAGATGATAAGAACCATAACTCATGGTAAATGGGGCCTCATCGCCTGTTGCATAAGGTCATGTAGAATGAGACTAAGCACTGAAGACATGTCACCTTCCCCTCAGGACTCTGACCCACAACATTAGCATAATGTGCTACATGTGATGACTGCTTCATCAGATTACCAGCAATATGTAGGTTCCACCTTAACTCCTCCACACATCCATTGGCCCCTCCTATCCCAACATTGCTTGATTGGAGCATTAATGAACACTCTTCCAATTCTACCATATTCAATAGGAGCATCTTGATTGACCAGAATGTTTGCTTTTGCAACCCTTCATGAGGCTTCCTTCCCAATTCACCACTACACTTAAATATGCAGATAGATGATAGGCATCTGGGTGGCTTAGTCCCTTGAACATCCAACTTCGGTTCAGGTCATGATCTCACGGTTCATGAGTTCGAGCCTTATATAGGGCTGTCTGCTGTCAGCACAGAACCCGCTTCAGAAGGCTCTGTCTCCCTCTCTCTCTCTGCCCCTCTCCCACTCATGCTCTTTCTCTCTCAAAAATAAATAAATAAATAAATAAATAAAGTAAATATGCAGATGAAGCCCAATCATGATGATAAAGATTATAATGATGATAATAATCATAATAATAGAAGCTGCATTCAAGTGAACACTTCCACATGACTGGCATTGTACTAGTGCTGTCACATAATTTTAGGTGTATTTTTGTAAATACGCTGCCCTGGGACCCCATCTTGAATGGATTGCTGCAAAATTGTCTCATCTGAACTTTCTGCCAGCTTTATGTTTACTTGTTCTTCCATTGTTTTTTAAAAAATTTTTTTAAATGTTTATTTTATTTTTGAGAGACAGACAGCGTGAGTGGGGGAGGGGCAGAAAGAGGAGACACAGGATAGGAAACAGGCTCCAGGCTCTGAGCCGTCAGCACAGAGTCCTATTCAGGACTTGAACCCACAAATCATGAGATCATGACCTGAGCCCAAGTCAGCGCTTAACCGACTGAGCCATCCAGGCGCTCCTACTTATTCTTACAGTGTATCTGCAATTGGGCTTTTCTTTTTATCAACTTATAATTATTTTTATGTTTTTGAGCCAAAGGTATATTCTCTTCCTCATCTTTCCCAGTTTCAAGAAACTTGTGTCACTGGTGCTTCTAATTCTCACCCGGAGCCCGTTAGCTTTTACACACCTGTCCCTGCCCCATCATGTCCTGACTTCTCAAAGAGGATTTAAATATGGCAGGACAAGAAGATGGAGAAACTGTCATTTGTCCCAGGTCTAAAGAAAGTACGTGTAAGGATTTTTTCTTACTATATTCTAATGCCAATTACTTTTACAATTTCTACTTATTTCTTTAACTTTGTTGACTGTTTAGTACAATTTGCACACTTTTTTTCGGAAAGGATATTACTTTGTCCATCTCTATCCTGTGTCTGATATGTTTTAGTTTGCCAAGGTTATACTCAGTATGGAACGAGTAGAATTGGACCATTAGGACAAATTACTACTTTATCAATTTAGGACAATAAAAATTGGGAGAATGTTCTCATTCTTCTAGTACTTTGTAAAAAATAAATAAAAGTTTTGTAGAGGAAAAATAAATACACTTAATCTTTGAAAACTCTTATTTTCTCTTCCAAAGGAGAGTAAAAGGCCCTCCCATAAATTCTGGGGAAACAGACCTCAGTGTTTACTACTGGAAACTCACCAGCTCTGTGGAAGTTTCTGGAGAGGAATGTTGTGGAATTGGCGGTAGAGTGAAATAGTGTTCTCTCCTGTCCCCTGGTTCATTGGCTTGAACTAAGCCCAAGTCAAAAGTAAGAAGAAGTCTCTTATAAGTTGTCAGTTTCCTCCTCACTTAGGACCTTCCTTAATGATTAAAAACTTAACTTTTAAACCAGATTTCCCCTTTACAACTCTGCCAGACCCAGCTACATTAAGAGGTGTAATGGGTCACCAATCCAGGAAGGTTATGCTTGAGGCTCTTGGCTTCTACCCACTTACGAGATTTAATTTATGCCTGATTGGTTTGATTTTTCTCTCCTTTAATTGCCCTCCTTTAACAAAGATCTGTAAATGAACTGAGATTTTAATTCTTTTGCTAGTAAGACAATTTCTTTAATATAGCAATCCATCAAAATGCACCATCAAAATGAAATGTGAAATATCTATTGAGTATGTGCGTGTGTATGATCTTGTTTCTTCTTTCTACAGTATTTTGTGTTAATCTACATCTGTAATGAATTAGAACAGCCATGCTCTTTTCTAACAATGCCCCCCACCATCCCTTCAAAAAGTCTGTCTGTTTGGAAAAATAGTTCCTTAAGAGCAGGGAATGACCATGTCAAGGTTGTGACAAAATTAATACCAATGTCTCTGAGGTTGGTGTCTCTCCATGTTCATTCTTCCTACATAATCCTCCTAGGTAATCTTCCTATAACCTTTCATTCTACCATCTCCTTTTAGTACAACATGAAACAGTGTTTGTATTTTGTGGAACATAAACAGGAATTTTTTTTAATGGTGGGAGAAAGAGTTCCTTGATTTTAAAAGATACTGAAAGAGTTAAAGTGAACGAATATCTTTAGCAGGGAGGTCTTTTTAACTTATTCTTCAGAAATGGGCTGGATATATGGCATGCAGAGATCCCCAAATTTATCTGGATATGGGACTCATTTTTGCCCAAGCATACTGAGAGAACAGTATTCCTTGGAACATAGCTCTGGAAACTCTGACTGACATGGCCTTACTTGCTTTCCTAATCATTTCAAACACCTCAACCTGCATTTCATGGTTTTCTACCCTTTTGGACAAACATCTAACCATTAGTCTCAAAAGTTCTAAATACAATCTTTCCAATTTGTGTTTCCAGTAATAATGTCAAACAAGTAAGCAAAAAACACAAAAAAATAACAAAAATAAAAACAAATCTAGTAAGGACGGAAGTGATTAATGAATTTGAATATATCTAGAGAGAAAATAGAGAGAGAGTGAAGTATAGGAAGAATGAAGTGTTTAGAAACAGTATTTGGAGATGGAGGTGTGTGACGAGACTCTGAAAGCCATGGAAAGAGCTTTCTGTGAAGTCAGGTCCGATGCCAGTACCACATGGAATCATGATTAAATAAATACACCACTTTAAAAAAATAAACAGACTTTATGTCCTTCATAGAATCAAAGTCCATGTGTGGAAATCAGAAAGAAAGGCAACGAGAAAATCTGGTTTAAGTCATAGATATCAGACCTGAGGGGAAGTCTACAGATCCCCTGTTTAATTCCCAAATTTTCTCAAAAAGAAAACCAATGTCCTGAGAGGAGTGATTCAGATATCCTTTTAGTCCCATTCTCTTTCTGTCTCACATGGATCATAATCGAGTCAGTCAGAAATCAGTGTTTTAAAAAACAAACAAACAAACAAACAAACAAAAAACAGTTTTAACATTTAATATTTTTATTTGCCATTTAGTAGTGGAGTCAGATGCTTGAAAAACTTTAACCATTTTATCTGGTTTAAGAATGCATCACTCTATGGTCATGAAACTATTCTTATTATAACTTTAATCAACACCAAAAACCTGAGCACTCAAATACAATGTAAATGTCTTTTGTTGTATTTATTTGTTAATTGTTTCCCTCTTTCCACTGAACTATGAGCTTTCTGGAGGTCAGTGGCCATATTTCATATCTATTCTGTATTCTCCATTGCTTTCAGTCAGAGTAGTAAATGGTTAACATCTAATGTAGGCTGATTATCTCCTTAACCAATTACATACAAATTAAATTAATCCAGTAACAGTTATATTGCTGATTAACAATAGAATAAACTCTGAAGTTTTATATTTATTGCAAATTTATTTCAATCCTCATTCAGGCTCCCCCGTGACTGAAACACAACTGCATCCTACAGACCTACAAAGACACCACTGTTCTTTCTTTATTGATATTTCTGAAAACTGCATTCTCCATGTATCGTTCTACTCCACTGATCTTTTCCCCCTTCTGTTCAACCAACTGTACAGCCATATGAACACATAAATGTATACATACCGATCTACACATTGTCACTGCAAAACATGTAAGAATATAATAACAGTGCAATTTTTTTTAACAATCACCTAAAGTTCATAGTTTACATTAAGGTTTGCTCTTAGTGTTGTAGATTCTGTGGGTTTGGACAAATGTAGGTTGACATATATTCATCCTTATATTATCACACAGAATATTTTCACTGCCCTAAAAATCCTCTGTGCTCTGCCTATTCATCCTTATCCCTGCCCTTTGGCAACCACTGACCTTTATACTGTCTCTATAAGTTTTGCCTTTTCCAGAATGTTATATAATTGAAATTCTAGAGTAGATAGCCTTTTTAAATTGGGTTTTTTCACTTAGTGATATGCATTTAATGTTCTTCGGTGTCTTTCCATGGCTTGATATCTCATTTCTTTTCAGTGCTGAGTAATATTCCATTGTCTTCCTATGCCATAGGATTTTTTTTTTTTTTTTACTACTGAAAGACACCTTAGTTGCTTCCAAATTTTGACAATTATGAATAAATCTGCTATAAATATCTGGGTGCAGGATTTTGTGTGGACATAAGTTTTCAACTCATTTGGGTAAATATTGATGAGTAGGATTGCTGGGTTCTACGGTAAGAGTATGTTTAGTTTAGTAAGAAACTTCCAAGCTGTCTTCCGAAATGGCTGTAGTGTTTTGCATTATTACCAGCAGTGAATGAGAGTTCCTTTTGCTCCATATCCACACCAGCATGTAGTGTTGCCAGTGTTGTGGATTTGGGCCCTTCTGATAGGTGTGTAAGTGGTATGTCATTGACGTTTTTATTTGTGTTTCCCTGGTGACATGATATGGAACATTTTTTCATATGCTTATTTGTCATCTGTGTATCTTCTTTGGTGAGGCGTCTGTTAAGTCTTGACCCACTTTTAAATCAAGTTGTTTTTTATTGTTGAGTTTTGAGAGTTCTTTGTATATTTTGGATAACAGTCCTTTATCAAATGTGTCTTTTGTAAATATCCTCTCTCAGTCTGTGGCTTGTGTTCTCACTCCCATGATAACAATTAAGATTCTGCCATTAAGTAAAGGCAAATTTTGCCTTCTCTATCCTTCTAATCAAAATAATAGTATATTTGATTGATTATTCATTCATTAAACCAACAGTCAAGAAGGACTTAATGTGTGTTCAACCTCCTGCCAAGGACTTCCACAAGAGTAGAAAAGAGACATGTTTCCTGCTACGAATGGATGCATAGTATACATTTTGTTACTCAAACCTGAGTAAAGAATAGAATTTCTTTAAAGAAAAAACTTCCAGCATTACCTTATTATTATTATATAAATTATTTTCTTACAATTCAAATGCATATAAACAGAGAATAAGGTATACACACCTTATATTTATTCATTTAATACATAACTATTGAGGACTTACTGTGGCCCAGGCAATGAACAAAAATTTTTCTCCTCTCTGCTCTTGTCCACGAATGACTGCAAAACACTGATTTGGGGCTTACAAATAAATCCTAGAGAGTAGGCAAATCCAAAATACAGAATCCATGCATAAATAAGGACTATCTACACGTAATAAATTTCAGATAGTGGTAGGCGTTAGGAAGCTGATGAAGCAGGGTTGGGGTAGAGAGTGACGGAACATTAGGGACAGCTATTTTAACTGCTTATTTCTTTATTTTGAGAGACAGAGAGAGAGAGAGTATGAGTGGGGAACAGGCAAAGAGAGAGAGGAGACAGAGAATCCCAAGCAGCTTCACACTCAGCACAGAGCCTGATGCAGGTCTCAATCTCACGACCGTGAGATCGGGACCTGAGCCAATATCAAGAGTTGTCTGCTTAACCAACTGAGCCACACAGGTGCCCCAGGGACAGCTACTTTAGATGGATGACTGAGGCAGTCTTCTCCAAGGAGGGGACACCTGAGAGACATGAGTAATGAAAAAGAGTTTGCTCTGTGAAGGTGAGGGGAAGGAGGCTAGTGTAGGTGAAGGGAACAAATGTAAATGGCTGAGAAGCAAGGAGAAAGCTTGACCTGTTTTGTATGAGGAACGAGACAAAGGCCTCCATGTTTTCAGCAAAACTAGAATGGCAGGAGAGGAGGTTGAGACGGCAATCAGAGGTCAAGTAACACATGGCCTTGCGGCCTAAGGAGGAGCTTGGATTCTATTCTAAAGAGAAACGAGAAGACACCCAGGGTTTTAAAATATATATCAGCCATAGCTTATAACTTTTAAATAATTTTACGGCTCCCCCAAAATTACAAATTAAATTTACCCCCCAAAATAACCACTTACATGAACTACATTAACTTTGTGTGACACATCAGGTTCCTCTGAAAGTGAAGTGGTGATACAGTGACTGTATCTTCACTGCTGTGTGATGACTCCAAGAGTGAGGAATGGGTCATTTTCTATTCACGGTTCCTCAGTGTTTCCTCTCCCGAGGCTGCCATGACTGAACCGAAACACTCCCGCAGGCCTGACCCTGACACGCACATCTACAAGGCAGCGGCATCTGGCTGATCCGAAGCAGGTTAACCTAATCTCTTGGCTCTTCCCTAAAGGAAAATATAAAATTAATATTTCTCCCAGAGAACTACTAGAATCTCCCTCCCCCCAAGAATTAAACCCCCAGCCCTCCAGAATTATTTGAAAAACCTTGCCCTAACAGAGGCATTTTAGGGCCATGAAACTGCCTTGTACAGTGATAAATATATGTCATTACACCTTTGTCCCAACCCATACAGTGTATCTGACCAAGAGTGAGCCCTAATGTAATCTATGGGCTTTGAGTGATAATGATGTATCAATATAGATTCGGCACTTGTAAAAATATACCACTCTGGTGAAGGGTGTGGATATGTGGGAAATGAATCTCTGTACTTTCTGCTGAATTTTGCTATGAATATAAAACTGCTCTGAATAATGAAGTCTTAAGGAAAAAAAAAACCTCACTCTACATGGAAAACTAAACAACAATTTAGGAATGAAGTAAGAATATATTTAAATATAACTGCATTAGACAGACTCCAAGGCAGCCCCAGACGCAGTGCCTAAAAAGAAGTCAGAAAACAACGTCTGGGGCCTGGGGGACGGAGACATCTCTGTGCCTGTGTGGGTATTTGAGGGGGAAATGTGGGTTAGGCAGGGCTTGATTGGGACCACAGGATTGGACAATGTGTGAGGAGAGAGGGTAGTATATTCTCCAAGGGTAGAAAGCAGCACGAACAAAGTCTTGAAGGCCAGAAGGTTTTCAGAGTGCAGAGGAGATTGTGAACACAGACGGCTGGCTAGAGCACAGGGTTTTGATTAGGGGAGGAGGGGAAAGCATATTTGAAAAGCCTGGCCTTACCATTTCAGCACTGATCTGCCCCAGTGGGACCAGATGGCGGTATCATAGCCCAGGACTGCCTTGTTAGAGAGCTGGCCCTGCGATCTGTGGCGTGGAGGTGCTTTCTCAATGTAGCTATTTGTACTGAGTCTGTCACTAGCTCAGCAGGAGGTAAAAATTACTTGACAGTCTCTCCTGGCTCTCACCCATCTGAAGCGTGAGAGAGAGAGTCAGGCTGGCAGAGTGGGTGGGCACTGGGGAGAGGGAGTTCTTCAGAACTGAAGCTTTCGGTGAAGGAGAATGAAGGGCATAGAGAGGCTTAGCCATGGTCTGGGGGCGCCAAGCAAACAGGCCCCCACAGTGGAGTCCCCAGTGCCCGCCTTCTACCTTTCACTCTCAAAGCATTTCGTTTGGTGTGGAAATAGCTCTCTCTCTCTCTCTCACACACACACACGCATGCACACATATGTACACACACACAATATCAAACTTATTTGGAATTTAAACTCTCAGCTAAGGATCCTTCTAAACAAAGCTACATGTTAATATGGCTCTGTTGTTCCCTATCACCCTGCAGATGTGAACTACTCACCGTATGCGGTGTGATCATTTAAGCCCATTTGACTTCTAAAGGCGAGGGTGATAACATTTTGGATTTCATTTTTGTTTGTCCCATAAGAGTCTTGAGTTTTGGCCAAAAACCCAGGCCGTGGATGAATGTGCTTTAGACCTTGCTTTTTGTCACGGGGCCAAGTGGACTTGGGAGAGAGGGTGGAGCTGTCTGTTCAGACATGATTTTTAGTTTTGCCCTTTGCCTCTGGAGCCAGGGCCCTGGCCCCCATCCAGCCCCACGAAGAGAAGATTATGGTATTTTCTAGGTAATTTTAAGGAACACAAACCCAAAGTAAAGTCAGGTGGTTTCAAGTCTGCACTGAATTTTTCATGTTAAGGATTTGTCATGATTTGGGTTTTCGGCAGAGCTCTATTTTAAATGATGAAGGGAGTTGTATTCTTCTGGAGACAGGCATGTTTTGGTTGTTTGCTAATGACCTCTGGTTTTGCTTATGAGGAGTTTTGTTAACAAATGGAAATGTAGCAAAATAAAACACTCTCTTTCTTTCGTACTTTCTTTTTTTTCCCCCTTTTCTTCTTTTTTTAAACAATAAGAACCCGTGCAGTAAACTGTCAAAACCAGGCTATAGATATTGGTTATTGTAGCATCATTAACACTGTGTAAAAATAAATTAGTCACTTTAGCAATCAAACACATTCTTCTGATCCCCTGTCGGTGCTTTTAAACAGAGCCTTCCCCTCGCTGTTTGATAGATCCTATTGTTAAAGAGAAGAGAACTGTAGAGATGTATTCAAAAATTCTTTGAAATTTTTCCAACCTCACGAACCCATTCAGCAGTAATTAGCCTTTAAGGAGGCTGATAAGGAAAGCTGGGCAGGGGCCTGCCTGCTCGAGTTTAAAGGTTAAGCCCAACCCCTGGATGAGAGCGTTCAGCTTTAGGACCCTAGTCATTCTCCGTCTGCCCTGCCTGCTTGCCTTGCCTTTTCCTGCCCTCTGACCCCATCCCCCATCTCACCCTCCAACTACCTTTCCTAAAAGAAAAGGGAGCCAAGACTGAGCCTGCAGAGGGTGACAAGATTAAATCAAAATAAACTCGAATCTCAAGCACGGAAAAAAATAGCTCTGTCTTCATGCTAAAATGACTGAATTGAACAGAACTGTAATTTCTGGTTCCTGTTTAGTTCCATCCCTGCGATGGTTTGGCCCATTTGTATTGAGATCGCATTGAATTCCACAGTTTTCCACCCACCTCTCACCACCCCCACCCCCACACCGTCCTCACCTGTCCCCAGTGTCTCGACAACACTGCAGAACTACAGGTATGATTTAAAGCTAAGTGAGAAATTTAAAAGAGGCTCTGCCGTCTCCAAAAGGGGGATATTTTTATATTCGCCAGAGGCCCCCTTAGTGGAAGGTGCAGTAAAATGCAAGATAGTGCCATCACTGATCACAAGGGGACGCGTTCAGGAAGGAGAAAATAGCTGCTCAGAAGCAGTATGTGTCTTGCACTCTTGGGGCAATTCCATTTGTGCAGAACTGTAGGGTGAATGTGCCCATGTGGGTGTGCCTTAGAGGCCAAGAAGAAAGAGAGGCTCCTTTTCATTTGAGAACTGTATTGGTTTGCTAGGGCCTCCATGACAAAGTACCACAGAAGAGGGGCTAAAGCAACAGAAATTTATCTCCTCATAGTTCTGGAGGTTAGAGGTCCAAGATCAAGGTATGGGCAGAGTTGATTTCTTCCGAGGAATCTCTCCTTGGCCTGCAGGTGGGGGGGGGGGGGGGGGTCTTCCTGTGTCTTCTCATGCTCTTCCTTCTGTACATGTTTGTGTCCTAATCTCCTCTTCTTAGAAAGACACGAGTCAGATTGGATTAGGGCCCGCCATAACCGTAATTACCTCTTTAAAGATCCTGTCATCAAATACAGTGGCATTCGGAGGTACTGGGGGGCTAGACCTTCAATATATGAATTTTGGGGCTGACATAATTCAGCCCATAACAAGAGCTAAGAATATTTCATTATCACAATTGACCCTTGGTTAGGGACAAAAAAGTTAACAGTAATAAATTCCCCATGAGTTTCTTTCACATACACACACTTCATTCCTAGTGCCTGAAGAGCTCCAGTCCACCCAAGGCTGACTCCCAGGGGCAGCAGAATCCTGAGGGACCTGTGGATGTTGAGGGACAGTAACAAGAATGGTCGGTACAATGGTGTTAATGTAAGAAGTGACTTTGTGGTCGCTGAATCCAAAGACCCATTTCACCGTTGTCACCATGTTCAGAATACATTTACTAACTGGTGCAGGGTAATCAGGCTGCTGTGTGGTGCTATTTGGATTCAGGGTTTTCATAGTCCACCATTCTCCTCTTTCTGAACATCACTGCTCTTCTCCAGACAAATAAGTATATAAGAATAAGAATATTCCATGGAAAGGTGTGTATGTATGTGTGTGTGTCTGTCTCACACACACACACACACATACAAATACTCACACACCAATTGACATGTATATCTTACAAAACATCTCAGGTACATACTGATGCTTTCAATCCAAGGATAAGTTTTATTTGTTTTTTAGGACATACATTTTCCTATAGTACACAGGAAATTCCTGCCTAGATTTCCTGCTGTCCAAGTCTCTAGTAGGCTAGTTTCTATTACTATTTTTCATATCACTTTTCCTCTTCAAAATAGTACCCTGCTCCTGGCTCCTTGCCTATAGTGGACAAGCCTGCTGAAATCTTGGCCATGACTGAGCAGCAACCATGACCTTCATCAGAGATTAGGTTTCAAGGTACCAGAGTGAGGGGAAAGGTTCTGAAACCAAAGTAGCATGCCAGAAGAACAAGAAGTAGGCCAAGGAGGATGCTGAATCAAAACTTAATCAGGGAAGGCAGAGGTTTAACCCTGAGGAGACTAAGAAAGAATTGCAGGTCCAAAGAGTCAGAGGAAAGCTCAAGGCTCTTCTCATGAGTGTCAGGCAGAAATGGGACTGCACCTAGATGCTTCCTGCTTCATCACCCACTTTCAATACATCTTGTCTGTCTTCTACTTGCAAGGCTTGATGCCAAGTGTTCAAGATATAAATCTCCCTCTTGCACTATTGGTGGGAATGCAAACTGGTGCAGCTGCTCTGGAAAACAGTGTGGAGGTTCCTCAAAAAATTAAAAATAGACCTACCCTATGACCCAGAAATAGCACTGCTAGGAATTTACCCAAGGAATACAGGAGTACTGATGCATAGGAGCACTTGTACCCCAATGTTTATAGCAGCACTTTCAACAATAGCCAAATTATGAAAAGAGCCTAAATGTCCATCAACTGATGAATGGATAAAGAAATTGTGGTTTATATATACAATGGAATACCACTTGGCAATGAGACAGAATGAAATATGGACTTTTGTTGCAACGTGGATGGAACTGGAGAGTGTTATGCTAAGTGAAATAAGTCCTACAGAGAAAGACAGATACCATATGTTTTCACTCTTATGTGGATCCTGAGAAACTTAACAGAAGACAGTGGGGGAGGGGAAGGGGAAAAAAAGTTACAGAGAGGGAAGGAGGCAAACCATAAGAGACTCTTAAGAATTGAGAATAGGGGCACCTGGGTGGCTCAGTCGGTTAAGCATCCGACTTCATCACAGGTCATGATCTCGCGGTTTGTGAGTTCGAGGCCCGCGTCAGGCTCTGTGCTGATAGCTCAGAGCCTGGAGCCTGCCTTGGATTCTGTGTCTCACTCTCTCTCTGCCTCTCCCCTCCTCACGCTCTCTCTGTCTCAAAAATAAAACATTAAAAAAAAAATTTTTTTAATTGAGAATAAACTGAGGGTTGATGGGGGGTGGGAGGGTGGGGAAAGTGGGTGATGGGCATTGAGGAGGGCACCTGTTGGTATTAGCACTGGGGGTCGTATGGAAACCAATTTGACAATAAATTTCATATTAAAATAAATAAATAATTAAATAAATAAATAAATTTTTTAAAAGATTTAAAAAGAGATATAAATCCTCATAAGAAATGGTCTAAAATGTCAAAGATGTTACATCTAATGGATGGGTTAACTTAAAATATCACGACCATGTCCTAAAATTTGGTTTAGCTTGCCAAACCACTTGAAGAGCCAATGTGCATCCATACTGACCTCTGCCACATTTCCCAACCACCCCTCAGCAAACCTTCTTAATCTTCAGACACTTCTTGCTCCGAGACCGAGATGAGCCCCTAACTGCTAAGTGCAGTGGCTTCTTTTTAGTACTCATCTTATATTCTCTACCTCTTATTCCTGTAGCCCTCTCCAGCCCTAGTTATGTCTCTTGATTTGCCTTAGACCTCTCCACTGGTTCTTTCCTCTTCACTTTCTTGGCCCAGTTTTTCAAAATTTCTGTCACAGTCTTCTCTTTCTCCTCCTCCCTGCTCTCTCCTGTCCCTCAGCATTTCTTGTGAATGATTCCTTGTCATGGACTTCAAGCCTGTCCTCTCTTTCAATCCCAGACCTACATTCCCACTGCCAACTTCACCTGAGTGTCATCTCCAGAGACTCAAATGCACCATGTTTAAAATATTACAAACTAGATCTTCCTCCTCTATTCGGTTTGTTCTTTCTACTCAATTAATGATATTCATCATTCAGTTGCCCACACTGGAAAAGCTGAAAACACTTGAATATAGACATCTCTGCATCAGTTCAGCGCAAACTACAATGCTCTGCCCGTTTACCGATACATGTTTAATAGCTTAGTAGTTCGTTGCATCAAAAAGTGTGAACGCTGTACTCAAGACTATTCGTAACATGGCCCCAATCCCGCCCTAAACAAACCAAATTATTTCCTGTTATTCCTTAGGACAAATTCTCAGAGTCCACCAGGCTGTCCCCACTTTTCACCTTTCCGTTCATCTGGGAATTCCGTGCCGATTTACACAGCCAGGTCTTTGCATGTTTTGCTTTCCCCTCCTTGACGGGCTTCCTTACCATCTGTCAAAGCCTAGGCATCTTTCAAGGCGGGTTCCATCACCTGTCCTAGATAATCCCTTCCTTGACCACATCAGACCATGGTAACCACCAACACCCACTCCCCCACCCCACCCACCCCGAATCTCCGAATTCCTCTGGCACCGAACATCTGTACCACAGAATTTAGCACCTGGCTACATCCTTGTTCTCTTTCTTTGGTATAAACAAGACAGAAAGCCAGTCTCTTTTCCAGGGATTCACAGACATGGTAAATTCCTCTTTGAGTTTTTCCCAAAAAATGTGTCTGGGAGGAGGAATTTGTAATCTTTCTTTCTTCAGATGGTGAAATTTACATACCTTCTTGTGTTACGACGTGTTTTGTCTTAGTTATCAGGACGTTTAGGGCTGTTTCAGTACCAGATTGTAATAATCAGCTTATCTCACAATCCTAGTAAAAGTTATCTATTCTACCTGCCTCTGTGGTGTGTTTATTCTTAACTTTATAGAACACTTAATTTGTAAGACACCATAAATCCTTTTGGAACAAACTGAGAAAATAGACCTCCAAATAGATAATATCCTTCTCCTTTTATTTCACAATTTTCATTTTCCTACCTGGGTTGTGAGTCCCTAAGAACAGAGGTAGATCTTATATTTCTTCTATTGACTGCCCAAAGTGGAAAGCATATGGTAGGTCCTTAATAATCCACTGTTGATGGATTAATACATGTGGTATCCTAAGTAAAACAACCTACTTTGTTAAAATGGGTTAGATTATTTTAAACTGAGATGAAAACATCTAAAAATTACATAATTCTAACAAAGGGACTTGAGCATACTTCCTTCTGCTAACATTTTGTGAAATGTTTAAAATATCAGAACACAATAAAATTCACAAGTTAAAGTTTTTGCTATTCCAGTATCTAAGCATAACACTTAAAATAGGAAAGAAGATTAACAAAATCAATAGTTCACTGCCAGTAACACTTACCGGACGACAGAATGCATTTTCCCCCCCACAACCCCAAAGCCCTGTTGGCTGCCTTTCTGATAAACAAGACGTTCAGGTGGTGTCTGACTTTTTTCTCCCCTCATCTTTATTTTCAGTCCCCCTTACCCTCCCTTCCAAGCACTAAATAGCAAACATTAACATTGGCTTTCGATAAAACTACATGTGCCAGTCATCAAATTCTTTTCTTTTTTAGGGGGAGGGAGTGGGGGGTGAGGGGGATGAGGGGTTCCTTTATTAAGCTCACTCAGGGAGAAGACTTTAACTTTGAAAGAAACCACAAGAATGTGATCATCAAGTCATAGCCAGACTTAGCCTGTGTTCATACTTCCTGTCCTTTTACCCCTACCCACACACCCCCATATTCACCCACCAACATGTACCTGTAGCTGTTATTTATACAGAAGGTGTGAATAATCCATATAAGTACAAACACTTTTGAGACTTAAGATTCACTCAACTGACTGGGCTTTCCCAATGTGCAAGCAGGGCTGTGAATCCTTTCTTTTGCTCTTTTAACCTGAGTGGAAACATTTGCCTTTTTATTTCATGAGTTGCCTTCCCTACCCTTTTCCTTCCAAGCAACAATACTGAAGAGAGAATGAGAATAACAAATAACAGACACACTATCTTCATAATTATGAGATTCTAAGATGTCTCCACCCCCGCCTCCTGATTTAAACTACATTGTATGTCTGATGTTGGAAGATAAATTAAAACTCATCTTTACCACCCAAAGTGATTGTTTTGGGACCAAACCCTAGTGTGGGTCCCTCTTGGCCAGCCTCATGTGACCTCTTAAACTTGCAGTTTGTTCAGGGATCATAATTAATGTAGTTTATTTTCCCATGGCCATTTACAATGTCCTGAATCTCTTTACCTCACGTTTAGCTTCTGTTTGCTTTTTGAATAGAAATTAATTTCAGGGGCACCTTGGTGGCTCAGTCAGTTGTCTGACTTCGGCTCAGGTCATGATCTCATGGTTTGTGAGTTCGAGCCCTGCATGGGGCTCTGTGCTGATAACTCAGAGCCTGGAGCCTGCTTCAGATTCTGTGTTTCCCTCTGTCTCTCTGCCCCACCCCCTCTTGTGCTCTCTCTGTCTCTCAAAAATGAATAAACATTAAAAAAAAATTTTTTTTAAGAAATTAATTTCAATTTGGATTAGGTGAAACAGAATAAGGTAAGAAAATCTGTTGCAAAATAGGAAGTATATGTTCTACAGATAAACAGAATATTTTAGGGACACCTAGGTGGCTCAGGCAGTTGAGCATCTGACTTCAGCTCAGGTCATAATCTCGTGGTTCGTGAGTTCAAGCCTCACGTCAGGCTTCACATCCTCTGGTCTCCTGTCTTTCTGCACACCCCCACCTGCCCCCTTTTGTGCACATGCACACTCTTTCTCTCTCTTTCTCAAAAATAAAAAATAAATAAATAAACATTTAAACAGAATATTTTGAACTTTTGCTTTGTGGGATTCTCCTTGCTGGTTTTTTCCATGCCATGATTGAAATAAATACAAGTATCAGCTATACTAATATTAGATTAGATAGATAGATTTTTTTAATGTTTATTTATTTTTGACAGAGAGAGAGACAGAGCACGAACAAGGGAGGGAGGGCAGAGAGGGAGAGGGAGACACAGAATCTGAAACAGGCTCCAGGCTCTGCACTGTCAGCACAGAGCCCAACGCGGGCTGGAACTCACAAACCATGAGATCGTGACCCAAGCAGAAGTCGGGCGCTCAACCGACTGAGCCACCCAGAGACCCCTAGATATAATATAAAAGATATATTACATTTAACACCAGAAGACACAGGAGTGCAAACCTACTTGCTTTGACCCTTTGAAAATATGCCCTCTATGTGCGTGTATGTGTGTGTGTGTATAATATATGAGATATTGCTGATCAGCAATTGCTGATGCAGGAAGTAGAATCAAAAATTTAAATAATTTGGGGTGTCTGGGTGGCTCAGTCAGGTTAGGCCTCCGACTTCAACTCAGGTCATGATCTCACAGTTCGTGACTTCGAGCCCCGCGTCAGGCTCTGTGCTGACAGCTCAGAGCCTGGAGCCTGCCTCGGATTCTGTGTCTCCCTCTCTCTCTGCCCCTCCTCCACTCACGCTCTGTCTCCCTCCATCTCTCAAAAATGAATAAACGTTTAAATTTTTTTTTAATTTAAATAATTTTACCATTAGATTTTAAAACCATTTGATTAGACAAATCTGGGTTATGGGACTTCTTGAACAAAAACAAAATTTGTCTAAATGTCATATTTACTAAGTGTAGTGAGACCACTAATGTCAGATTAGCTCTGGAGAATAGCAAATGTTTACCTGGCACTTTAGAAATAAATATGAATCAAGATATAAGGCATGTATCTAGGTTTATAATTTTATATATTTTAAATCTTTCTTTAAGAATTATACATATCTTGGGAGTGCCTGGGTGGTTCAGTCAGTTGAGTGTCCAACTCTTGGTTTTGGCTCAGGTCATGATCTCACAGTTCATGGGTTCGAGCCCCACATCGACTCCATGCTGAAGCGAGAGCCTGCTTGGGATTCTTTCTCATCCTCTCGCTCTCTGCCACTCTCCTACTCACGCTCTCTCTCTCTCTCTCTCAAAAATAAATAAACATTAAAAAAAAAAAAAGAGTGAAATGTTCTGCCACTGTATCTACCCACTAGTAAAATGAAGCTAAACAATTTGACATTAAATAATAAATGATTAAACAAAACTGTGCTGCCTTATGTATTCATTCTTCTAACTTTTCAAGTCTCCAAGACAATAATGCAACCACAATTCTGGTTGCTTCTAGGTCCAATCCGTTATCATCTTCTACACCCCCTCATCCTTAATACCAACATCCTTCCCTCCCACCTCTAATACAGCCTCTAAGCAACCTGATCTTTATGTACATATCCTGAATGCTTCTTTTCTAACTGATACCATGTTGGATATGAAACCGCTCAGCCATAGGAGAAACAGAATTGGGGCAGCAGCAACCAAAGTGGTTCTGTTGTATGCCTTGCCTCCTACAGCCACGTGGTCCTTAGAATTATCAGTCCAGAGAGAAATCAGTCTAGAGACCAGCCACCTCCATGGCACTCAGGAGGCAATTCTGCTGCCCCTGGTTTTGGCAATACAGTGACCCTCTCTGCCCTCCCTCTACTCAAGCAAGAAGGCAGAACATACCGAAAGAGCCAGAGCAGCTGAGATGGATACAAACAGCAATTTAAGAGAGCATCCCAGTTTGTTTAGTGTTTTTGAATGGATTCTGTACAGATTCGTGCTATGAAAATGCCCGTATTATCTTTTTACTTTTTATTTTTTAAGTGTATTTATTTATTTTGAGAGACAGAGACACAGCATGAGCAGGAGCCGGGCAGAGAGAGGGAGAGAGGGAGAGAGCCAAGAAGGCTCTGCGGCACTGCCAGCACAGAGCCCGACACAGGGCTCTGTCTCACGAACCATGAGATCGTGACCTGGGCTGCAATCAAGGGTCAGATGCTTAACCTACTGAGCTGCCCAGGTGCCCCGAAAATGCCCATTTAAAAAACCATTAGGTAGACCTGATACTCATAAAAATCATGCCAGTGCGGGAAATATTCCTTTTATGAATTAGGCAAAGCTTGTAGTTTTTATCGTGGCTTTAAACACTCAAATACTAGTCAAAACCTGTGAATATGTATACATTCTTTTATATGGATAATTATCCTCTTTATTGGTGGCGCCTCCTGGATTAGGAGGATTCTTCCATGCAAATAAGCAGTCGAGGAAGGCAGTGCAACAAAGAACACCTTTTATGTGGCTTCAGTACTTATTTAGCAAAACTTCTACATTCGTTGAGAGACAAATGCTACATTCCTGGATTTCTATAAATTTCTTTGCAATTACTGTAAATTTACTAATTCAAATTAAAGTCCTAATATATTTTTGGTAAATACATGTAAACGGCAAACCGACGCACTATCCATATGCTGTTAAGCTCAACTCACCCAAAGTGTTTATAGCTACTTTCGAATTTCTGATCATGACAGAAACAGGCAAAGATGCCATTTAGGTATGGTCTGTACTGTTTTAATATTTAGCCATAGAAATTACGATTAAATACAAGATACTTTATGCTTTACAAGGACTCCAAATTAAGTTGCAAATAATGTTTTCTAATGATAGTACCAAATTCACAACACCTCTTTTTGGCCAAGAGAGTTGGTTTTTTTTGGGTTTGGTTTGGCTTGTGAGTTTTGGTTTGTTTGTTTGTTTAAGCACTTTCTTTTTATGGTAGAGGCATCCATTTTTGTGTGAGCCTGAAGTTTTGGGGTCCTTTGGTGGTTTTTTTAAAGTGATATTGTGGTCTCACATTTTAATGTTTCCTGGAAGAACTGGCTGGCTATTTATTTTAATTACTTCACAGGAACCCACATGACAATTTTTGAAGGACATTTTCTTATTACTCATTGTTTAGTATTTTGGTCATCATTTTTTTCCCAACAGGATACAGTTTCAAGGTAAGATTCCATTTGTTTTCTTTTTATTTCAGAATAAAGATACAGAAATTCTACATTTAGTTTTCTGGCCCCTTCCCCACCAACCCATGCATTACCCCCCACCACCCACCCCACTTCCCCTCTACTCCAAAAGAAATTTTCATGGTTTGGGTAAACATTTCTACTAAATCTGCTTTGAAAGCTAATCATTTAGAGGCAAATACAACCTCAAGAACCACAGTGTTTGGAGGCATTAGGAGGCATTTTAACACAAATCTTCCTATTCACCAACCTTCAAAATTCTAAACCCTATTGGGATGCCTAGAGATTCTGATGAGAGGAAAATAAATAACACAGAGAAAATAAAACAAACATATTCTCTAAATGTGACTTCGGTGTATATATATATCTGACATCAGAAATAGAAATTAATCTTTCATGAAATGATTTTATAGTTAACTGATTGGAAAAATATGCAGCTCTGGTCATTTTCAGAAGTATACTTATAAAATCAAAGCTCAAATCTAGACATCAAGTCTTTATTGTAAAACGTTCATGGATGTCGTACAGTTTCACTCTGGAACAGAGTTCACTCCTTGCTTCCTTCTCTAGTGTAAACTTAATATCCATTATGCCTTCTTTACTTGGTCAAATAAGAGACCTATTATTACTTCCATAATGTCCGGTGTTTCACCAAAAACCACACTGGTACATTTTTATATGTATATTTTTATGAAATAAAAAATTTCTAAAAATCACTGAAACAGATTTCACAGAGCATCAAGTAAGATGGCTTTGATTATAATACTTATCTCTGAATAGCTCTTTCTAAAAAACTTTTGCAAACTTTATTCCAGTCAATCCTTAATGCAGAACAGAGTCGTAGAAAGCCAGCAGCAACTCTCGAGGTCAGTAGCTCCCACCTTCCATCTTATAGATGAAAACACTAAGGTCCAAGGCTGTTCAGTGAAATTTTCCATGGTCTGTAGTTTGTGTCCACTTTCTCCTACTACCTTCTCCGGCCCACGCTCCCCATGTTATCCTCAGCTTTCAGATCGTGTAATTGTAACCCCTCACTCGAAGCTATATAGACATTTGGTGAGCTGGAACCCGGAGCTCTGCCTCCTGACATCGTTTTATTAGACCCTCCATCGCGTGGCCTCCTGTTTATCCCTGCTGGCAAAAGGGCCATTCCATCCTATTCCCAGTTTTTTGAAGAAAAAGATTTCTGCCAGTGTCAAAAGGTGCTAAGGATGCTTGGAATTGTATGGGTAACATCTTCATGACTATTAATAATCAACTCAGGAAATGCAACCGACATTCTGTGAGGGTGTTTTTTTTTTTTTAACCCTTTCTACAAGTTATACAGCATGTGGTTAGTAAATATTGGTTGAACTGAATAGAACGACAGGTAACAGAGTTGCTATATTTGCTCTGAAGACCGAAGACCACTGCTATGTCTTATAGAGGACTACACGGTTCCCTCAAAGGATGTGCTTAAACAGCTAGGAAAACCAGAGAAGCAAATCCACCTCCACCGCTTACAATCTTCGTGGCCTTGAGAAAGCTACTAACTTTCCCGAACTATAATTTTCTTTTCTGTAAATACCGTCTACCTTACAGAGATTTTATGCGGATTAAATTAGACAATGTGTGTGTAGAGTCATGCAGAACAAACACCCAACAATTTACCCTTCCCTGCCCTTCATGTCTGTCTGGGAGGTGACTGGCCGCCCGCTTCTCTGCTCTGCGAGTCAGGATGTTAAAGTCAAGCTGATCTGTGTCTGGATATTTTTGGATTTTTGGCACAGCCCCGGAAACTCGTCTAAAGCACAGGGTGTCGTGGCTTTAGTTCACTGGCATGTGTCATCACACATGCAATGCATCAGGTAACAGTGCAGCGTCCTTGTCTCTTTTCTTTAACAGTGTGCTGATACTAAACACGGCACTGGGAATGGAGACACACAGGTGAAGAGGTTTTTGTCTCATGAAATTTGAAGGTTTTGAAAAACGCTTTCTACAGTAATGTGCTGTGAAGCCATATTTAGCTTATTAGATGGCCTTGAGTATTTTACAGAGTGAATATTTAAAATCCCCAAGCTTCTGCAGCTTTAATATACACAAATGATATGACTGGATCCTCCTCAAAAATCGTTGGTCAGATCTGTCGCCACACTGTGCACCTTTTCAAAACTCATAGTATTCTAATACCGGTGATAAAGCTACAGCAGTTTTGTAGATGCAGACATTTATGTTTCAAACTTCAAAAACAGAATCTTTAGATCCTGATGCTTTTGATACATTTGATGAAAAAGTTGATATTTCATGATTTATTTATCTACTCTAAAATGTTTTACAGTAAGCATTTGAGGCAAAAAAATTTTAAGTTTCTAGTCTAATCCCAGTTAGTTAACATACAGGGCTGTATTAGTTTCGGGTGTACAATACAGTGATTCACACTTCCATACATCACCAGGTGCTCAACATGACGAGTGCACTCATCACCAAACTTTTAATGAGGTTTTCAGGTTACCTTTTGAGCCCCAAAGAAAAGAGAATGAAGAATTCCTTGATCAACAAAAGTACAGCTAATATTCAAAATAGCACTGCCTAAGGATGTAAGAGGGGTGTTAGCTCATGCCTACAGCTCACACAATGCTGTACTCAGGAACTAGTGGTGCCTAGCTGTCAGTCCACTTGGTCCCCTGACAGTGGGTTCAATCCTGACCAAGACGTTCCCAACCTGTGAATCTATCAAGGTTAAAACAAAGCCCTTGAAAACGTATGCCCTTCTTCCTTCCCCTAAACTTGCCCACACTGCAGCCTAGAATAACGTGGCGGTGGTTTTTGCGATGCAAGCTTCAGTCTTAGAGGCTGGGGTAATAAGGAAATTGGAGAAAAACCTAGACAGTACTAGCATTTCAATACAATACTATTAAACATGAGACAATTGGATTTTGGTAGCATGAACAATGGCTGTTATTTCCAGATGTTTAAAAAGTGAAGTCTCCAGGAAGTATTACAATTTTGATTGGGTTTCTCACAGAAGCAGCAACTAAAAGAAAAAAAGGAAAGAAGCAAAGTAGAGATTAACGGGGTAATTTATTGGGAGAACTAATGTATCGAATAATATCAGCTTTCTAGAAAATGGCTGTTGAAGGTTGGGTGGTTTTATAATTGATCAAAACAAGGATTGTAAATATGATCTGTGTTTAATGTCTGTCTGGATGTGTAAGTCTGTATCTAGACCTCTGTATACTCAGTTCTGCTATCAGCTGGGTTATTGAGAGAGGATACTGAGAATCGACTTTTTTCAGTATGTCTTTTCCACGCTTTGACTTTGAGAAAATTGTGTCACTCATGTTGTTTAACAAATAGTGACTGGCTAGCTACAAAATCAAGAATATGGGGTGGGAATAGTCTTTTACTAAGAGTTAGAATTTAATATTTACAAGTGGTCAGTAAAGGACCAGCTACTCCATCTCAGTAAGGAAAAATGATACAATCATGCCACTTTAAGGTGTCATTGGATATTCAGATTCTCTGGAGAAGGAAGTTTGAATCACCTAGTCCAAAGCTCAAGAGGAAGAAAGAAGCTATTCGTAAATAGCAAGTTGACAAGTAACTTTACCTCAAAATAACACTGCAAGCATGGTATATGATAAACATTCTGGCATAAAAGAGTTATAGAATATTAAAATACAAAAATGTAAGGCTGATGTCCACTTAATTCTTTCTGAGGTCTCAATATCATATGTTCTTTTTCAAATCACTCCCCCATTAGACACTTCTTGCAAATACAGCACATCTCACACATCTACTGCCCACCCCCTGCATGCACAATGGCCCATCTAAAATCTTCTGTGTTGCTATAATAGTATTAGAATTGTGTTCATTTCTGAGCAATGTCAAAGCGATACAATTCATGGAAAGAGAAATCACTTACAGTTACTACCCTAACAAATCTTTGCTCTAGGTTTTTGTCTCTCACCGATTTTTCTCACTTTCACATCAGCAAGTGCATTCTATGCATTTTACCTTTGCTACCCATACACATTGGGAGTTCACTCGAACATTTGGAGCTGTTACCTACAGAAACATTCTTTGCACATTCTATGCATAAAGGATTTGATTGTTCATATTGTGTGTTATATTTTTTGATCTTATTCCTCTGGCCTGCACAGGCATTTAGCCGAACCCAGGAAGAGAATACAGACAGCTGACTGGATGAAGAAGACATTGTGGAAAAAAACTCCCATTGTTTAGATTTCTGTCAGAGGATATAAGAATACTTAATTTCTTTTATCTCTAGGGCTTTCATTATCATTTAAATTTCATTTTACATTAATTGATCAGGGATTAGTAAAGCCATTATGCAGAAATTAGAATAAGACAAGCCAGATGGCATGAATAATTCATGAAGTCCAATTACGTTTTATTTCTGGTGTACTTTCAAACTTGCCTCTGACTTCTGTGCTATTTTGATGTGACAATATTCACTGGAAATCAAGAGTGCCATTTTAATTTATTGTATCCCTCTGGAGTAGAAGCATTTGTATGCAGTGGGGGGTGTGCTAATGTTTTTCCCCAAAACACCAATTTCAGGGCTGTTGGAAATACTGGGTGATCTAGAAAATGTGGTTCATCATCTGTGAAGGTTCAGGGATTCTACGTTGAGCCACGCCAGTCCACCTGACGAGGCAGAGAAACTAGGGTCTTAGAACCGCGAGATTTTTAACTTCCCAAAAGAGCTACACAAATCCCTTCAAAATATGTGTTCCCATTCCCGCCGCAAAGGAACCATTAAAGTATGAATTTGGCCTGGAGTTGGCCTGGAAGCAGACATGCAGCTACAGAAAAAGACCACGAGGTGGCAGGCGTTGCCTTCCATGCAAAAGGTCCGGGGCCGCCGGGCCAAGCGGGGGCTTCCAGAGCATCCCCGCGGGTCTGATCCCCGCAGGCCGAGCGCGGTTGGGTCTGGGCTCCGAGCGACTCGCGGAGCGTAGCCTGGCGAGAATTCCGAGCTAATGGGCAGCCCAGTCCACCTGCATGGAATGTCTCCTACGCCTGTGTCTGAAACCGCCTCCCCCGCCGGTCCCAGCCCCCAGTCCCCTAAGAGTCCCCCCTTCCCACCCACCCCCTCGCCCCCCGGTATTTATTTATGCCACTGGACAGTTCTAGTCACATTAAAGCTGCGGTTCACCTTTTCGAGGACTTTCATCTCGGGAAGTTTTATGACACTTTGTGAATGTGCAAAGTTTTTAATTAGGCTCGCTAGACAGCCCGAGGCAGCGGCAGCGCCACAAAGTCTTCACGGTCTCTCTGCTTTACAGCACAACAAGCCGCTCTACTCCTTTGAAGACAATGCAGACTATGTGTACGATGTCATGTGGTCCCCCGTGCATCCCGCGCTCTTTGCCTGCGTGGACGGGATGGGGCGCCTGGACCTCTGGAACCTCAACAATGACACCGAGGTGAGCGGCGGCGCAGGCGCCCGAGTTGGGGGTGGGGGGGAGGGCTGGGAGGAGGGCGCAGCCGGCCTCTCACCGTCTCCCCCTCTCTCTCCCCAACGGCCTTTTTTGGACTGACCCTTCAACTGCAGCTGGGCTGCCGACCCCCTTTCTTGACTGCTCTGAAGGGAACTGGCAGATGCACTGGCCCCAAATCATTTCATCTCACGTCATCCCCAAACCGTGGCCGATCCTGGACAATGGACGACCCTTCTTTGCAAAAAGCAAAACGCTGTGTGTTCACGCCTTTCCCTGCGGGAAAGGATACACAGGCATATTTCAGAGCAGTGTTGAAATAACTCCATTGGCAAGCACTTGGAAAAGTAAGCTTTTGTGGACGCTGACTCGAGATTGAGCTTTTAAAAAGGGTTATTTGTCAGTGTTTGCTATTGGTACACTTTCTATTTTAAATTCATAAAAGATGATTCTGTTGACCCTTTATGTTTAGATCCATCCTCCATTTGATTTTTACAAGGTAAAATCATCTTTATCTAAAATGCTGAACTTACAGGCAGACTTTTACAATAGTTTGCAACTCTGAACATGTATGTTAGACTTAGTGTTTGAAAAAAAAAGCGGGATATCAACATGTCACATTCAGAGAAGTGAAAAATGGCCTCCCCCCCCCTTTTTTTAAAAGGGGGGAATTAATAATAAGGAAATATTCTTTTTAAAAATTATGCTATATACATTTATGTTTTAAAAAATTCTGCCATGTGCATTTTTCCTTTTGCCCACACCCTCAACAGTACTGAGGTGCTAACTCAGCTACTGGGGAGAAGGCTTGTGTCTTTTTTAATATGAATATTAAATGTCCTTCGATTTAGAAAAATAAAACGTTCTCTTCAGCACTTCCCGGCTTCTGATTCAGGGCACCTCTCCGTAAATAAGAAGGGACAGGTAAGGGGAACAAGCATGTAAACTGTATGTCAAGTGGAGAACAAGAGAAAGGTCTTTTGAAGTGTTTTGAGCAGGAAGCAGCTCAGCCTTTTTAATTAGGAAGCCTATAGCTGGAGGATCTGAGGAGGAGCAGGCCCCCTAGTATTTTCTGTGGGAGGGGGCAGGGAAATATCCCTCAGGTGTTATTATGGAGCCTCTGTAACTTGCAAAATTATATGCATCTCTGACCACTGCCAAATAGTTACATTTTCAAATATTTCAGTTTGAGTCTTTTTTATTTTCTTTTGGTTACAAGAATTGTGTGACAAAGATAAGAGTTATGTGATGAAGCATCTTTGAAAATAAGCAAAAGGCATAAATGTGTGCAATGCCCATCATATTTTGGATGTTGAAATGTTCATAACATTATTGCTCTTCATAGAAAGATGCTGTTATTCCACATTGTGATGGTTTCCCAAAATCTTTCATCACTGTTGATTAAAATCATATTGCTTCTATCTGCTAGAATAAACTCATTCACTTAAATCAACCAAAAGACACACGTTTTCCAGGTTGGCTTAGGAGACCCCTTGTATCAGAAATCAGATTTAGTAGAAATGATGTTTAGGTGATGCCCAACTACGATGCAGTGGAGTGAGTTCTACCCATGCCTTAATAATTCCTATGTAGCTGTTCTTATTTTGTTTGTAGTCTGCTTTCTAGGTAAAATGAACTTAACGTGTCCACAATGAAATTGTCAAAAAGGAAATTAATTGCCAAATGTAATTTTTCCCTTCTCTTTCTCTAGGTATCAAGGGACAACCACATAAGAGTTTTGTAGATAAATATTTTTTAAAAATCATTATGGGCCATGCAGATTGCTTAGTTTTGTGGTAACCATAATTCTGCTTTCAGAATACTAGTAGAAATGTCGAGTCTGATTCAAATCCGGTAATGAACCGAACACTTTTTTAAACTCTCGAATGACTTTTACCTCCTATCAAGTTGAACAAGATTTTTCAAGTGTTTGTTGGATTAGGATGTAAATTTGTGTAAAAAAGAGAGAGAACCTGAATTCCCAGTGGGTTTTGCTGCTGTTGTTGAAATTACTGTACCTTTAGACCAAGTTATTCCAATTGCTCCTATGCAAGGATAGTTCATATTCACCTACCTGAGTATCACTCCACACAATGTAGTAATTTAGGCAGTAGATAACCTGTCTTTGCAATTAAAATGATTGAGCCTTAAAAAGTGTGAAAATAACTGTGAAAGCAAAGTACAGAAGTAAGAGAGATAGAGTTCAATATATGGATTAGTTTCGTTATAGATTGATCAGCTGTTGAAGGGTCATTAGGAGTAAAACTAATAAAATATATTTTATCATTTCCTTCATGCATTTGATACTTCTTTAGCACATATAATAGGCTGTGATAGTCTTTTTTTTAACCATTTATAATACTTGAAATGAAGGTATTTTTAAATGGCTAAAATAGTATTTGTCCCAGTTTGCTATATTACTTAATTCTTAATACATACGATTCTTTAAAATGTATCAGGCATAATTTAAAGTGTATCAGAAATCAGTTTATTTTGAATGATTAATTTTTAACATTCATATTAAGATTCAACATTTTTATTCAATTTTTGAGATTGTTCATTGATAAAATCTGATGTTGAACAGAGTTAGGTTTATAAAGTATGATCCTGTACGATCTCCCTAAATTATGCTGTTAAAAACTAACTCTGAAAACTGTATGGCTGAATCTCAGATTTGTTTTCTGAGCAGCGCACTGATAATAAAGCATATTGACAGAATTATGGCCCATCTAAATTCACATTGTTTTGGCCTTTGAAAGGTTTGGTTAAAAATTCAACCTCCTGCCGGCACAGCAGGCACCTTTATTGTAGAAATTGTGTATTTTTTAAAAAAAATAAATGAGTTGGGGACTTTCGTTTTACATTTTTGCTCACAATTGACATACAGTGATTTAAGCAGGTAAAAGAATTTTTATTGATTTCAAGATTAAGTTTAAACATAGATTCTTACATATGATGGAGTTTTTATTGCTATTTTAAAGATAGGTATTGGGTCAATAATCTCACATAAACAGATGGTTTCAATTCCTTGAATAGCAGAACGCCGGGAGAGCTGAGGCACAGTACGTCGAGTTTCCATCCTAAAACGACCTGTTTAGGAGACACAGGTCTTAAACAGTGGCATGAGATGATCTCTAGGGCCCTCCTTTCACTCTATTTTTTTCTTTTTGTTTCAACATTTACTCTTTTGCTTTTTAATGGCCTGTTGTCATTTCCCATTCCACATTCTTGGAGAAGAAGCAGAGATGCGATCTTTACATCAGGTATAAAGTTCCAAACTTAAAGACAAGAGTTTACACAACTGTTGATACAGAGGGGTGGGCCCCCTAAAACGTCTTCCGAATACTACGGCTCTTGTCATAAATGCTGCAGGTTCCATTTCAGCCCCTCAGTGTATTTCAATAATTAGTATGATAGTAATTATCAGCATTGGCAGGTTTCAGTGTTTGTTAAAGGACATGGAAGGCCTCTTCTACAAACAGGGGCTGCAGTCCATCAGGGTATCAGCCTGGGGACATCTCCAAACTTATAGAGTGCTTCGTCCATCCTGGTACTGACAGGAAGGGGGAAAATAGGAAAAAGGAAAAGAAAAAAAGAAAGAGGAGAATTTGAGGTTTTGAAGCTTTTCCACCTGCACTTTTTGTCTTCTTCTGATCATCCCTTCCCTGATGAGGTTTTGAGGGATCAATACATATTTTTTCCCTGAAGACACACATTAATATGACCTTTATTCCACCATAAACCCCCTTCCTGCCTTTTATAGTATCCTTAATCTTGGTAAATCCTGAAATCTCTCTCTCCATCGATCCATAAATCATGACCTGATCGTGAAGTATCACATTTAGCTGCTGTGTTTGTATGTTGGATGTACACCCTGCATAATCCGGAGAAATATTTGTCACTCATTGCCCATTGACTATGGAAAAAGACTCTCCCTCTTTTCCTTTTTTGTTAAAGTGTCTCCTCTCTACCCCTTAATTCAGTGGAGCATATGATTTAAGAACAATGAATCCTTTTACCCCTGCACAGGGATGTATATTACTTCATGCACATGAAGGCAGTGGTGACTCACCCAGTTAAACGTATCATGGTAAATTTGTGTATCTAAATTCATATTCAGAGATTCTTTATTGCTGTTGTAACCTCTTTGACAGGTCCCGACAGCAAGTGTGGCTATTGAAGGGGCTTCTGCCCTAAACCGTGTTCGTTGGGCTCAAGCCGGGAAAGAAGTTGCGGTTGGAGACTCAGAAGGCCGAATTTGGATCTACGATGTTGGAGAGGTACATATTTTTTGGTTTACAGGTTTGGGTGTTTTGCTTTTTTTCTTTTTTTCTTTTTCCTTCTTTTCTTTTCCTTTTTCTGTCTTTTCTTTTTCTTTTTCTTTTTCTTTTTTTTTTTGACTTGTGTGTCTAAAGATCTAGTGAAATTATTGACATGACCTGTGGGCGACAAGAGCCCTCTCAAGTGCGTTTGCAAATTTCCACTGACTTCAGTGGGAGTTTGGTAAGACTTCCTTAGGGCCTAATTTGGTCTTCTGTCTCCACACATGGGCCGCTTTAGTTAATGATCCAGGCTCTTTCAGAGAGCTATAGAATTCCCACCCATCCTGTGATAAAGCATGGCACTTCCCACCAATTTCACGAGAATGGAAAGTTTGTCCAATGCATCATGCTAGCATTGAATTTGGAATTTGTTAAACAAACAAAAAGTCCAGTTTTCATTATGTTCACTTAAAGTGTATACTATTACTCTTTAGTTAAAATGTAGCCAATTAAAGAGGCTGAGGTTGTGCTCCCTTCATAGTATATATATTAAAGAAGCTGAAGTGAATCCGAATTTGTACTATTTTCATGATATTCAAAGTTATTCTATGAGATATATATCTCTGGTATAGCTACATTGTATTACGTACATAATGCGTTACATTATATATGAAGTATTCCTGAACATCATGGCACATATCAAAGAGCAAAAATCTATATCTTGTATTTCAGATAAATCTCTTTAAATTTTTATGCTATCTTTATTTAAATATTACATTATCAATCAATTGTACTTAAACGTATCTATTTTTACTAAATGGGAAAGTGTCGACAAAAGCTTTCATTTGCAATGAGGTTAAAGAATTTTTTCCTTAAAGACAAAGAAAATATTGAACTTTGAAGCAAAACAAAACAAGAGTGCTGTGTAATGCTATTCTGGTGTAATATGAATCTAGAATTTGCATTCCAGGGGAAAAATGTACCACATTTGTATGTATAACACCCTGGACCTAGGAAGTATTCTGTGCCTGCCTGGTGGATGGTTTAGCTGATCACACTGACAAGGTTCCGTATGGTTTCATCAGTCGGCATTCTGTACATTTGGCAGAGTCCCGGATGGTTTGTCCTACACTGCAACGATTTATTATACACTACTGTATGTGGGGTTGATTATGTTGAAACGAACTAGGTGTTGTTGTTGTTGCTGCTGCTGCTTTTAATTCAGCCAGAAAGAGAAACTGAAGGACTCTTGAGATGGGAATTTTCTATTTGGGGATGTGCACTGCTAAGTAAAACATTCAGAAACCTCTCAGCTTTACTGCATGTTATCTATTTCATTAGACACCTCCTTAACCACTCCCGATGCCACAAGCTGAGTCATCCCAACAGCAACAAAGACTCTGTTAATATTCATCCCCAGTGGTGAAGATACAAATGGTCTGGTGACTATTGACGTAGTTTGGAGTCTTTGGGAAAGAGAATACCTTCTGAATCAAAAACACTGCCAATGGTTTTATAGCAATGTTTTCTTCAATGATTATTCTTTATATTCAATGCATCTTTTACACTGTCTTCATCAAAATAAAACTAAGCAACAACAAAAACCTCCTTCATTAGTTCATTTACTAAAAAATTAAAAAGCTAGCAAAGAAGAACATTAAAAAACAAGGGTTTTTTTTCTCTCTTTTGTTTATAACAAATGTAATTGTGGGAGAGAAATAGATGTGGAGGCATGCTCAGAGATGAAATGGCAGAAAGTAGATGAAATTTAAACTCTTTTCTCTACCTCCCTTGCTTTTTATACATAATGTCACTTAATCCTCTTAAGATCATATGCAACAGTAATGTTTTGTCCAAGAGGGATGGAAAGTAGAATAGTTTAACAATCTGGTCTGTTTCAAGAAAAGTTTTTGAAAAATCTTTACGTTGACCACAGATATTTTATATATATATGTATACACACACACACACATATGTATTTGTTGTTATCTATATGTAACATATATGTATAATGTATATGCACGTACATACATATATACATACACACAATCCCCATGCAATAAGAAAACACAATATGACATATATACAGAATGTTCTGTAATTAAGTGATTTTATAGCCTGTGGACAGACTTGCTCAAATATGACTCATATTTTAGGAGCAAAAAATGATTTTGCAAAAGTTGCCTTGGCTGATATGTGGCTGCTAAAACTTCCTTCTAGGTTGCTATCATCATTTCGAAATTGTAAAGTGTTGTTATACTCATATTTCTACTATCGTAGTGGCAGGTCAGCCTGGTTTTCATTTTTGTATTATTGCTCTTACTTTCCTAAGTGATATTACAGACTATAGAAATGTCTGCAACTATAGACCAGTCTCGTCTATTGTCTGGAGTCTAGACAGACTATAGAAAAATCTCTGTGACACATAATAGGCCAAACAATTTGTAGGGTTGTTTATCCCTACAAATTCACTACCCGGAAAAAAAAGGATATACTATTTTATTGAGAGTAGGTAATATTATATAATCTTCTAGTCCTTCCCTGAATGACCAAAAAAAATCAGGATAGGCTTATACATTTGAACAGGTTTTTTTTTTCTGTATTGTTTAGTCAATACACAAAGCAATCTATAGCTCAGAAAAACTCAGACTTAAGATAATTTTGTCTTCACTGTAGTTTTTTTTCCTAAGTATTTTTGAAAGGTATTTACAAATGTAGCTCATATTTGTTTCTTTGGAAAGATAAAGGGGAGAGGTCCTTTTCTCTTTGCTCATCTCTAATGCCTATTCTAAATCTCTGAAGGCCAACTCTATATATAGAGTCTCCATGTACTGAAAGGGAAGCGGAGCTTAGCTGAAGTCCACTTCTGAGAGATGGCAGATCACTTCATGGGCAAATGCCGCCATTATTGTAATTACCGCTGTCTCGTTCACCAGTCTAGAACTCACAGAGCTCAGCTGTACTTACAAGAGAAGGGCACCCTCTGAGCAGTGTGTCCTCAGCCTTCCAAATCACCTAAACTGCAGAAAGCCAGACAGAGTGTCTTCACAGCAAACTGGCCCCATTTAGAATTTGAGGTCAAATCTAAGGCTCGTGCATGGGTGACAAGAGGGAAGGGGTTTGAGCAGGAAGTGATTTAAAAAGGGGAAAATATAGAGAGAAAGAAAACATATGGCATTGAGGATCAAATTGCTAGTAGACTGTGCTACCATTATCTGTATTCAGAATTGGTCCTCTGGTCCCCATTAAAACTGAACCCCTCACCAGGGTCATGCTGACCTTTGGATGGAAAATCTTGCTTTATGGAACCCTCTCAGAAAGAAGATGAAACACTTTTAAATAAGCCTTATAATACAATCTGCACAAGAAAGTAAATGGTAGTTTCTAGAGTATGCTTTGTTGATCCATTTTCTTTGAGACCTCAGTACACTGAATAGGTGTCTGTCTGCAGGAAGACACCTCACGTTCATTTCTCCCTGGTTGATTTGAGGAGAGGGAGGGGGCAGCAGGCTCCCTCTCACCAAGGTCCTATTCCGAGAGTGAGGCTGGCTTCCTGCTTCATGCTTGGGTTACCTGTGCAGTCTCACAGGTGCTGTACATAGAGGTTCCTTCAGCTTGGCTTCATGCTTGGCTGTCACCGTCTTGCAACCGTTCAGAAATTTTTCAACAAGGCACCCCACATTTTCATGTTTGCACCCCCCCTGCAAAATTATGTAGCCAGTCTTTGCCACAAGAGTATTGTTCTTAATTCTACTCATGATGCAAATCAGAAATGAAAAATTATGGCCTTGACCTAGACTGTTAGGAAAAAGGAGAAGTCTTTAGAAAGGTGGTCATTTGTAGCACATGTTGTATGATCTTATTATTACTTATGTCTTAAGACTATTTAAAAATGTTGAATGGAATAGCAAAGGCTGTAGATTATAAACATCATGAGGCCCAGAAGAACAGAGCTGAAACCGTATGGATATTCTCATTCACTCCCCATACCCTTGTTTTGATCATACCATAATTTTAACCGAAAGTATAATAGAGTTTGGGGGAAAGATCTCTATGATGCCTACTACATTTGGAGTGGAGAGGGACAGCCTTTCTCTGTCACTTAATTGTCACACCATCATCAAGTACTTCCTGATAAGAGACTTCTGTGACTACCAGTGGAGATGGCCCCATTCAAGTCTAGGTAGACCTGCTTCCTCTGAGACCTGATGCCCAACCAGAAGAGCCATGCAGAAAGGGACTTGGGTGCCACCGGTGGTTAACAACCGTCTGCCTCATCTCCTGTCCCAGCTGAGGCTGCAGCTGCCACCGGGAGTCTCAGCACATGATCATGCCCTCTTCTATTATATACAATTATCTTCCATGACTTTTAAGATGATGGCAGAGAGAAATGGCCCGAATCCAGATTTGCTGATGCAATTTATTATGAACTTCTGAAGGGGTAAACAGAGGATTGTGTATGAGCTCACTGAAATCACCAGATTGAGTATGTCCATCTGCCCCCTACCCCCTTTTTTCCTTTTTGTTGCATTTAAATGGCTAAGGTATGAGTAATATCTTGGGGTATATGACTAATGAGGTAAAGTATAAAACAGCAGTGTTTTCAGGTAGGCCACATGATGCTTTGTTTATATAGCACACATTTTTGGTTGTTTGATTTCAGCATTGTAGCTGGAAAATATACTGCACACATTTATTTTCACAGACAGGGGTCTATTTTCTTTGCGGAGCAGGTGCTCAACTCCCATTAGCATAAATGGAAGTTATGTGAATTCAGCGAAAGACAGAGAAGATCCCTTTTATTTGGCTATAATTTTTATTCTGTTTGTGCATCTTAAAAGTTATTAAAATAGACAGTGCTTGCATGCACCATTTAAATTTTCTAAAATGTAAAGTTAAAGATGAGCCTCGCTCTTGAATAAGTTTTGAGGATCTTTCTCTTCAAACTGTGGGATGCAGTCTGTTTGTTGTGAAGCTGTATGATCCCATTCAATTAACTGAAACGCGGAGAAGATAACAAGTCATAAGTTAACTACCAATATAACCTGAAAACACTGTGTGTATGCCGCTTCAGAATACACCCAAAGAGGACTGTTAATCATTGTTGGATTTTTTAAATGATGTGTGAACACACATATTCTAAAGAATTAAAAATAAGAATTACCCACCACCATGGCTCCTTTACTGAAGAGCAAGCTTTTATGTATGTATGTATGTATGTGTGTGTGTGTGTGTATATATACACACACATATATATATATATATATGAAGCTGATTTTAATAGTACATGGACCAGTGAGTATAGAATTATTCACGTGTCCTGATGATTGATAGTCAGCCTATCTACCTGTCTGTCTTGCAGATGTGTTTTATAGAAAGCCCGTTGCTATTGTTAATGCTTCAGTGCTGTCACATAGATGGGCTGTCATAAATATCCCCTAACAACTATGTTTGCTGCTTATCTGAATTAGTTAGAATGCTGTTTGCAGCTCCAGTTTTAAAAAAAGCAGTTTATTCTCCACCTCCTGTTATTTCTTTTTCCATTAACCTCTTCCAGGGAAGATTTTGTTTTCAGTTGTGATAAACACACATAAGTTTCAAATCCCTGATTATATTTCTACAATAGCCAAATGATAAGATTCCAAAGTCATTTTCAGCTTACAGCAGAACTTGAAAAATAAAACGGCAACTTAAAAACAAACTTGGAGACGAATAAATCTGTGCACCCTTAGCTATTATTGGTTTGGTATCCCACGCACTAATTACCTAAGGAAACATGAATTCATCTTTGCATTTTAACCCTGAACTTTGACAGCATTTCAAATCGCTTGTTTCATACGACTCTTTGGGGGCTAAAAGAATAGCAGTCATTTTATTACAGATTTCAATAAATACAGTAAATTGGACATTTGTTAATATATTACAAGGGTCTTGCAAAATTCTTGGAAAGGAAAACTGCAGGTGAATAGGAGAGATTAAATGTACCTGCACGATTTAAATCTTCATCTGAGTGTATTGTAAAGCTCAAATGAAAAATTAGGATGACAGTTTATTTGGGATCCCGACAGGAAAAATGGCCTGTGAAATACACTTCAGAATGGTAGTCCAGGTGTAATGTCCAGGGACTATTAAAAAGTGCCTCAAACAGTTTCTGTAGCCAGCTAGCACAGGGATAAAAGAAAGCGATTCGATCAGCCATCTCTCTTGCACCTAAAATATCAGTTCAGTATAGAGGCATCTGAGAAACTGGCAGTGCTGAGAGTGCAAAAGAATTTGACGCAAAATAAATACAATGCGTTTCTGGTTTGTAAGTGGATTACACTTAGTCGATAATTGTTTGCTTTGTGGAACTACTTTGTGTTTGCCAGTAGGACAGGGCCTAGGTCAGTTTTCCACAAGAAGTGTGTGCCCTGAATATAAATAATCCCCGCTCCGTGGGGAAGGGGTGTGCAGAACACAACATATGAAGTTTAACTGAGATTTTGGGGTTAATTCAAATAAGAGTCCCATAATGAAAAAGAACTGGATTTGAAATCAGCTCATTTAATGATGGTGCTTTATGAAGGCTATTATCCCCCGCTGATGACGGAGCTGAGAGCATGGCTGAGCCTCCAGAAGGGAGAGGGAGCTGGGCTCGGGTTACGAAGGTCCAGTTATAATCGCCCCAAACACTTGTGTTTCTCATTAAGTGAGTGTGGCCACAAGTTGCTACATTCTTGAAGGTCTTTGCAAGTCCTGGCTTATTCTTCAGTGAATAAACAATATTATTTTCTTTAGCTGATGCCAAACACTTCTTCTGATATCCCTCCATGGAGAAGAAAGGACTTTGGCGTAAGTTATTCTGTGGTGCCAAACATCCAGATAAAAACTGAAAATCCAAATACTTAGTTCTGTCGACAATATCTAGATATTCGATGACATAGAAACAAAGCATTGGGATTTTCAATTGCACTTTTCAGTTTTTACCTGAATTTTTAATTGCCATAGCCACAGCACTGTGCAGTTAAGTCAAAAAACACCAAGGCATATCCGTATGAGCAGATTTGGGGTGCTAATAAATATAATTACATAAAATAAGCTACTTTGAAGTAATATATTAATTCATTTTCTTGTCATAATAAATTACATGTATTTGAAATAAAATAATTTGGTTAAAATGTAAGATTGTAATTTTAATATTAACTTGATTTCTTCTAGGAAAAGTGCTTAATTGAAAAAGGAAAAAGAAAAAGCACTATTAATTCCAATTAATGTTATAATTACTCATCTTATAGTGAATGTAGTAGTCATGGTTTTCATTTTGATAATTATATATGTAAAAGACTGTAATTAAACTAATTATTATATAAATAGTATGCTTATTCAGGTACATTAGTTTATAAAAATGAATTTATAGGATTAATATCTTTTCAATCTACTTTTTCTCTGGATTGATAAGAAAATACTTAACGACTTTTATGTATTATGGAGAAGCTGATTTGATGGAAAGAAAACCCTAATATCTAACTTTATAAAAACCAAATTAATGTGTGCATAGTAATTTGCAATATTCAATGAAACTCATATATTCCCATTTTGGTGATAAATGGCCTATGAATATAAACCTTCTGCAACAAGTACCAGTTTGTATAATTAATCATCTTTATGATTCTTCTGTGATTTCAAACTGTCATCTTCAATAGCAGTTTGGATCTTGAAGCAGTCATTAATTATAGTGTTAAATTTTTTCATGGCTGACAAAATTGTTTAGTTTTAGAATTTCAAAACTGCTAAATTTTATCTTGAAAAATTACTGCTTAGAACAGTAGCCTCAAATCACAGCTTAGACCAGCCGAGCATGAAGCGGCTCCAGTCATCTGTGAGGCTAGATTAACACTGGCCTGGATGGAAATGGAGAGTTGTTTGTTTCTTACAGGAGTACAGGTGTTACTATTGGTGCATCTAAGACAGGATAGGAAATCAAGTACCTGCCTATGCGTGTTTATGTGTAAATATTTATGTTATATAGGTGGGACTTGCAAAGTGAGGGAGTGAATCATTCTATTCTAATTTCAAAGAAGGTTTGCATGGATTTCTGAGAATGTCAGCTATCAGAACATCTTCTCCATTTTAAAACATGAATTATTTATCATTTAGGAAATATCAAAGCTTAACATTGTTGAAGAAATTTTGCACCCTTCCTTTTTAGGGTGGCAGATAAAACTGATCAGTGGTCCATTCCCTAAGATCTTTCTCCCTCATGGCCAGCTAATAGTTTCTCAATATGTAGATGAAATATTTCATTTTTATTTATCTTAACATTAAGGAACCTTTGGTAAAAAAGTGAACGTGTTCTAGTAGCCTCAAAACCAGCCACCCTTTTGATTTAGATTTTTTTTTTTTTTTCAGTTTGGCAGCCCTCCTTAGGTTAATCACATTCCTCAGTAAGGTTTTTCTAATGTTTAGAGTGGCATGTCCACAGAAACATACACAAAGTAGATACTTAACAATTGTCTATTTGAGTGGGATAGCCCAGCCTTGCACAGTGCCTGGCACATAACAGGCACTCTATAAATATTTGGGTGAATGTTTCACACGTGAAAGTTGAAGGTTAAGGGAAAGCTTAATTGTGTGAAGCATTCAGAATGCAGCCTCCAAGTTGGCTATCGACTGATGGACAGGAAAAATAATCCATTTAACTATGTTTGCACTGAGCAGGATATATAGAAAACATTTTAAAAAGAGGGCTTGTCCTTCTTCCCCAATCTCTATCCCACTCCCCCGCCCTCTTGTGCTTTTAAAAGTGAGCGATTGGCCACTAGTGTAATGAAAGCCTAACAGCTGATTCAAATAGTTGTCAAACCACTGGAAAAACGCTTCCTTTTCATTGTGCTTTTTTTGGACACTATAGATATGGTAAATCATGAACTACATTATAAAAATACCTCTTTTATGCCCAAACATTCAGTAGGAGGGAATGACATTTCTTTTATTACCTCGGTAAATGTTTCTAAGGTGTTTAGCAATAAGCTTTCTTTTTGTCAAAACTGCTTAGATGCAGTGGTTGCTAGGAATTTACTAGAAAACCTATAGTTAATAATATCAGGAAGAGAAAGGATATATGTTTAGTCAGCTAATATGACAGACTAGCTTGAGTAGCCCATGCTTTTTTCATTTCCCTGTCATTTTCTTGATCTTTTCTGTTCTAGAAAAAGAGTGGTAATTGAAGTTTTAAAAGTTTATTTTCCATTATTGCCCATCAGCCAATGTTTTTAGCACTTTTTCCATCTTTTGGACAGAGGAATAGATTGTTCCAAATAATAGGAAAAAAATAATGCTTAAGAGATTTCTCAAGAAAAAAGGATGAGATTTTAATACAAATGTGAACAAGGTTGTCCGTAGACCTTAGTAAATTAACTCTTTCTTCTTCAGCTGTGTGATTTTTTTCCCTCTCCGCAGGTAAAAACTCCAGAATTTTGTCATGCTTCCTATAATGTGAAATTTTAACATGAAGAAGTGTTTATTTTTTAAGAATAGTGTTTAAAATTATTTCCTTCAATGGTTGCTGACTTATTGAAATTGATATAGACCCATATTTATTACTATTTACCTTTGATTTTATGGCTCGTCCTTCTTTCCTTAATTGGGTGGTAATGGATTTTTTTTTAAAGTAGTGTTCTAACCTGCTATAAAAATCAACCACCCATTTAAAGATACTAGAGAAGAGAACTTTGGCAGAGAGATCTCAAGCTTCACGGGTGGATGAGGGGTCCCTTAGAATAGGATTTTATGATAAAATAAATTCTTTCTTTCTTCACCAAAAATAGCCAAATAATCATCAGATTACTCTCGGTTTGCATGCTGCTAAATTTCACAGAAATGTTAACCTACTGACCAGGAACAGCAGATGCTACAGAATGGAGACTAATGTAACTTCTACTTTCTGGCCTTCCCTAAAAGTGCTGTAAATACTAAGTTACCACACAGACTATCTTTTTGTGGTGGAATACTGCAGTGTATTTACCCCTTCTGTATACTGCATTCTGGCTTGGAATTTTGGTCCGTGGTTTCATCCGTTGTTACCAGTGATGCTAGACTCCCCCAAGAGTTAAATACAGTGGAGCTTGTATTTATGTGAAGTGAGTAAGCTTGGTCTTTCCAGCGGCTGTTTCATTGCATGTTACCTCCCACTTTGCTTCCCTCTGTGTGTGTGGCAAAGGGAATTGTCCTAAGAAATATCGGCTTCCTCTGAACACAAACGTGTTACCAGTAAATCCACAATCTCCTGATTTGGGGTGCCGTTAATAATTGCACTTTTAAAAAACCTTTTAAAGCTTAGAGGGGTTTAGTCTCTGTGGAAACCCACATTCGCTTCCACGGTCTCTGTAAATGCATTAAAAACAACAACAAAAAACCAATGCATATTAAAATGAAAAGGTAATTTGCAAGATATCTTTTTAACAGAAAACTTTAATTTTGGGGTTCATACAGAAGTTGTCATTTACCTGTTCATAATCGATGGCTAACATAATCGTCCCAGGCTTTTTTATAGTGACTCCATTTAATTAAAAGATTACAAAGATGCTGATGAACCACACATCGATGGAATACTAGTCCCCAAACTTGGAGGCCTACTCATTTTCATTTGTTTGCCGTGCTTAATGTGTCTGAGAAACCAAACTGAAATTACGAAATAGCTTTCTGTCTTAATTGTCCAAGATTTTTAAAAATTAACCTACTTTTATATAAGCAATGCTCGAGACATATTTTTACCATAAAAAATTCAGCATTGAGCTGGTAGGAGTTACTGCAGATAATGCAGCTTTTTCAAATCAGCTGCCAGGTACTATAAACCCCTTAAAATTACTAACAAATGAGGGAGGCTTGACTGTGGACTGTTCAAAATTGTTAGCCATGTGCTTATAAAAAGGGACACATGAATGATATTTAACCCTGGTCATAAAAAGCCATTTGATTTTTATAACAGCGTGTTCAGTGGTTACAAAGCTTTATAACTTGAGCTAAAAATGTAGAATCCCACTGTAGAAAGTGCCATAACAAGGACAGAGCTAGGGGAAGCTGGATTGGCGTACCTGAGAAATTAAAAATATGCATGTATATGTAGACATATCTGTGGATGTGTATATTTACAAGGAGTAATTATACTTTAAGTTTGATTTTTTAAATGAGCAATAAAAAGTACTCTGACAGAATTTTTCTTGTGATCTGAAAGAACCCTTTCCTCATATCCAGCTCATGAACTTTAGGTATTATTAAAAGTATGACTATTTAGGAAAGTATTTGTGTGGGCTTTCAAGAAATCAAATGTAATAAAAATAAGGTATATTTCTAAAAAGAAATGCAGCTCTATACAGGTGAGAAGAAGGAAATGGAAGAAAGAAAAGGAAAGGAGCAAAAATTACCTCCCCCAAATGGAAAAGAGAATAAGAATAAGCATTAAGGAAAAATAGGGAAAAAAACCATCATTTCCTCCAGTTTCATAATGTGCCAAGCACTGTGCTAAACCCATTATATTTGGCAGTGGAGGGGGTGTGCATGTGTCTTATTTAATATTCGCAACACTCCTAGGAGATGGGTCTCAAAATTCCTTTCTCACAAATGAGGAAGTTAAGATTGGAGACGTTAAAACAGTCTTCATACGGACATACTGCAAGTAAGTGGCAAAGCAGGGAAAGAAACTGTGATCTGGCTGATACTGGAGGTGGAAAAAGTCAACCTTGGCTCCATTCTTAAAATTTAGTTATTCTGCAATCTTTGCCTGTCTTTAAGTGCACCAGAAACCCAGGCCAGACACCTAGTGGTTAGGCTAGTTTTTGGGGGGACGGGCTGGGGCAGCATCCAGAGGTGCCCTCTCTTCCGTTCAGGCAGACAGGAGGGGCAGATCCATGAAACAGCCTCAGAAGTAGGGAGTCGAGGGGACTAAAATGATCAACTTCCCTAAAATTTCCACAGCTTTTACACTTTTGCTTTTTATTTTTGACCTTTTATCTTCTAAGAATCTTAGAAGATTAAATACAGTCTTTAGACTCTTTTAGCAGGTGATTCAAAACACTTACTTGCCTGCCATTCTGCCAGTAAGCTGGCATTTCCTAAAGGGGCGAGGCTCCTGATTGGCCCATTCTACCGTGGGAAAGTTAGGCGATCTTTAGCAAATCATTTAGCTCCCCGGTCTTCTATTTCCTACCTGTTAAAAGAGGTCCATGCCTTGTTCCTTAATGTCCTCACATAGTAAACATCAGAATTATTTTAAGAAAATAAAAACAAAACCACAAAAATGCTATTGAATCGATATGCATGCCATTTACATATATCATTTGGAAGAACATGTTCAATCTGAGTGACAGTTTAAAGAGAAAGAATGCATGACTATTCCATGAAGAACTCATGGTATTTTCTTCACTTAGATTACCTCTCTCATCCTCTTCACATCTCTGTTGATAAATGGGTCAGACACTATCACCCTCATTTTACAATTGAGGCAACGAGAGCTTAAGTGCCTGACCATTGCCAGTACCAAGATGAGAACGGGACTTAAGTCTCCTGTCCAAATCTGAGCTCCATTTTACCTCCTCCTTGTGGCCAAATTGCTACCTCAGAAACTATCTATGTTCTTAGTTCCCTCAGTTGTAAAAATAGGCTCATATCATATCTATACAAGGTCATCACTCTTAGAGGGAAGATTTTATCATCTCAGGAATTAGAGCCATGAGTGCTTGTGGCATAAAAATGCCTTATACGTTTCACAAAAAAAATTAGAAAAGTCTTCTAGTAGGGGGTGTGAATGGGCTTGTTGGGTGCACCTTGTACATGAAGCACTGGGAAAATCTGAATCATCCCTGACCTAGGATGTGGACTTTGGCAGATGAATCTGAAGGCAGAAAATGTTTCCAGATCCACTGTGGTTCAGTACAATACTGGAAGAATTTTTACAAATCCTTCTTTATGGTATTCCCTTGATATAACAATGGGCCATTTCCTTCACAGTGCTTTTTTTCTTTTAATTAAAATTATTCATCATGATGAAAAACTTGTGACTATTTTTCCTATCACGAAATAGAGATTGTTCAAAAATTATTCTAAACTGTTTTTTTCAAGTGGAAAACAAATCCACAGTGATGCTCTAGGTTTAGCCTTTAATGCCTTGATGGAAACTTAAAGAGATGCTGAAGCCTTGTCATTAACATGCCATTTGCTTTCCTGCTACTTACTTGACACACAACACACACTGGGACACGTTACGGTTGTCACTGTAAGAAAATAAATTTTAGGCTATGCATGTTTTGAATGTCAGTGAAGTTAAAAAAACAAAAAAACAACAAAAAAAAAACCCCCACCTGTGCCAGTATTCACACATTTTGACCTAAGAAAATATTATTCACTGCTGTATCTTTAATCCCTAGCACAGTGCCAGGCATAGAGTTGGTCCTCAGTCCATGCTGATTGAATGCGTTTGTGTTCTGGTTAGAAGAACATGAGAGCAGTCTTACTCTTTAACTGAGAAACATGAACAAAGAATTTTCCTACTTAATGATTAGGGTATTACTGGATTAAAGATGTCCTAGAGAAAGTCTGAAATGAATTTTTGCTCTTGAGCCTCCAGCTATTTGTTTGTTTAAGTTTATTTATTTATTTGGAGAGGGAGAGGGAGAGAGAGAATCCCAAGCAGGCTCCATACTGTCCGCACAAAGCCTGACACAGGTCTCGATCTCAACCAAGAGTTGGATGCTTAACCGACTGACACACCCAGGTGCCCCCTTTCCAGCCATTTCTTTTTTTTTTTTAATTTTTTTTTTTTAACGTTTATTTATTTTTGAGACAGAGACAGAGCATGAACGGGGGAGGGTCACAGAGAGAGGGAGACACAGAATCTGAAACAGGCTCCAGGCTCTGAGCTGTCCGCACAGAGCCCGACGCGGGGCTCGAACTCACGGACCGCGAGATCGTGACCTGAGCCGAAGTCGGACGCTTAACCGACCAAGCCACCCAGGCGCCCCCAGCCATTTCTAATCAGAGAGAACCAGGTTAGAAAAGCCAGGAACTGCCAAGGATAAGAGGGACAGTCCTGTCCAAATGGATGCTGGTTACAGCCACAGATGTAAAATGAAAGGATTGGTCTTCTTGTTTGTTAGGACCCCTGTTTGATCTTACCTACAAGTAATTCAAATGCCAAAAATTGTTACTTTGGGTGTGGAAACAGCCTGTGAATGCACGTTCACACATTCAAGCTAAGATTATTCTTAAAGTGCTTCCTGACGGTGATACTTAATTCTAAAAATGGGGCAGTGTGCAGTTCACCTTCTAAATCTAACATTACAGTCATCGTGGCTTATTTTTATAGTCAACTAAATGAGAAAGTGTAATAGGATGAGGTAGGTAAATTTAAGTTTCTAGAAGCTGTTGTGTTTGCACTGTGTGTGACTCTGGAATGTTTTTTGTTGTGGTTTTGTGTTTTGTGAACCAAAGCAAACTAACATTTTTGTGAAGTTTATGGTATTCTAGACAGAAAAATACTTGGCAGGATTTTTTTTTTTAAACTTCTAATATTTCCAACCTAAATAGAACTTTCACAGATCAAAGAGAGGACAAGATATGTTAGAATACTATTAACCCTTTTGTGAGGGCAAACCTGTACTTTTAAGGACAGGTGTTGGTATTCTAGTACTATTATTCCCATCCCTGGGGAAAAGCTCAAATGTAGTTCCACTGTAGGGTATTTTTGTTCCTTTATTAGAAACATTTAAATCTGATAAAATTCACTTTCAACCAGTTAGATGTGCAACTTAAACGTCATAAATGGTACTCAGTTCTGTCTCAAACTGTATCTGGGCATATATTCAAACCTTAATGGCTCACAGTCTTAATTAGTATCGTTTCTTAATGGCCTTGCCATTACTACTGAATGAAACTATGTGAAACATATTTACCTGTTTTCTTATTTCAGCATATAGTTTCTATATATTGCTATCAATAAAACATTATGCATGGCATCATATGTTAACTTGTACCATTTCAACCAAGAATATACTGTTACGTTAAAGAGCCAAACTCCTAGAGCAATATACTCTATTATATATTGTATAATGTATTATTAGTGAGGACTGCTTTTTTCCAGGACTTAAAGTTATATGAAATTATGAGGTGCCTTAGCTAGAGTTTGATTATCCTTTATGTATTGGGAAAAAGTCATAATCATGTTATCATGATTGGCTTTGTCTCTTCCTAGGCTTTAGTTTTGTGGTTCTTTTTGGGAGGACTTGTTAGGAGTTGGAGGAGAGAAAGGAAGTGGTGAACCTATTCTTTCATATAAATATGATACCAACCCTTTGCTGCTCATGCTTTTTGTTAGCTCTTTTGTAGTAGCATTTGAAGTTTGAAGGCCTCATTTCCCCAGTACGGTATTTTCTAAAATTGAAGAGAAAAATGAAGATCGATGGAACCTAGGAAAAGAGCTCAAAGTAGGGAAAATGGACTGAGCAAAGGGGGTAACAGTGTCATTCGATACTATTGTGAACTTATGTCATTGCCTAAGAAGAAATTTGAATTCATTTCAATAACTAGGGAAGTAACCATTCAAAACTCATTCATATGACTAAATGAGAATTCTTATTGGTACTGCATTTCTCAAAATCAGTAGAACTTATTCCCCTACCTGTATATCATTTCCAGAATTATATTACTGAAACATTTAAACCTCAGTACTAGAACACTAATTGCAAGATATACTCTGTAGACTGCTGATGACATCCTCCAAAAAGTTGTCTTAGCATCTGACATTATCATCCCCTGTAATAAAAATGTTAAGTTCTAATCATTTAGCTGTATATAGTGGGTAACTTTTCAGCTATAAAAATGATCTCAAAGCTTAGCTTTATTTGCTTCCTGTTTTTTATTTTCAAAAATGTATATTGAGACGAATGTGTTATTAATGCTTATAGAACCTAGTACCTATAGATGGATTATACCCTCTTACAGGGCAATCCTCTAAGAAAATCACTCTACATCCTACATCAATTTTATTCTATATAAAAACCATTCAGACTTCTACTTGATCATGCTTCTCATCATCAAATACTTCTCTACTCTATTCCAAACATTCGCAATGTATCTTTAAGCAGTTCATTTCTGGATGCTGTGTAGAGAAATCACTATCCTTTAAATCAGCTAACAGAATTTATACATGTAGCTTGTATCCGGTGGGATTAATTTTCTCCTCACTGAATTGTGCATAGAAGAAGATATGCTTTGGGAAATTTTATAAACCTCCCTTTTTTGGCAAACCAGGATAGGATACTGTCTAGGGATGCAGATACTGGAGTTAGATGGCACTGGCATTGATATTTGCTAGCTACACAATCTTAGATGATTTAATCTTTCTGTGCCTCGATTTCTTCTTCTGTAAAAAGGAAATACCAAGATTACCCTACCTAGGGCTGTGAGGTATGGGTTAATACATGCAAAGCACTTAGAACAGAACTCTTGGCAAATGTTAGCTACTTATCACCATGTAAGATCTTGCTGAAAAAGCCGTATCATTATTTCATTGTAAGATTTCTTTGTATATGTAAGCTATACTTTTGCCATGCATATTAGCACATTAGCAACACTTTTAAGAAAGGATCAATAGCATTGACTTAGAAAGGCAACACCACAGTTATTTCAAAATCCTAGACAATTATATGCAGTTTTTATCTGCTATGTTCACTTTAACTCTGGTCTTATGATGAATTTTCATTACTGAAAGTTCTTTAACTGGCTACTGTAATTGTATAGTTTACAAAAGTTTTTTTTTTTTTTTTTAAAGTTTCATAAATTCCATGAGTGACTTTATTCTCTTAAGTTGTCAGTTTAAGAGCAACACTTCAGGGCCGATTCAAGGAAGACGAAGATCTGGTTTCCTTTATATTCCAAGGGAAATGGCTGCTTCAGGAGGAACAGTCCTGTGGGCGTCAAGGCTTTCAGTCCTTTAAGATCCCTTTTTCACCATTTTCCATTAATCGCTTTGCAGCTTGCAGTTCCCCACAATGATGAATGGACCCGATTTGCCAGGACCCTCGTGGAGATTCGTGCCAACAGAGCTGATAGCGAGGAGGAAGGCACCGTTGAGTTATCTGCCTAATGGAAACCAACCATCCCCACCCTAGCCCCCACCTTCGCCTTCTAGAACTCAGCTCTGCGGTCATCGATTCCACTTGTATCCAGTGTCCATTCAGTAACAGTGTTGTGTGACATTTTGGGTGTCATATTGTGCCAGCTTTGCTCCAAGTATTCCAAATGTATCCCACCCTGCTTTCCCCTGACCTGAAATTCACCAGATCATTTCTATCTTTCTATTTGTCTCAAAAATGGGGGGGAGGGGAGGGGGAGGCTTTACGGGTTTAGTTGTTGCCTTTTAACTACTTAGTAGCTGTATTTAATAGCTGGAAACCTCTGGTTAAATTTGTTCTTACATGCACTTCTGGCATAGTCCTATTAAATCCATATGAAGCCAGATATGATCAGGTGCAGATGTGGCTTGCTTCATGATATGGCACAGGGCCAAAGACTTGAGATGTGGTGTTTTACATGGTGACTCACATTATGAACGGATTTACTAGAAGAACATTACTGCTCCTTATTTATTGTGGTGTGCTGCATGGAACATATTGATTTGAAAGCATTAAAATAAACGATCCTAGAGCATGTGCATAATGAGAGGACTGTATTGTCTCTCTGCTGCTGTTGAGGTTACATTAAGTTCCAAAGAACAATTACAGTATGCCAGTTCCACGGAGGACAAGAAATCTTTAGAGGTTCGTTGCAATGAACGGAATGAATTTTAATGCCTATTATTTCTAGGTACTTTGACAATATTTCAAATATAGTTGACCATTGATACTTGTCATTCAAGCTAACACAGTCCAACAAGAGTCTGTGGTTCCTGAATATGACACCAGTATTGCCAATAAAACGTTCCAAACCAGGTCTGCACCAGTGTGGATAAATCCTGTGCTTGGGGAAAGACTGATTCGAATGTTGCTATGACAAGGAGGTGGGGGAGATACATTAGGGCCATGTTAAAGATTGATAATGAACTTATAGGCAACCAGCCTGGTTGGACTTAAACCAAGACTCTGGTTTTATTTTTACGAGGGAATGTGTGTGGTTTTCTGGAAAGCTTTCCCTTATCTCCTTTACCCGAGCCACTCTTGCCCCAAGACGGTCTCAAATGTTAAAATAAGAAAAACAGGTTAAGATGGAGATACCAAATGGTCTACATATTTCTTTTTAAAAAATTTACACCATAGGGGCGCCTGGGTGGCGCAGTCGGTTAAGCGTCCGACTTCAGCCAGGTCACGATCTCGCAGTCCGTGAGTTCGAGCCCCGCGTCAGGCTCTGGGCTGATGGCTCAGAGCCTGGAGCCTGTTTCCGATTCTGTGTCTCCCTCTCTCTCTGCCCCTCCCCCGTTCATGCTCTGTCTCTCTCTGTCCCAAAAATAAATAAAAAATGTTGAAAAAAAAAATTAAAAAAAAAAAAAATTTACACCGTAAATTTATGTTTCTTGCTATTGGACTTGGAAATATGTCTGTAAACAATTTTAACAGAAAATTTTCTCAAAAATCATTTCATGCCTAGAGAGAATTAAAACATCTCAAGACAGACTTTTAGTTTTTCAGAGAGATAATCTCCATGGTGGTAGGGACTCCTTGAACTGTGAATTTCTTTGAAAAATAATGATATGCTTTTTCTTGAAGTGCCATATGGTATATAGATATTGAAATTCTTTGAAGGCAGGAATTAAATTTTTAAAAATAAAATATGAGGGTCTTAAATAGGTTTAAAAACAATCCAATAAAAGCATCAGGGGGAAAAAAAGTCTCTCAAGCTTATACTACACGACCAAGAATAAAGCAATAACCCATATGTAGCTATTACAGACCAAACTCTGAATGATTCCATGAGTAAAGACTGAAAAGTACAAAGGCCAGAGTGCCTTGTAGTAAGCACGTGAAACATTACATGAGTTTATATACATATGCATCCCACTGTGGTAGCTGGTCTCCAAAATAGTCTTGCATAGTGCTGTTCCATGGGGAATCTGGGCTGACCTGGTATAAATGATGGGATATGTAGGAAGTGATGCTGTGTGGGGTCCAGGACACGGTTGTGAGAAGACTTATAGCTTCCTTCTAGGTCTCTGGGCATACTCATTCTTGGTCCCTAAGCCAAGAAGTACAAGTATCTGTAAAAGAAGCACAACTATCCTGAGACCTCTGGGCCACACACAGGCCTGAGGTGACCATGTAGAGGCCATAAGGATAGACAGACTCCTAGCCAGCCCACAACTATTCAAGTCATCCCGGCTTGTGTCCTGGAAGGGATGTGGTGGCCATGAAAATTTGCCTCTCTGATCTCCTACTGCAGAGAGTATAACTGACTGACAGCTCTAGCTGCTTTGCTTTGAAATCCACCCCCATGTTTGCTGAAGGTCATGCTTTCCACAGGTTTCTCTCAGCTGACTACAGCACGGCAGGGATACTGAGGCAGTCCTGTTCCTAGGAGATGTAAAACTTCTCTGAGAGGTAACTTGCTCAGGGACTCCCCGTAAGCACTACTAAAACCTTATAGAACTGTACTGCAATCTAAAACTAATCTTCTTTCCTCTTTCTCTCCCTCCCTCCTATCTTATCTCTCTCAGGGTCAGACAAATATCACTGTCTGATGGCTTGCCCAGCATGATCTAGGTGGGGACGACATGCTGGGCCTGATAAGAGAGTAAAGAGATTGACTATTCGCCAAAAGAGTTGCAAGAATTAACATATACCATTAGGGGCCAGGGGAGTAGCACTGAAATTGGATTTTGAGGAGTTTAAGGGAACCAGAATGTAAGACTGGATAGGCAAGAATCCACTGACTTTGAGATACTTTTTCAGGATATGTGATTTTATACTCTGGCAACGACCCCAGAGGAGGATAGTTGATACAGTAGTTCTTAGAAGTCTTGAAAAGCCTTCACTTCATGAAGTGAAAATGTCTGAGTTGCCCTGACCGATAGTACAGAAAAGAACAAAGAGGTTGAAGGAAGTATATAGGTTAGAATGGATACATTATGTAAGGCTAGAAGACACATCCAAGAATCATATTCCATAGGAAGGCCCAGAGCACACACTCTTCACCAACACCATCAGCAACGAGCCAGTGAGAAAAGCATAAGCATCTCTAGGAATTTTAGTGGTGACCTTCTCTGTACACCAAGGCTGAGAGGCAGTCACAGAGCAGGACTTCTTAGTATCTATGGGGATAAGACCCTAGAATAACAGTGGTTAGTTAACTGGTGGTAGTTAACCCCCAGAAGCCAGGAAGCCACAATGACTGTAATGGCCAGCTAGGTCAGAGGAGCAGCTAAGGAGGCTTTACCCATCCAAAGAACAAGGCATCCTAAGAGAAAAACAGGTCTGCTCAAATGGTGCTTAACATCTATAACCAAAAACATAAAAGCAAGAACGGAGGAGCAAGAAGCTGAAATCAGTTACCTCAATAGAAAATCACAATCCTTTGCTCATTACCCAGACCTGAGCGAATTTTTTGATCTAGAACTCACCGACTGAAGAGGTGTCTAGCTTGCTAGCAGGAAGGACATCATGGCAAACATGTATTGTGACGACTTCCTCAGTCCTTCCCTGAAGGGACCTATGGCCATTGATTCAGATCAATGCACAACGCAGAAAGAAAAATCAGATACCTCGACAACTATTGGATACAGGGTCTCAGTTCAGACTGAAACCCAAATCTGTGTCACAGTCCCCAGTTAGACCGGTAATTTATGGTGACTAGGCAGTATATAAAGTCCTTACTCATTTCTAGGTCACAATGGGGTTATTAGGTCTGTGGACCCACACAGTGACCATTTCCCCAATCCCTACGTGTTCAACTGGAACTAACATATTTGGCATTGGGTCCCTGGCCTCTGGAGTAAGAGCTACACAGAAGGAAGGCCAACTGGAGATCTCTGAAACTGCCACACTCCGCCTCCTCCTGCCAAGACAGTAAATGAAAAACATTACATCTTAGGGTAGGGCTGGGAGCATGGCAAACATTAGTGATGTTTTTAAAGCCCTAGAAGATGCAGAGTGGTGGTCCCTGACATTTATTCATTTAATACACCAGTCTGGCCCCTTCATAAACTAGATGGATCTTGGAGAATAACTGGAGTAGTGCAAGCTAAACCAAGTAGGAGCTCTCATCATAGCTGCTGTGTCATATGTGAAATCTTTCTTGGAACAGATTAATAAGGCCTCTGGTACATGGTATGTGGCTGATTGATGAATGCATTACTTTCTATTCCAACTATATAATAAGATCAGAAAGAGTTTATACTTATGCGGGAATAAGAACAATATTCATTTACACTTTTGTCTCTGTTCACTTCTTATCCTACACCATATTCTATGTAGGTCTGGACTTGACTGAACACCCAGAGAACATTACACTAATCCATCACATCAATGGCATCACGCTGATTGGGCAGGATAAACAAGGGTTGACTAATGCACCAGAAGTCCAATAATGTATATATACTCCAGAGGGTGGGAGATAATTTCAAGGAAGATGTAGGAACTCGCTACTTCAGGGGAGTTTTTAGAAATCCAATGGATAGGTCTATGCTGGGATATCCCTTAGAACTCCCAACACAAGAGGGAGGCACAGCACCTGGTAGGCCTCTGTGGGTTCTCAAGGCAACACACTCCGTGTCTAAGAATACTGCTCTGGTCTGTTGTTATACCAGGTGGCTTGCAAGGTTTTGGGTAGGGCTCAGAATAAGAAAGGACCTTGCAGCAGATCTAAACTGCAGTGCAAGGAGCTCTACTCAGCCATTCAACCAGCTGATGCCATGGTATTAGAAATGTCAATGGTGGGAAAAAAATATGGCAACTTATGGCAGGCCCCAGTAGGGAAATTAAAACAGTGGCCCATGGGTTCCTAAGGAAAGTCATGCTATCTGAAGCAAAGAATTAGGTGACTTTTGAGAAATAGCTCCTGGCATGTGACTGGGTGATGGAAGAGGTTGAGCTCTTTACCATGGAATATGAAGATACCAGACATCCAAACAGCCCATTATAAGTTGACTCCTGTCAGCCTCACCATGTCATAAAGTCAGAAAGATCCACCTGAAACCTCTTCCATAAGAAGGAAATTGTGCATTCAGGATGTACATCTGAGCAGAACCAGAGGGCATGAGGAAGCTGCATGAGCAAGGAACCCAGAAGTCCAATGTCACCCAACAGGATTTCACCAGCACCCCTTTCCCATGCTACACAGAAGGAAGGCCATGCTTGTGTACATGGTCATATGTGGGGAGTATGGGTTTGGTAGGACTGGCTGAAAAAAGAGGAAAGGTCAGAGCCTGGTTTACCTATGGATGACAGCTGGGGCACCTGGGTGGCTCAGTTGGTTGAGCATCTGACTTCAGCTCATATCATAATCTCATGGTTCATGAGTTCGAGCCCTGCATTGGGCTCTCTGCAGTCAGGGTGGAGCCTGCTTCAGATCCTCTGCACCCCCTTCTCTCTGCCCTTCTCCTGCTAAGGCTCTCTCTCTCTCTCAAAAATAAGAGAGAAAGAGAGAGAGGGAGAGAGAGAGAGAGAGGAAGGAAAAGAAAGGAAGGCGGGAGGGAGGGAGGGAAGGAAGGAAGGAAGAGAAAGAAAGAAAGAGAGAGAGAGAGAGAGAGAGAGAGAGAGAAAGAAAGAAAGAAAGAAAGAAAGAAAGAAAGAAAGAAAGAAAGAAAGAAAGAAAGAAAGAAAGAAAGAAAGAAAGAAAGAAAGAGAAAGAAAAAGAAAGAAAGAAAAGGAAAAAAGAATGGATGACAGCTACATTATAACCATTTTCAAGGGTAACCTTGGAAGACAGTAAAGAGGGAAAAACTTTCCAATCGATGGAGCTGTGAGTTATACACACAGTCACATACCTTGTGTGGAAGGACAAGTGGCCAGAAGTAAGTACATATACGCATCACTGCCCTAGGCCAAGCCCCCATCACCTCACTCATGAATTCTTGAAGTGATCTCCTAACTGACCTCCTGGCTTCCACCTGTGACCTCTTCAGCCTCTTCTCAATATAGTCACTTGAATGATACTGTTACAACACTTAACTCCTCAGGCAAAGCATACCAATGGCATAAATCACAGGGATGTAAAGAACAGCTTAGAGAATATAGTCAATGATATTTTAATAACTTGTATGGTGACAGATGGTGACTACACTTACCGTGCTAAGCATTTTGTAATGTATTAAATGTCAAATCACTATGTTGAACACCTGAAACCAATATAACATGAGATGTCAACTCTAGTTCAATAAAAAACAAACCAAAACAAAACACAAAAATGGCTTTCACATCACTTGGAGTAGAAGTCAAAATCCTGATAGCGGCCCACAGGCCCCCATAAGATTTGACTCTTACTTGTTATCTGATCTTACTTACATCCTGTTACTTAATCTTTGCTAAACCACTCCCGTTTCTCTGACCTCACTCTTTGACACATCAAGCACTTCTAGTCATAGGGCCTTTGTACTCATTGTTTCTTCTGTCCAGAAGGCTGAAAGCACTGAGTTTATAAACCTCCATGCACATATTTCAAAATTTCACCCTTTAATATAATTAAGGTCATTCCTCTGATTTTTCAACTAACCGTTTATCTGTGAAAGTAATAGGTTCCCTAACAGCTTAACATCAACATCAATAAGAAGTCATAGTTTAAAGTAACAACAAACAACTGAAGATGAGTTTAAAAGCGTCTGATGCTCCCAATTAGAGTACTGAGAGAGAGGGAGAATTAAAAATTATAAGTGAAATTAAAATGAGAAAAAGTATTTTTCTATTTTCTATTCTATTGAGGTAATTCACATAAAATAAAATACACAGATGTGGAGTATTTGGGTCAACAAGTTTTAGCAACTGTGTACATTCATGTAACCAGCAGACAAAACAAGATACAGAACATTTTAATAAGGACAGAAATTCTCTCATGGCCCTTTCTTGCAATCATTGTTTTGATTTCTGTCGACACAGATTAGTTTTGCCTGTTACGTTGTTAAACTTCATGTAAGTGAAATAACACAGCATGTCTTACTTTATGACTAGATTATTTTGCTTGACAGAATTCCTTTGAAATTCATCCATGTGCTGAATATTTGAGTAATACGTTCCTTTTAATTGCTGACTGGTATTCCATTTTACAACTAGTCTGCAATTCATCTATTCGCTCACCGGCTACTGAACATTAGTATTTCGAGTTGGAAGACTTTTTGTCTAGCATTGCTATGAATATTCTAGTACAGTTCTTTTTGTAGGCAACATGTTTTCTTAGGTAAACTGGGAGTGGAATTTCTAGGTCATATGTGGATCTTTGTTTAACTTTCCAGGAAACTTGGTAAGCGCTCTCCAAGGTGGCTGTACCATTTCCCATTCCCACCAACAAAGCATCAAGAGTTCCAGCTGTACCAAACTGCTCCAGTATCTAGTATTGTTGGTCTTTTTCATTTTGGCCATTTGGGTGGGTATGAAACACTATCAGGCTGTGGTTTTAGTTTGCATATATGTGATGACTGGTGGTTTTGAGCACCTCTGTATGTGCTTATTGGCCATTCTTACGTGTCAAATTACATCTTTTTCTGTGAAACAGCTCCTCAAATATTTTGGCCATTTTTAAACACTGGATTTTATTATTAAAGGAAGTTCTTTATATAATCCCTATAGAACTCCTTTGTCAGATATATGTGTTACAAATATTTTTCCTAATCCGTGACTTAGAATTTCATTCCCTTAAAATACTGTGATATGCAAAAATGTCAAGTTTTGTTGCAATCCAATTTGCCCATTTTTATCCTCTCTGATTAGTATTTTACGGTTCTTCCTAGCAAGTCTTTGCTTGCCTCAGATCACAAAGATACTATCTTGTTTTTTTCTGAACATTTTACTATTTTAGGCTTTACATTTAGCTCTATGATGTATCTTAATGTTTGTGTATGGAATGAGGCAGTGGTCGAAACTGATTTTTTTTTAAGTTTGTGGATATTTAGCTAGTCTGGCAATATATATACAACAAATCGTTTTCTTTTTGATCATTAAATTGAATTAGCATCCTTGGTAAAAAGTCAATTGATGATTACATACAGGTAATTTTTTTTAATGTTTATTTTTGAGAGCATGTGTGTGCGCATGAGAATGGCGGGGTGTCGGGGGGCGGCCACAAGGGAGAGATAGAATCCCAAGCAGGCTCTGCACTTGTTCCCATGAACAACGAAATCCGGACCTGAGCCAAAATCAAGACGCTTAACCGACTGAGCCACTCAGGTGCCCCTACATACAGGTATTTTTATGGAACCACTATCCTATTTCATTGAGCAATTTGTTTTTATACAATACATTGTCTTATTGCTATAGCCTTTACTAAGTCTTGAAATCAGGTAGTGTAAGTTCTCCAAATTTGTTATTCATTTTGAAAGACTGTTTTAGCTATGCTAGATCTTTTGTGTTTCCATGTAATTTTAGAATCATTGAAAAATGTAAAAAAGAAAACCGTATTGTTTGATTTTCATTTAATCTATATGCTATTTTGGAAGAATGAACATACTAACAATTTTGCATCTTCCAACCCATTAACAGGTTATGTTTTTCCATTCATTGAGTCTTCTTTACCTCACAAGTTTTTAGTATGTAGGTTGTGCACATCTTAAGGATTTATTACTAGGTACTTAATTTTTTTATTCTATTGTAAATGTTGTAATTTAGATTTTATTTTTCAAATAGTTTTTGCCAGTTTTCAGAAATAAAATGTTTTTTGTATATTGACCTTATATTTTGCAAATTTACTAAATATATTATTTCTAGATTTCATAGATCCTATTATTACATATAAAATTGTACTGAGAATAATGAAAACTGTATTTCTTCCTTTCCAGCCTTTTTTTTTTCTTGCCTTACAACACTAGCTAGCACTTCTAGCTCAATGTTGTACTGAAGAGGTAAAGGAAGACATCCTTACCTTTTTCCTGATCTTACTATAAGAGTTGCAGTGTTTCACTTTTATCATGAGGAAATTCCATTTTATTCTTAGCCTATCGAAAGGCTTTATTATGAATAGGTTATACTTCTGTTCTTCATCTACTGATATAGTCATAGAATTTTTCCATCTACTCTATTTATGTGATGAATTACACTGGGCGATTATTTTTTTTGAATGTTAATCCAACCTTGCCATCCTGGCATAAATGTCATTTGATCAAAATACATTACTAGATTCTATTTGCTAATAATTTTTTAAAAATGTTTATTTTTGAGAGAGAGACAGAGCACGAGTCATGGAGGGGCAAAGAGCGAGGAAGACACAGAATCCGAAGCAGGCTCCAGGCTCTGAGTTGTCAGCACAGAGCCCAATATAGGGCTTGAACTCATGAACCACAAGGTCATGAACCGAGCCAAAGTCGGATGCTTAACTGACTGAGCCACCCAGGTGTCCCCTATTTGCTGATAACTTAAGAAATTTCCCATTTTTCCTTAAGGATACTGGTCTTTAATTTTCTATTCTTGTAATGTCTTTGTCAGTCTTAGTTATATGATTATGTTTACATGAGGACCTGAGAAATGTTCCCACATCCTCTATTTTGTGCAAGAGTGTAATAATGGTATTAATTCTTCTTTAAATTTTTGATACAATTAACTGGTGAAGACATGTGGCCCTGGAGTTTTATTTAGAAGGCAGTTTTTCCATAACTAATTCATTTATTTAATAGAAATAGAACTATTCAGATTTTCTATTTCTTTTTCGTTCCATTTTGGCAAGTTGTATTTCTTCAAGAAGTGTCCATTTATCAAATTCATTAACATTCGTCTTCTATTGCATCATTATACACATATATATATGATCATAGTGATGTCTTCTTTTTAATTCTTGATATATTGGTAACTTGTCTTTTTAAAAAAATAGTCTTGTTAATTATCAATGTTGTTAATCTGTTAAAGAACTGGCTTTTGGAATTGCCTATTTTTCTCTATTTAGTTTGTCCATTTTTTCTTCTTTCTACTTTCGATTTAATTTGCCCTTTTTTCTTACCTCCTAAAGTGGAAATTAGATCATTGGTTGTAAAACACTTGTTTTCTTCTAATTTAGGCCTTTAAAGTTATAAAAATCCCTCTAAGTACTGCCTTTACTGTATGTATCCCACCAATTTTGATGTGTTGTGTTTTTGTTATCATTCTGTTCAAAATATTTTCTAATTTCCGTTGTAATGTATTATTTGACCCATGGGCTTTATAGAAGTGTGTTTAACTTCAAAATATTTGGAAAGCTTTCCAGGTATCTTTGTTTTTATTTCTAGTTTGATTCTGCTTGGTAAGAAAACATACAGAGTAAGAAATACTCTATATTTCAAATCCTCCGAAATTTATTAAGATTTATTTTATGGGCCAGCATATGGTCTAGCTCGGTCAATGTTCCACGTGCACTTAAAAAGAATGTGAATTCTTCAGATACTGGGCCTGTGGTTCTAAAAATGTCAAATAGATTAAATTGCCTGTGAGTATGGTTTCAATCTTCTGTAATCTTACTGATTATTTTCTGTTCTATCAATTTCTGAGAAGGGAATGTTAAAATATGCAAATATGGCTGTGATTTGTCTATTTACCCTTCAGTTCTGTTTTTACTCATGCACTTTGAAGCTCTGTTACTAGATACTTAAATATTTCGTTTATTATATCCTCTCAATAACTGACCCTTTTATTATTTTGAAATCTCCCTCTAGTGTCCTTTCATTTTAGCCTGGACTCTTTGGAGCCTGTTGTAAGGCAGGGCTGCTGGTGACAAACTTTCAGGTTTTGCTTATCTGGGAATATTATTTCTCTCTCATCTTTGAGGAATAATTTTATCAGAAGTAGAAATCTTCATTGACAGATTCTTTTTTAACACGTTGAATATTTCATCCCACTGCCTTCTGGCTTCTATGGCTTCAGATAAGATATCAGCTGCTAATCTTATTTAGGCTCTTTCGTATATGAGGAGTTGCTTCTTTCTTGTAGCTTCAAGATGGCCTCCCGGGTTTTGACTTTTGACAGTTTGATTATGATGTGTTTATGCTGGATCTCTGAGTCTGTCCTACTTGGATTTCATGGAGCTTCTGGAATGACAGATTGTTTTTCATCAACTTTGGGAAGTTTTCAACTTTTCTCTCTTCAACAATTCTGCCCTTCCTCTGTCTCCTTGTGGAACTCCCATTATGTGCAACGTCAGCATACATGATGGTGCCCCACAGGTCTGTGTTCAATTTCTTGTTTCTCCTTTTTGTTCTTTAGATTGCATATTTCAAACGCTCCTTCCTCGCATTTGCTTCTTCTTTCTTCTGCCTACTACATTCTATACTTCCCATTAGTTCTTTAGACTTGGTTTCCATTCAGTGAGTAGACTTCAAATAGCTGGTTTAAAACCTTTGTCTAGAAAGAAAAATCCAGTCTCTGGGCTTCCTCAGAGTTCTTCTTGATTTTTTTTTTTTCTTGGGTATATGCCATACTTTGCTTCTTTACATGTCTTATACTTTTTCGTTGAACACTGGATGTTTTGAATATTTATAATGTACAACTCTGGAAATCAGATTTCCTCCCCTCCCCAGGATTTGTTGTTGTTACTTATTGTAATCACTGTTTAGCAAATTCTCTGAATTCCATACAATATGTATTCTGTGCCACGTGTGGCCCTTTGTTAAAGAAATCTCTGTTAACTTGATATTTAGCCAACAAGTGGACAGAGGTTTCTGTAAATGCCTAAAACCAAAAGGCTCTTCCAGTGTTTGCCAAAGGGCTCATGTGTGTTGAGGTGCACTTTCAACACTCAGGTAGTCCATTTACAATTCTGCATTAGTCTTCACTTCCTTTTTCTGGAGACCCTCAAGGTTAGAAGGAAGTTGAGAGCTTAGGGCCTTCTTGGGTCTATCCTGAGCATATGCACTGTTCTGAGTATGTTTGTGTGTCCTTCCAGATGCTCAGGCATGTGCTAGAGCTATTCAAAGCCCCATGGATATCTCATGCCCCAGATGATCCTCTAAAGTTTTTGGTTATTCTACTGTTTGCCCTACTATTTATTACCTCAGACTACAGCAGCCAAGATATTAGCCTATGAACTGCTTCTTTAGTTAGAAAGAAGGAAATACATACATTGTGTAGTGAGGCAGGACAAAGGCTGAGACCGTACATGTGGAGAAATCTCTACTTTCTGCAATAAAATTCAACAGGCATCAGCAATCACTTCACCTCTGTCTTAAGAGAAAAAAAAGAACCCCGTTTCAATTTTTCTCAGCCCCAACTTTTCATTTTTTCTGATTTTACTTTAACAAGAGGGTAAGCCTTTTAGAACTCTGAAGCTAATTCAAATGACAAAGTTATCAGAAAAAGTAGTTTCTTACACGAGTGGCTGTCAGATCTAAATTCTCAAATTGATAGAGCACACTTGTATATTCAGAACTTATGTAGGTAAATCTTGCCTCAAAACAGAAATTCACACTATAAGATATATATATGTTTTCAGTTAATTTTTAGTGTGGGTCAGTCACTACTCTGCTTTGGTTTACATAAGAATGGTGGAGGGGACAGCAGAGTGCAGTGGGACATGTCCTCTCCTTTGGCTTGAGGGAGTGCAGGGAACTTGTTGGGAATACAGTAAGACTTTTCCACCATTAGTGGTGACGGAGATTTTACAACCCAAAGTAATTCCAGCAAATCCCACATTCTGTAAACTGTCTCCAGACACAATTTGAGGCCAAGTACCCATAGATATTTACTTTTAACTTGGTTTTCCATTATTTCCAACTTCTGTAGAACAATGGCATTTTCTAATTATAGTAGAGATTTTTAAGATGGTCCAATTCAGTTCACATCATATCGCGTTGCACGGTAACAGTCTGTAAATTTATCTCTGCTTTTTCCACATTACCTTTCCATCTTAGATGTTTACCATGGGGCAAATGCTTTGAGTTTACCTTAATGCTCTCTTTACTGACTTTAATAGGCCATAAAATAGTTTAAGATGGACCTCAAAAGGCTTGTTAGGATTCACCTGGTCCTCAGGCTCTGCAATTCTCTGAATCAGCAAATGTACTTACTATGGTAAATAATCAGTGATCACCCTTCCCTTCTATGCTAAGGAGTGATACGTCTGATTCTGAGAACTGGGGCCAATAAGAAATCTGGGCAAAGACTATCATAAGAATTTCAGGGACTGAGTTTTTTTGAGCAACCCTTGTAGGTAAAGGACAGGGCTTGGGCTGCCATCAGACCCAGATTCAAATTCCAGCCCCCTCATTGCTAGCAGAGACCGTGCACAAGACACTTCACCTCTGTGAGTCTTGGGTTTCCTCATTTGTAGCATAGGAAAAAGCACAGTACCTACTTTAAGGGTTGTGGAGAGGACTGAATGAGATCATGACTGGCATGTCAAGCCTCATATTTAATGAGTGAGTTCTTAGTGGCCAAAATACTCCAGGGTGGAGGCAGAATGACTTGTCCCTCTCTCATCTGAAAGCAGCCCAGTAAGACCAGAGCAAGAGCTGGGATAGGTAGCAAAGAAGGTGGAGGGGAGTGATAAGAGACAGGGAATGGTGTTTTAATCAGTCTTTTTGCCTTAAGCCTCGAATTTCCCTTTCCCCGCCATACAGGACAGACTATGGTATGCTTGCACAAGTCTGTTCTGAGAGCTTGCGTCTATTTTAAGATCACCTTAGAACAGCTCCACTGCCAAACCAAGCGTCCTGCAAAGGGGCAGGAGCCCGGTCTAATGGAATCAAAGTGGTGGTGGGCACTGAGGCCCGGGTGGCCAGCCCAGTGTGCTAGGGGTGTGCCTGGGACCCGGGAGAAGCAAGCCTCAGACAGGCACAATTAGTGTGTCTTCTTAGCTTTCCTTCTGAAGTTATTCGAGGGGACTGTGGTTTTGCCTTGAGCAAAACCCCCTTAACAGCCGGGAATCTAAAAACAAACATTATTTTATTAGGTTACCCCAGCAGATGAAAGTGGAGTGTTCCATTTGGACTCTTTTTTGGAGTCAATTAATGCATTAGCTAAAAACAAACCCTTTTGAAAGAGAGTTCCCGTTGTCCCAACAGCTTCTAAAGGAAAGCTTGCCACCGTGCTCCTACGGACACAAACATCAGGCAGTGAGAGAAACAGAGAGAATGAGTTGTAAATAATTAATATTCACTGATAAGGAAAACATACGATATAGTGACATATCTCAACCCTAACGTAACACTAATCTCAAAAGATACGATTTTTTAAAGGCTGTTATTTTTAACAATCATCAGGAAATTTAAATATCTTCTCGTTTGTATGACAGTTCCTAAGTCAATATAAGTAATTAAAACCAATTTTAAATAGCTGTAACTTTAATAAAAGACCTATTTATGACTTCTAAAGGATGTGATCAATACAGAAGACTGTGATTGTTTTCAGTCATGGTTTTAACTCCAGCAGCGGAAAAGGCTTGTAAAGTAGGAAAGTAACAGAGATTGCTCATTGGAAAAAAAAAAAAAATACCTATGTCCCAAAACTCCATCCATCCATCCTTGAAAATAATAACCAAGAGCCTACTAAGTTCCAGGTAGTGTGGAAACTGAACAAAAGCCTCGGTCTCCACCCTTGTTCGAGCCCAGTCTGGGATTTCAAAGTAAAGACTGCATGGTTTTAAAAGACAGGGGTGCAATGCTTTTTAGCTGCCTTGGCCTTTAAAATGAAGCAGTGGACCCCCTGCGGCCTCCCTAACATTGAAAATAGAACTCTCTGGTGAGGGTTGGGTTATTCCCCAAAGGGGAAACAAAAGGCACACCCCCTCTGTGGGCAGGACCATTTGGGGAAAGAACATTTCACTGCTCTTACCAATGAACGTGTCTTTTAAACATCTTTGGAAAAATCCACATCCTGAAAGCATTTGATTACCCTGAATTTAAAGTGGGCTTTTGCTCAGTGGCAGAAATACAAATGCATCCCCAAAAGAATGGCTTCTGCGGTTAAAAAAGGCACAGGATGACTTTTAGAGAGGGTTATCTACAAGGCTGATAAACGGGGCCTGCAAGGCAGCGGACTCCTCAAATTCCATTACAGGAACCCTCGCTCCCTCTACCTGAAGAATTCCACTGCAACTTGCTGAAGACCTATAGCCGGACGAGGTTATGAACAGTTTCAAGCACAATTTCTTCCCGTTTTTATTCCCTGCTCACTGAGTTATGTGCTGTTAAACATTTCCAGAAGACTGTCAAAATGTAAGCATCCTGAGGTTTACATAGGCCACACCATTAAATAACATATAAGCACAAAATTTTCAACATTGTTTTCCAGCAATGGTAAATATTTTAGCTAAGTAAAAACTGAAGCTTGAAATGCAATAAGCACTTAAATGACTCCTTTCTGTGCCAGAATTCTTATTTTCCCCTGTGCAACCCTGGCTGCTGGGATTAAGGCGACCCCAGGGAGCTCAGCAAATGGTTGTGGGTTATGAGGTGCAGCATGAGCTTGGCGACAGGATGCCACCCAGCCTCAAGAAACCCAGCCACGACTGGAACCCAAGAATCAGTGTGTTCACTTTGTGGTCAGCTTCACATTTTTTCCCCTCCTTGGAAAAAAAAAAAAAAGCTGCTACAAAAATCAGGCCTCTCCCCCACCCCCAAAGCAACCAGGAGGCGGGCCTAGGGCAGAGCTGAAAGACTCCAAGGCTGGCCCCCTTGGGTGGGCAGGCAGCGTGTGGGAGTCACACATCGTTCAGTTCCTCAGCGTTAAGGAGGGAAATGACCGGCTGCATGAACGGCAGCTGCAGCACTGCTGATGCATTGTGCTGTCACTTCAGGAAGAAGGAAAACCCAGAACAAATTTGACGTGGTTTTCACCACATGGTGATTGCAGGCCTATTCAAGGATGTCACAGTCACGCCACCCACTGAGCAGAACTCAGATGGAAATGAGGCCTCCTTCAAAGTGTCTCCAGTCACTGCCTATCCTGGACAGAATAAGCCTAGGATTTTAAAGAAACACAGTCCCCTGGCCCCATCTCCTTCCTTTGACTTCCTGGTTCCTCTGGTTTCTCCTTTACTGCAGAGAATCGCCCTCAGCCACAGGTAAATAGAGCAACAGCTCCTAAAGAAGCGGGCAGCGCAGTACACCTTTTCTGAGATTTGGGTCACTGTTTATACCGTGAGAAGGTGATCTTCTACAAAATTCCAGCAAGTGCAGGAAAAGGAATGCCAAGATTTACTTACACTCGGGGACTTTTGTCTGCATTCAGAATGCCATATAGCTCGAGTTGATTTGGTATTGCAACACCACCCACATTTCTAAGACGTATTTGGAGTTCTGTGCCTGGTCTTTGAGATTAAAATATAAATATCACTGGTCACAGTGAGTAGGGATTGGGGGGAAGGATGGGTAGACAGAGGGAGTGGTAGGGAGGGGAGCCACATATGTATTTGTCCTGTTTCTGGTGAGGAGAACAAAGCTTTTGTTCATTTAGAATAAAAAACCAGACTCGTGGATGGTGTTGATGTTCCCCAATTTTGAATAATATCTTTTAATGTCAGCCTATTGACCTAAAGACTGAGACTGACTCATGGAGGGAAGTTTGGGAGTCTCAGAAAGTTCAAAGTGACTGCTCTTAGGTCACTCAGTAGTCTGAAAGCCCTAGATTCTGTTCAAGACTAGCTTCATTCTCCAAATGATAGTGTTGGCCAGATAACACCCAATGTCAGATACAGTGATATCTGGTTTTCATATGAGGAAGAGTCAGAAAGGTTAGAAAATGCAATTGTCATTTCATGCCAGTTTTCATGCCCAATTTCCAGTGAAACTTCCAATTAATATTATAAAGTGAAAATTTATATTGATTCTCATGGTAAGAAACTGGCCCAAAGCACCGGGGATGACTGGAGAAAAAGTGTCAGCTGAGTTCCTTGCTTATCGAGGGTTAAATGTTGTTTCTTTTACTCACTCTGAACATCGGCATAGTGGAAATCAGGCTACACATTACCTTGAAGGGCCAGGAGGATATATCCACGCCAATATGAATAAAACCACCCTGAAAATGAAACATATAGAGTCCAATAGTGACAATTATTAGTCATTCACCACGTGACATACATGAGAGCAAACAATAGCTTTAAAAATAGTTTATTTCCTCCTTCACAAACGCTTGAGCCTTCTGACCATGATGCAAGGCACCACAAATTAAATAAAAACGTGTATTAGAATATATTTGTCTTACACATGATTCAAGACAAGTGGGATTTTGAAAGCAAACAGGTGTCGACTGCTGGGGGCAGGGGATGGGGGCAGTAAAGTAGGTATGAGTATGAGGGATGTGCCCTTCCCTGCAATGTTTCCTGAAATAGGCAGTGATCATCACACTGCATCATATGAGAACTTGCCCCAAATCAGCACATCCAGGAGAGGTGCTGCGTCTCATAGTTTCTCTGTCTATAGAATAAAATACCAAAAGGACTTCCCTGACTACAAAGACATCTGTCTGAGAAGTCTTGGTACCACTAACAGAGTATGATATCTTCAATGTGGTTTTCGTGACACCAAAAAAAAAAAAAAAAAAAAAAATAGTTTCACATAAAATCTTCATAATATAATCCATGAACAGAATTCGTACATGTTTAAAATCTGAAGCCAGGCTGGCTATTTCTGATAATTTTGTTTTCATTTCTTCCAGTGTTTTTTTATTGTGATAAATATGTACCCAGCTTCCTACCAGCTTAAACATGCATGAAGCACTTTGCTCTGAGCACCATGATCGCCATTCAGTAGTCTCTTTGGGACTATAATCCTAATCTGAGGAGAGCAGCACTAGTTTCTATTCAGACTTGCTCCTTCTCCCCAAATCATGTTAGTGTTGACCAAATCCCAGTAAATGTCAGCTATAAACAGAGATGTGTGAGCAGAGGCCCAAAGAATAATTAGGAGTAATTTCACAACGCTCTGGTTAAGAAAGCACACAGAAAATGAATGATTACACCTTATAAAAAGACTCGAATTTAAACAAGAGATGGAAATGAAAGGAGGCAAACACTGTTTCCATCGGAGGTGAGGTGTTCTCTACCACAGTGGACAGAGCTGCAGCCGCACCCTGGGGCTGCTCCCACTACGGGCCTCCACTGGTGACCTCTGCCGCAGATATGGACGGCTTGAAGAGAGGTAGGTACAGTCCAAATTTGTTTTCGATCCCTGCAAACGTTGCAACGGCCAGTCTGTAGCCTCCAACGTGATCAGGATTGGGAGCGGGCAGTACGATCCTAGATTTAGGAACCGGTTCCGATCCTATGGGTTTCCTAAAAGGAGAGAAAACAGGGTGAGAACCTAAGTTTTGTATCATTCTTATCTCGGTAAAAATAACATTTAAAAGTTGTTAAAATCTGCCTCATATAAAGAAATTGTGGAGCTCTAGTTGGTTGTACATTCCCCTTTGAAATGTGTTTGGTTACATGATTTCAGTATTTTCCAACATCTTTCTTTTTTTTTTTATTTTTTTAATGTTTATTTATCTTTGAGAGCAGGACAGAGAGACAGAGAAGGAGCTGGGGAGGCACAGAGAGAGGGAGACAGAGGATCCAAAGCAGGCTCTGCGATGACAGCAGCGAGCCTGACGGGGGGGGGGGGGGGGGGGGCTCGAACTCACGAACCGTGAGATCGTGACCTGAGCCGAAGTCGGACGCTTAACCAACTGACTGAGCCATCCAGGAGCCTCTTTCCTACATCCTTTCTACTTCATCCTTAGGAATTAGATTAATGCACCCATCTTAATAACGACAGGGCACTGGAAGAGCTGAAACTTAGCTGCAGATCTAGCGGGATACTTACACGCCTCCAAAATCAATGTAGAACCATCGCTGCAGCAATTCGTACGTCAGCAAAGTTACACCAAACTGGGGTGAGGATCGAAACACACGAGCTTTGAGAAAATGGGGAAATAATAGATACAATTAGATTTTTCAAAAATTTACCTGATATCAAAGGTTTAGTTAAGAACAAATTATTTCCATACCACCAGCTCCTTTCCACAGAGCTTTTGGGCCTTCTTCCCGCAGTATCTTCCTAAAGCAGTCCATCACCCCGCTGTAAGTGGTTTGGCCAGCCCTGGCGGCCACCTGTAATCGTGTCTTGATAACATCAGCAGGGGTCACTAAAGATGCCGCCGGCATACCTGCAGGAAAGACACCACCATCACAGTCTGGTCACATTCTCACTATATAAAAACCACTGTGCTTTGAACTGCTGGTCGTGGAAAGAAAGTTAAGAGTCTGATGAAATCAAATGCCTCTTCTGCTGTCCTCTGGGAAGCACGGCCAGGACTGTCCTGTCTGCAGTGATGGAGGCTCCTTAAGACTCTGCTCACCTCCCTGCCCCGAACCACTTTGGGAGCTTCATATTTATTAATACTTTTAAGGAATGATTTGTCAGTAACACTACTTCAAGTGGTTGAGAACAAATGGAGAAAGGCTGTTTTTTTGTTTTTGTTTTTTTTTTTACTTTCCCATCTAAATCAGTCACTTGCAAAGTTATTAGGTCCGATTTTCAGAGGTGAAGTTTGTTATGTGTTTCCTCTTCATGCTTTTCTGTGGCTGCTGGCAGTCACGGGAGGTGCCTTCGTGCACACGTTCAACCACCCTTTACCCACCAAAGCCTAACCTCTCCAGTTACACCAGAAAAAGACTTCAGTGAGGGCTGAGGGCTAAGCAAACTGTGTGTGTGTGTGTGTGTGTGTGTGTGTGTGCAGGGGGGAGGAAGGGGGGTGGTGATCAGAGGTGGAGACTCCCATAGATAACACTTCAGGATTCCTTTTTCCTAAAACTGACATCTCCAGAAAAAATATTTGACAGAAAGCTGAAAATTTATATTGGCTAATAATCAATGAAAAAGGAACAACAACAGCAACAAAACCCTCCCAAAATTACCAGTGGGAAATTTTTCTACAGTCATTTTATCCAAAATGGGGCAGCCCATGTTTAGATTTTTTAAAAGCGAGACTGTACTCAGAAGACACTGTCTCTTATGGTTTTATTACTTTTCCATTATGAACCTATTCCAAACCAAATTGGTCAAATGCAGATGCATAAATCTCCTTTGCTTTTTTTAAGGCTTAATAATTCTGTAAGAATTTCTGTCCAAACCAACGTGGTCTGGCTCACAAGTACATCTCATCCTTCTAACAGACAGCTTTAAGGTTACAGCGTGTGTGTGTGCGTGTGCGTGTGTGTGTGCACGCGCCTGGGGAGCTCTGCACAGCACACATCTGTATTTATCCTACTAAAGGTACAGCTCTTCCTCCATCTTCACGGACCACCTCACAAACTCCCAACATAAGTAACTGTTTTTTATAAAATTAATCACATTTGTTGCATGTGAAAAAGCTCACTTATATCCAATGCTTCACTGGATAAGTCATACTGAATTTCCTATTAACTTGGAGGAATTATTTTAACTTTGGGCCAGGAATTTATCTTCCAACATAATGGAAGGAAACAGGAAAAATGCTCAGAAACCCGCTGTGTTCACACCACCCATTACGTTTTACTTCCTGGTTTAGAAAGAGGTTAGCAAGGCTGTCTGCTTTCAACATGTAGTAAAATGCTCCTTGCAACAGTGGGCAGGGATGTCAGAGTGACAGGGGACATACACAACATCAGTAAAAAAGTCTCCTTCAGTTAGTTTTCATAAATAGCTCCTTGTTATGAAAAAAGAGAGAAGTACTGGGGGGCAGAGAAGAAAGATTCCGATTATGAAATAAATATGCCAAAAGAAACGTGTGTAAGATGCTTAGCAAGTTCATCTGGCAAGACCGATTGGTGGTGGTGGTGGTGGTGTGTGTGTGTGACAGGGACAGAGAAAGAGAGCTGGGGGCTGGAAATACGGCAGCTGCCCGGGACTCTCATCGTATCCCACTCACCCTCACCTCTCCCAGGCTGACAGCTGGGAGGGCCTGGGAGTTACTGTGGATGGGGATTTCTGATAGAAGACTAGTGAAACTAACCTGGAGAACAGCCTTATGTTGCTCTGAAGCAAGGCCAGGAAAGCAGTATCTACCAGAAAGAGCTTGGCCACCAGAAATCTGTTGATTTTGGTGGCCAGGGTTGGCAAAGACTCTGAGTAAATTTGCCTGGTCTCTCCTGGCTTCCAAAAGGCTAAGACAACACTAACCAAGAGGTCTCGGTTTCTCTACTCCCAAACATGGGGGAGCAAGTGGAGGCTAGGAAACAGAGAGGCTTCGTCTAGGCTCCTCAACAGCAGCCTGATGGATGCTTCAGTAATGACACAGATGATGAGACCTACCTACTACCTCTGTGACAAGAACAACTGGGGGTGTTCTTTAGTCAATAAAAAATTACAACGCTTTAAAGGGGGCCCAGCGCCTAGAGAGCAGAAGTTCATTTATAATAAAAAGAAAGCACAACCAGCAAAATACAACTTTGGGGCAAGGCAGCCTCAATTTTCATAAATATCCCATTAGTATTTGTAAAGAACGTGCTTCTCTGTTTATGGGATATGAACTTAATATCTGTTTATTTTGGATCAAGGTGAAGGGATTCACAAATTCCCTCCTCGTCCTTATATGTAATATCTATTTGATGGATCAGCTTCTAAGAAAAGTGTCAAGATTTGGAATGGGAATATATTGTGTTCTTATCATACTCTTAAGCTGAGGTTTTATAAAACAATATTACGTTGATACTACATAGGGGTTGATGGCAATATACCATGAAAGGATTTTAGTTTAAAATAGAACCAGAGGATATTAAAGGAGGAGATTCTCAGGCATGCTCCCTCAGAAGAACAGAACTTGAGAACAGATAGACTAATTACCCATAAATGCTTGACTTGCACAAGACAGATCTATCTCCTAACCAATGAACATGAGGCAAGCAATCTCTCCCCATCCTTAAGCCAAGGAATACTGCTTGGATGCTGCCTGAATGCCCATCAAATGTTTTAACATGCTGTCCTCTCCCTCCCCCACCCCCTTGCAACTTTCCTGCTGGTTCTGAATAGACCCAATTTCTGGTCTATTGCAGCTTGCCTCAATTTATGTCTTTATTTAGGCAGACACTATCTGCTTAGTGAATTTTATTTTTTATAAGTGCAAAATAAGCCTCTGTGCTTCTAAGTGCTATTTTTAAACCCTGAATTCCATTCAGTCTGACATTAATATTGCTAAACTTGCTTATTGTTGGTATTTGCCTAATACATATTTTCAACCCGTTCTCTTTCAGTTGCTCTATGTCACTGTTTTCTCAAACTCCAGATGACTAGATTTCCTTTCACAACTTGTCTAGAATAGGCATTTGTTTTTTTACTAGGGGCACTGAATACATTCAATTGTGGTTATAATTGTGGTTATTAGACTTATTTCTGCTATCCAATAACGTGGTTTTTATTTTCTAATTGTTCCCCTTTTGATCTCTACCCTTACCCAATTTAAATATTACATACATTTATCACATAGTACACTATTTACAATATGTACAATAAATGTACATTTGCACCCTTTGCCAGCAAGCCCTTCTTATATAAAAATACATATTATCAAAGTCACCAGTTACTGAAATCACTCTCAGGTTTAACTTTATTTGCTCTGTTTCAAATATCCCATAGTTTTTTCTTCCTTAAATTCACTTTTCATTTTGCTTTAGAGATATCTGTGAGGCGTAAACTTTGAGTTATGGGAGAAATGAACTTGAGACCTGCCCCCCTCCTGAACGCTGGTGTGCCTGGGAATGCCATTGAGGTTCCAGACATCCCCTCCTTGGCATTTTAAATTGAAAGGGCTAGGACTGCAGATGAAAACATGAGAAGTGAGCTTTTATTACTGATTTGTTTTCTGTCCTCCTTTTATATTACTTCTCTCTAGGGAGCTCCTATGAAATAGAAGTTAGACCTCCTGGACTAATCCTACATGTCTCTAACACATTTTCTCCTTTTCTTATCTCTATATTTTCGCTCCATATTGTAGTTCTTGTTTCTGTTTTTCCACGGCTTCATTTTCCAGATGTCTAATTTGGACTTTGAGCATACCCATTCTATCATTCAGATGATGCATGGATTTTTAATTTTGGCAATCCTTTTACTAATTTTCAAGAAAGCTTCCTTAAGATGTTCCTCTCAAATCTCTCTGCAGATCCTAAGTATAGTTCTTAAAAGTCCTCTTTTCTCTGAATTGCCTGTCTTTCCTGGAATTCCTCTGTTTGTTTCTCTTCTTGCTCCTTGTCTGGGGACCTCTGGCTGTCTACTGATACATTCAAGTTCAAAGAACAGACTGATTACCTTAATGCTGGCTTCTACCACCACCTAGGTCAGTTTCACCGGCAGGTTTCTCTCCCAAGTGGGGGGAGGGCGTTGGGGGCCAGCAATGGGCTTTGTGAAACGAGGGACTCCTGTTAACTGGGGACAGGGGTTGGGGAGGTGGCCTAGCAGGGTTGGGACCTTCCAAGCTGCTGAAACGTGGAGTGCTTCACTCTGGGAGTAGAAGAGATTATCTTATGCTCCTGTTGCGAAGAGCTGCGTTCGTTCGTTTGTTCGTTCATTCATTCATTCATGCATGCATGCAGGCATGCACTCATTCCGTCTGTGGTGAAGGTCTGGAACCTTAAGCCTTACCCGGCATTTTTTCAGTTCCTTACACTCAGCCTTCTCCAGGCAATTGGTGCCTTTCTTTAGAGAAAAGCCAGGGGCTTTCAGCCTGGATTCAATTGTTGCCCAAAGCTACGTACAAAAAAGGAGTAGGTACAAAAAAGGAGTAGGGAGGACTGAGCTCCACCTTCCTGCCAGGAATTCGGCTCTTTCACTCCCGTTAAAGATTTACCTCATGCCCTCCCCCACTCCTGGTATTCTATTGTTCACTCACTGGTTAAAATTCTTTGGTTCTGCTCTTACCTTAAGAGCAGTTTTTCCTGCCTGTGTTCTGGGTTGTGGCACCCTCCAGTCCAGTTTCTGAGTCAATATGCTTCTGTTTCCTGCCTTCCGAGGACTGGTGCTAATATTTTCTAGTGCCAATACGAGCTTTAAAAAATGTATTTCCCGACATTTTAAGGTATTTGGGTTGAAAGGAGAGACAGATGAATATACTCAGTCTATTACTTTGATTCAATCTCTCCTATTACTTTTTTTTAAGGATCTAAGAATTGTTTTTAAGTTATTTTAACCTTTATGTCCACATAACTAACAAATTTATGTCAATAGTACTTCTCTCCTAACTTCATTCTTTTAATACATTTGCAAAACCATCCAGACAGTCACACACATACAGCACTTCCATTAACTGTGTATTTAATAGCTTTTAAAGACACTCCTGAGTTACAACTTAATCTAAATTTGATTTATCCTTTATCTCATCACTGTCAATTAAGATCACCTCCAATGATGAAGCTCTAAAATTTGAGAAATACTAGATATCTTTTATTTGATATTATCTGTAAGCCATATCGAAATGCCCTTCGATAATCAAAAAGCAACATGTTCACTGCAGGGAATTAAAACTTAGTTTCTTAATTTCAGGCTCTCTGCTTTGGCTCCCACCTTCTAACGCACAGAGGCATGCTGGCCAATGAACATAAATTCAAATATTGGTTAGGCTTACTCTATCCTGTGAAATAATGGAGATGTTCTCAGTGTTTAAAGATGTTCTGGGGCGCCTGGGTGGCTCAGTCAGCTATGTGTCTGACTCTTGATTTAAGCTCACGTCATGATCTCATGGTCCTGAGACTGAGCCCAGCTTAAGATTCTCTCTCTCCCTCTCCCTCTGTCCCTCCCCTGCATGCATGCTTTCTCTAAAAAATAAGTAAAGATATTCCCAGTTTACAACCATATACATATATCTGAAAAAAAAAATCAATATTCTCCAGGTTTTGAGATATCAAAAACCACCTCTGTTAAAATACTACTAAAGCAATCTAACTTCAGGTCAAATAAAATTTTTAGAAAAAGACAGTACTTACTAAATACTGAAATTACTATCCAAACATAGAAAGCATGATCATATTAATTTAATCCCAGATCCATCTTATTTATAATACAATTATTCAACAAAAAAATATATGTATTCTGTGTAGGAGATATTTTATATAAGAATACACATAAAAATAATAGTAAGACATTTTTGTGTTACAATAAAAAAGTCAGTGGTCAAATTGCTATTTGTGCTTATTTTGAGATAAGCATTTCTCCTTTCTCCTAATGACAAAGATCACCCTGACCCTGGGATAGATATACTTCCGGGGATTCTGCGCATTCTCCACCAGTACGTCTTCTACCTAGGAAATGCCTTTGTTCTCACTGGCATCCCCAAAGGGAATGCGGGGGCCTGATCCATCTTCCATACACCAGCCCACACAAGTGTGCATTTTTGTGTTCACTGCCCTTAATGATGATGTTGCACTGGGCACAACACATGTGTAAACAGAAGTGTTTTTGCCCTTCTCCACACTGAATTCTGTGATCTGGCCGCCGAGCACGCCAGCAAGGTTCTACATTCAGCAGCTGGTTGTCCTGCTTCCTTCCATGACATCAGTAAACTGCTTATCACTAGATACAGATTTTTATGTTCATCTTATAACAAAATACATTACTTATTAATTCAGATGCATTTTTAGGCATTTTTTTGTTTGGATTTGAAGCTAAACAATCATGTGCAAATAATGCTGATTTCATTTCTTCTTTTATAATATGTATGCCTCTTACTTCTTTTTCCTATTTTACTACATTGGCTGGAACCTCCAAAATAAGCCTGAAAAACAAGGATGATAGAGATATCCTTGTCTTATCCCTAATTTCAATGAGAATAGTAGTTATTTGCCCCTGGCTTTTGATAGATGTTATTAAGAAAGTGGTTTAGTTCTCCTTATATGGTTTATACAGATTTGTGCAATATGCAAGACCATCAAGCTTTGAGGCTAATATGTTCTTTGAAGAAAAAAAAAAAAAACCAACGGATGACAGTCTATCTTGTATTTTTCCATCCTATAGGGAAGCAGATGGATAATAATGAAAGTAAAGTGTTGCACTCAGCTCCCAAATGACTCTCAAATGACCTTCACCTCCTGCATTTACACCTCAGCCTCTGTTCAGTCTCCTTGTACATTACACAGAGCTGATGGGTGTAACCAATAGGATTGTGTGGAAGTAAAGGAGTGTGACTTCCAAGGTTTGGTCACAAAAGACATGGCAGCTGGGGCTTTGTTCTCTTCCCCTGTCTTCTCTCCCCACCCTGGTCTCCCCTTTCCCTTCAACCCTCTCTGAGCTGGCTCCTGGGGGGTGGGGGGGGAGTCAGTCACCTTGTCACAAGAACATCCAAGGTGACCTACAGTGAGACCATGTGGCAAGGAACTGAGGCCTCTTGCCAATGGCCATGTGACTGAGCCACCCTGAAGGTGAATCCTCCAACTTCAGCCGAGCCTCTGGCTGACATCTTGACTGCAACCTCACACCAGACCTTGAGCTAGAGGCACTCAGATAAGCTGCTCCTAGTCCACAGAAACTGTGAGATGATCAGTGTTTGCTGTTTCCAGCTGGTCAGTGCTGGGGTAATCTGTTATGCAGCAATAAATAACGAACAGAGAAGGTATCTGAACAACAGCTCTGAAAGATGCTGGGACAGCTGCACCGCTAACAAGGCAGCATGGGGACATAAACCAGTTCCAACTTCCAAGAATAATGTAGTAATGCATTAAAAACAGTCATGCTTTTTACCAGCAAACTCACTTTAGAGAGTCTGTATCTCCAAGGAAAAAATGTCCCAGAGTAGGGGAAAAGCCTTTAAGCACAAAGATATTTTTTACAATATAATACATTTAAATTTTTTTGAAAAAAATTTAAAAATCTAAGATTGAGGGTTAGATAACTATACGACAGTTAAAAACTATGTTTACAAAGTTTTAAAACATATAATGTTATTATTGAACATTTAAAAATACTTATTATGTGCCAGGTACTTTCTTGGATCTTTCCATTTATTAATGTGTACCTACTGACCTCAAAATAACTTTATGAGACTAAGACCGTTCTTCACCCATGTGTAGATGGGGAAACAAGAAGAGAGAGGTTACAAAACTGCAGGTCACACAGTTCTAAGTGGGGAAACTAGAATTGGAATCTGCCCAGTTTGGCCTCACAGCACATGCCATTAACCATTGTGCTGTGATGGCTAACAATGCTTCAGCTATGAAATTAAGTGAAAACCACATATCCACAGTGTGATCATAGTTAAAACTATGCATGGTCGGATACCACCTTACAGCTGTCAGAATGGCTAACATGAACAACTCAGGCAAAAACAGATGTTGGCGAGGATGCAGAGAAAGAGGATCTCTTTTGCATTGTTGGTGGGAATGCAAGCTGGTGCAGCCACTTTGAAAAGCAGTATGGAGGTTCCTCAAAAAACTAAAAATAGAACTACCCTACGACCCAGCAATTGCACTACTAAGCATTTATCCAAGGGATACAGGTGTGCTGTTTTGAAGGGACACATGCACCCCCATGTTTATAGCAGCACTATCAACAATAGCCAAAGTATGGAAAGAGCCCAAATGTCCATCGATGGATGAATGGATAAAGAAGACGTGGCATATATACACAATGGGGTATTACTCGGCAATCAAAAAGAATGAAATCTTGCCATTTGCAACTACATGGATGAAACTGGAGGGTATTATGCTAAGCAAAATTAGTCAGAGAAAGACAAAAATCCTATGACTTCACTCACATGAGGACTTTAAGAGACAAAACAGATGAACATAAGGGAAGGGAAACAAAAATAATATAAAAATAGGGAGGGGGACAAAACAGAAGAGATTCATAAATATGGAGAACAAACTGAGGGTTATGGGAGGGGTTGTGGGAGGGGGGGGATGGGCTAAATGGGTAAGGGGCACTAAGGAATCCGCTCCTGAAATCATTGTTGCACTATATGCTAATTTGGATGTAAATTTTAAAAAATAAAAAATAAAATTAAAAAATACCCCAAAACTATGCATGGTTAAAAATGATGCAAGGGGGAACAAATTAGCAGAAATGTTAAATAGGGATTATCTTAGAGTCGTGGAGTAACTGATAGTATTTTCTTATTTACCCTTTCGGTTACTTTTCACACTTTCCAAGTGTTTTACAATTTAGCAATATTATTTTCCTAATCATTAAAAAAAAAAAGAAAAAAAAAAAACTGAAGGAAGAAAATAAGCCTCCAAAGAGAAAACAACAAGATCAACAAAAAAAACCCCAAAAACACCTGTTAGTAATTTCTACAGCTCTGGTAGCATGGATTACCTAGGAAATTCCTACCCAAAGATAAAATCCCTTCTGGGTGGCTATCTGCCTTCAAGAGAAGAGTACAGGCACTATTTCTGTTGTATTTTGGAGAGAGGCCTAGACTTTGATCTTGAGCTCTAATACATATCCTCTGATTTTACAACTGATTCCTGGAATAATTTACAGACAGAGTCTCTTGATTTTGATGTAATAGTGGCCAGTGTTTATTGAGTATTTACTATATGCTAGGCACTATGCTAAGTCCCTCACATGGGTGTTCTCACTTGTATCTCACAGGCACACTCTGTAGTCAGTACACTTATCATCTCCATTCACAGCCAAGGACACCGAGGCTTGGGGTAGGTTAGGTAATTTGCCCAAGCAGCACACTACCAACAGGTGTAGCAGTTCTCCCCAGTAGGTCCTACCTTATTTCAAATAAGTTATTGATATTGTACAATGTACAAAATGCACTGCATTATAACCTTTTGGTTCAGAAAATATTATCATGTATACACATGTAAGTGACATACAACAGGGCACAGTCAACCAATGGCTAAGTTGGGATTAAAACTGGGAATTCTATATTATAGTCTCGAAGTCATTATTTTTTTCTTGATAGAGGTAGAGTGGCCTTGTACAACAAGGGTCCCTGAGCAGCCAGGAAAGGACAACCTTGCCTCATTTACCAACATCACTGCCTTTGAAAGAAAAGGGATTAACTAAGAATTAAAGAAAAGCTCCATGGGTTCCTGCCTTAGGGGCTTCCCAGGTTACAGGCAGGTCCACAAAACAGCAAACAACTTCTCAGATCAGGGGCTTGTTCTCCTGAGACTCAAGTCAACAGCTCTCTGGAGAACAACACCTGTATCAAAAATGTTTGGACCCAGCCATCCCAGGACTGCCTTAGGGTTTGTTAACTCATTAAATGTTTGCCACCACCTGGAGAGTGAATCCGGATTGTTCCAGCCTTTAGGATCTCTGAACCAGGGGCATCAAAGATCCAACTGATTCCTGCTGTGGCTATAATCAAATTTCCTCTGGGAATTTACATTGGGCTGTAGAGGACAACCTTCCCCCTCATCATCTGTTTTTTTTTTTTTTTTTTTTCTATTGACATAGTCACTGTAGCACTAAAAACAAGGAGAGTCATTTCCCTCTGGGATTCAATGAACACACACACACCCTGTTCCTGTAACACAGCGATGAGGAGTCAGTAGTCAGTACTACGTCACTTTTATCTAGATTCTGGACAAGCATTTACGTACCATTTCAGCTAGACACTTTAAAGCACAATGATTCAAATTTGTAAAAACTTTCAGCTAAACAGTCATCACTGGTATGCTGTGAAGTGGAATTATGAAACTATAGGGAACTTGGAATTCAACAATGCCACAAAATGCACCAAATTTTCCTGGACCTTCCTGGCAAGAAATTAAGCTTGCCTAATCTGGCACCAAATTTTCCTGGCAAGAAATTAAGTTTGCCTAATCTATTCTGCCAGAAGGTTAATTTCTTCTCCTTTCTTTTCAGTAGCCATTCAAAGCAATCTGTAGCCTACCTCAATGTGCCCAATCAAGAACTACAGGCAAAAAATTCCAAGGTAGTGACATGAGAGAGGGGAAGAACAGAGCCCTGTAAGGGCCACTCACCAGCTATGGCGCCAGCCAAGAGCAAGCTTCCGGGACTAATCTGCCCATCTTCATTTGCAAAGGAAGCCTTCACATGAGCATAGCACGGGAAGTAGATGGCCGAGAAAGGAATGTCCCGCAGAAAGCATGCTTTGGCACCCTGTACATTTGAAAAGGAAGAAAAACCACATGAAACACATATCCCATTGAGAAGATCAAGCTTTTCTGGAACTTACCTCAGAACAAAATATTCCTGGAGAAGACCAAATTTGTACTCACAAACTGAAAGGGGAACAGAAAAAAAATAACCCAAATTCTGCAAGTAACAAATCTGAATTTTGTTTTTCAAAAATAAAACAAATTTCATTGTGCAGTGTGAGAAAGAGGGAGACACTTCTTGTTTATTGCAATGGCTAGATTTTGATTAAAACACTTTTGGAACTCTGCCTGCAACATCTCTTTAAATCCCTACCGATGGCAAGTCAGTCGCTGGCATCTCAAGGAGGGTCTGTACTCAGAAGATGGACAGCAAAAACCAAGAGGCCCCTTTGTTTACATACTAGGAAGCAGACAAATTATATAGGTGGCAAGGGAAGAGGTTTGTTCTTTATATTGTTTAAGACTCTGATGAAAGTGTTGGACTCTTTCCCAGAAAAAAATTACACATACGTAAAAAATTATATACCTTTTGAAGGGGTTCGTGGATCCCCTAATTTATTCACATATTTGCCCCTTCTCCCCAAGGGTATGAAACATTGATAAATGCTTATTCTAAAGCCTTAAAATATTTACAATAATTCCTACCCATTTAAGAGCTGTGTAGAGCAATCAACAACTAGAGCAAAATCTTCAAACAATTTCTAGTGTCAAAATAATGCATGGGGAGGCCTTGAGAACTGATGTGTGCCTAGAAGTGTAGCATTCTGATGAAAACCACCAGACATATATTGTGCTTTAGCAGGCCAAATGGGAAGGAAGTCACCCCTTTTCAACACCTAATGATTTAATACCATTTCTTTCGCAGATTTCTAATACCTAAAAATTTCCACTAAACTGAGAGATTCTTCAAAGAAAATAATGAATCCATCCAGATTCAACAGAACTAGCCAAGCCCAGTGACATTTAGTAAGGTCTAGTGATGTTGGATCGTAGGTATTTTTGCTTGATGCTAGGCTGCACTGTCAAGGTTCCTTAACACTACAGATCTGTTACTATAGCCTTTGCTTTCTGACTCCATCATTACACTCCTGACTCAAACTGCGACTGTGGGTAATAAGACCCTTAGTCTTTTTCATACGAATTGCTAGTAACCTAGGTCTACTATAACTTAATTAGTTGCCTTAAATAAGTAACATAATTAGGACTTTGTTTCACCCTATTTAAATTCATCCTAGCTTCGCCCATCCTTCTAACCAGAACAAATGCTTGGAATCTGGATTCTGTTGTGTTGGCTACTTCCCAGTCAACTCACCCATGAATGTGTTAAGATATCTTTGTCCTTTCTATTATAGATATTTAAAAAAAAGGGGGGGGGGCAAATCCACATCATGTACTGCTTGCCAATCAACCCACACTTTTGTATCTTGTCTACCCCTGAAACTGTTAAATGCCTAACTGAAAAGAAGAACCACAAAGTGGTTTTATACATGCAAAGTGATGCTCAGGACGATTAATCCATCAACTGCACATTTATTAAGGGCCAAACTATTGGCTTCCTCAGGGGAGATCCTTGGAGGCAGTGCCCAGAGAAAGTCCAAAACTCAGGATAGGACTCTCCAATCTTTCCACCTCCCCCAGCTTTTTCAAGGATGAAAAGTACAGTAGAATGCCAATATCCATGCACAGCATCCAGTCCTTCCCCTGTGATCATTACTGTGTGAGGGTAACACTTTCACCCATTTGTTTCACTATTTTCACTTCCTTTTCCTCATTTTGCCTCCAAACCTTCCTAGGAGTTGTGCTAGTCATTTACTCCCATGCAGACAGTGTTTGGGAGATATTCAAATTAGATGCCAAATAACCAATTTAAATTAAGATCAGTTAAATCTTCTTCACATCTGGCTCTCCATATATAGTGAAAGAAACACTGCCATAATGCTGACTTTTTAAACAATCTCTTTAGAGTAATTTTTAATAAGCTGATACAATTCTTCCTCCCACAAATCGTGTTTTTTACTAAACCTATTAGTTTTTACTTTTACCCTCACCTCCCAAATATTCACATTTTGGAGCCAAACTTCAGTCTATTTTTTTGCTGGTAATACTTTTCCTTCAAAATGTTTCTTCCCTCATTATAAAATATTAACTGCTCATCATAGACAATATAGAAAAGCATTAGAAATTAAAATTGCTTAATTTTTGCCAGCTAGAGATAACCACTGCAACTGTACATGTTTTGGAGCTTTTCCTTCATCAGTAGCATTAATAACCATTCCATGGTTGAGACCATCATTCTGTGGTTCTGAGTTATCCTTTTCTTCTCTTTAAATTCATGGTATGTGGTTTTGTGGGGTTTTCTTGGGAGGTGGGAGTGGGGAAGGACTGGTATGGTCTAACATCTCTTTTATTACTCAGCCATATTGCCCAAATTTCCTTTCTATTTGTTGTTTCCAAAACTCTACCGCCACCTTTGGTCTTGGCAGTCCTGGGGATTAGGCCCCATATTCTCATTCTTCTCAAAGCTTTGTAATGACTTTACTTTCCCATTTTCCTCTCTCTGGTCAGCCTGGTTCCTCTCAAATAAAGCTGTTCAATGCCTCACTCATCTGATCAAACAAGGTACACCTGTCACCATGCAACTTCCTTGATGAATGCTAAGCTGGGAACATCAACACCTTGAATATCACCTCTTCATTCATTTAACCCCCAAATACCACCCTTTCCACTAAGCATTCTTTAACCAGAAGGTAGACAGGCAGTGAATTCCACACAGCTCCACATTGTCTGCACTTTCTCCATGATGTTTTGGGTTTTCTTCATGCTCTTATATCTTGCCTATATCAGTGTTGCCTATTTCAGAAAATAAGCAACCAGGGGTCAGGAACCAGGGGCTAGAGAACACTCGGCAAAATCTTTGGCTGTCAGTTGGGACATGTTTCTGGTGACACTGATTTGACTTTGCCAACTCACACAAAAAAGAAAACACAATGAAAAAGAGAAACGAGAGGCTCTGGGATATGCTGTCAGGCTCCTACTGGGAAAACAAACTCAATTTCTTGGAAAAATATACTAGAAACCAAAGCCAAGCTTTTAGTTTTCAAATAAAGATCTGTAATTTTAGGGGGATACAACAGTGCTTAGTTGATAATTTTGTACTGGGATATTAAAATTTGAAAAAAGGAGAGGAAGACAGCTGGTAGCCCCTCTAATGTTATGTGCCTTCAATACGATCAGAAGGCCATGGGAAGACATGATCTGAAATTAGAAACATCCTGATCAAAACACAGACAAACAAGAACAAATCTAAGGAAAGAGTGGAGCTGCACTATGAAACACCAAAGGAAAAATGGTCAGGAGGATGCCGTATTTTTCCTACCTGGAATCAGACAACGTGGTCCAGTAATCTATGCGTGCTAGAGAGTGAACGTCAGACCATGAAGAGAGGCCATAGGTTTCTAATTATTTGAGAAAAGGGAGAAGGAAAAGCCAACAAAGAAAGCTACCCTATGGGGCCAGGGGTTTAGGAATAAATGAAGGAATAACCACACAAGTCCTGAGGTAACACCTGCAGTACTAACGTAAGGAGGGAGGGGGACGAGGACGGCTGTGTCTCCTTGCCTCTCCTGGAGCCTGTACCCTTCCACAGCACAGCACCTCAGGCGTCTCCCTGCAGCAAATCACTCTCCAGGGTCAGGAGGAGCCCATGGCCTCTCTCACACCACAGGCATCTAAGTCCAATTCCCAAGGAGAGCTAACTTTGCAAAAGGCTAGAGAAAAAGACTTCTTAAATTTCCCTGGCCTCTTCTCCCCACCACTGTCTTCAGGTCTAAGGCACAAAGGCAGGTGCCAATTTGTAAGGCTGCCTCAGGCAATACCTGACCTGTGGCTCCAGTGCAATGAAAAGGGAAGCAGGATGTGAAAAAGGCTTTTAAAGTTCCAACAGGGAGAATGTTTCTCTCCCAGATTCCTTGATAAATCCTTCACTTCACGGTGAATACCCATTCTCCAGTCTTACATCACAACACAAACCTGTCTGACTTGAAATCTGCTTGTGCCACTTACAATTTTTACTAAGTGATCAGCCATTCTGAACAGGCAACTTTATAATAAAGGGCAACATTCCATGCTGTCCAACAGCCTGCGTCAGCAACACAAAAATCATTACTTTGGCCATTAAAAAATTAATGAATTACCAAGTGTGTGCCACCTAAAATAAATCTTTAAATCTTCTTGCCCTATAAGAAAATCTACACATTTGCCTGCCTTAGGTCTTCCTCACTGGTTCTCTGGACATCTCTGCCCTCAGACACTCTGGCTAGCCCCAAATTTCCTTTGTGCACACAGTAAAGTCACTTGGGGGGAAATTCACAAATACAATAAGCAATCATCTAATCTCTTACTATTCATTAAAGCACTTTCTCCAAAGAGGGAAAATTATTGTATTTTTTAATTTAGTGGGCCTTCTTAAGTAACAGACAGGAACAGTAAAAGGCATCTCAGGGGAGACCTATATATAAATAAACTAGAATCAAAACTCAGATCTAGTTTAATTATCCACTCTGGCTCCATTCCTATTTTGTACCATTCTAAACCCTCACCATCATCATTCTACTTAAAGTCTAGGAAAACTTCTTCAAGGGTTGGTCTCACTTAACTTACAGTTAGGAGTCTAAAACTGACACAGGCCAGTTAGGCTCAGAGACACTGGCCATAGTATCACCATGGCATCAGAATTCTTTCTTTTGCTTCTCATGCTTTTTTTGATATGGACACTGTGGAAAGCCCAAGGGAGTTTAATCAGTTCTTAAGTTGCTGGAATCATCCACGCAAGTTTACTCTGGCAGCTCTGTCAGGCATGAAATTGTCAAAAGATAGAATACAACAGGATTTCTCTCTCTCTCTCTGACACACACACACACACACACACACACACACACACACACACACCCCTAGCTAGCTATCTCCAATATCTTTTCTTCTTCTTTTAAAGCTCTTCATCTTGGATGGTATCACACCTACCCAATCAATCTGAGGAACAAAACAAGCCTTAAGAACGATTGCTGATAAAGAAGTCAGGGCCACAGCAGGTCTTTTTGCATGCTAATTCCTGCTTATTGTAGCTGTACCTGCAACTACAGCTCTAAACAGAACATTTCTAATACAGAGGAAGGTAATTACATTCACAAAGGCACCTCTGTGTCAGGGCCGGGCACCAGGAGCCAGCAGGTCTGGGAGACAGAGGCTTAACAGAGACTCCTGCAGTGAATGCACATTGTCTAGCATGGGGGAAAATGCCAGACGGAGGGACCTGCAGCATTCAAGACAACAGTGGTGCACCTTGTCTGAGGAGGTTATTTAATGCTTCTGGCACCTGTAGTAAGAGCCACCCCTCCTTTTCTACCTTACAGGTTTAGAATTTATTTGGCATGTATAATTGTATATTTTGATCCTGGAGCTACAAACAATGGGCAGCATGTCATGTCTTGATCCCTTAGCATGCCTCTTGGTTTCTCCCAAGTGAGTTAACCCTTGTATACACAGTCTGGCAGCACTGCTCCTGCCCAGTCAAGGGAGAGTTAGGCCCACGTGCCTGGGATTTAAACAGGGTGAGTTTCAGTATCTTGCTGGGAAATACCACTCGTGCCAAGACCCGTTACGTGATTGTGTCACTGGTGTTAAAACCAAATGAACCAGCCAACAACTGGAGACTTGGTATCAGTGACACTGAAATTACTTCAATTTGAATATAAAATATCAAAACCTATTATTTAGTTTCATTAGGCCAGGGACTTTCAGGATATTGGTTTCTCCTTAATTTCACTGTAATTCTGACCAAAGCATCTTGGCAACTCAAGGTTTTTTTGTTTTTTTGTTTTTGTTTTTTGCAGGAAATGCCACTCCTATGTTGGTTCTGGTTCTCTACTCGTCTATTGCACACTGCTTTGCCACCAATGATGCTCATAGTGAGACAGGCTGGAAACCTAGTTAGTGGCACAGTTTTATGACATGAAATTTTGGTCTCTGAGCATGTCACCTTCATAAATCTAATCTATAAAACACATCCACCTTTCAATTTTTCTTTTCTTTCCTTTCTTGCCTTCTTTCCCTTGACATCTCCCTACTATTTGCAAGTTCCACAATCTGTTACTACTCTAAGAGTTTATACCCTGGAAATTTTAATATACACACTTATGGTCTTTGTTAACTTCCTCCTGTATAATACATGCATTTTATACAACTTACATTATAAGCAACCCTCCCATCTTATGGTCATGTATTTTAATTCTAGCTTTAAAAACATGACACATTATAATTACCATTACACATATATTTAAATTCACACAATTCTACTTAGACTAAACATTTACCACTTTGTCATTCCTTCCTTACTGCATCTCAAAACTGTCATCTGGATCACGTTCCTTCTACCTGCAGTATTCTAGAATTTCCTTTAGTAAGGGCCTGATGGTTATATACATTCTGAGTTTTGCTATGTCTTTATTTTATCCTTGTTCCCAGAAGACATTTTTACAGGGTCTAGAATTCTAGGTTGAAAGGTTTTTCTCTTTCATACATGGAAAACACCATTCCTATGTCTTCTGGCTTCCACTGTTCCTGTTTTTAAGTTAGTTGTCAGTTCAACCATTCTCCTTTGAAGGCCATTTGCTTTTCTCTCTGGCCATCTATGAGCTTCTCGTCAGCCTTGGTATCCAGCAGCTTCACTCTGACATGTTTAGTCTAGATTATTTTTATTTAACATCCCACTTGCGATTTGTTGTACTTCTTGAATCTGTGGATTGATAGCTTTTAATAGTTGTGGAGCATTTTTAGCCATCATCTCTCTTTTCCTTCTGGTTTTCTTTTATACCTATTAAACCATCTCATACTTTCCTCTATGTCTCAATCTCCCTTTGTCTCTCATTGCTAAGTTCTAACTAGAATCTTCCAATTCACTAATTCTCTCTTCATCTGTGTTTAATCTGTTGTTAAAACCAAAATTTTGAAATGTTCAGTTTTAAATTTTAATCATTATAAATATTTTCACCCTTTTTAATTTTTTAAAAGAAATAAAAAACATTAATTTTATTTTTGATAATTTTGAAATTTTAAGACTTAGTAGGTTTAAAATGCTGCCTGTTGTTTTTTGCTATCTTTTCTTAAAGTACCTTGTTGCCTTGTGTGACTTCAGATTTTAGACTATGAGCTATTCAGTTTCCTTGCAACAATATCTATGAAAATTCTTTGAGGTCTGGGTTGAAGGTGGGCTCCTTTTGAGAAAATGTGTGTTTGCTCCTGTCAGATACCTGTGGGTACTACCAATTTAAGATTTTGCCAGCTTGAGAGTTTTCATATCACCCAAGAAACATAAATTCAGCATTCAAACCCATGTGAGACAAGGTTAAAATTCCTAATTACCTCTAGGGGAGGAAACCCTCTCCCTTTTCTTTCCCTCCAGAACCAAAGCAAGTTTCCTTATAGCCCAGAATAGTAAAAGTGAGCATTTTTACTTTGCCCTTACACTGAGGTTAGTATAACCCTTTGAGGGCCAGCTTTATGGAAGATGAACTTTTTCAGGACCAGGAATTGGATAAGGCAAGACTGGTCCCTAATGTAGAGACTTGAAGGAGGCACTCAGTACCAGAGATGTTCAATACAAGGTCAGCACCCGAGACTAGGTGCCTCCTTACATTTTGTGACCTAAGTGTCTTGCTTGCCTCGCCTTTTCTACCCCTTTCTTTTAGACTTAGCACTTTAGGCAGTACCTGGTTGTCCCTTGGGACATCAAAAATTAATGCTCAAGTTCAGGTGTTTGGCAAATGCCTTGAAGGCCAAAGCCAGCTTTAGGGTTCTGCTTATCCCACCTAAATTTTGGCTTGAATATTCCTCACTAGCTCATGAATTTGAAAAGGCTTGAACAAAATATATTAAAGTATATTACCCATTTTTATTTGTTTTCAATGGGATGATCAGTTCAAATATCCTAACTGCCAATGGCTCGAAACCCTATGGGGAGAACTTAATACCTTAAAGAGGAGATGCTCAAGCTGGCTTGTTCTTGACACATTCCCTCGACAAGTTTCCTTCAAAATGTTGCAGTATTACACAGGCAATGCCCTTGATAATTCCTTTTTAACTTTTTCTCCTTGATGGAGATTTCAAAGTCCAAAGTGAAGGAAAAAGCTCTTTATTCCAATATCCTTCAGCACATTCAATGAAGGCCACTTCTCTGCATCATCAATCATTATGGCTGATCAGCTAGTTGAGCTGGGTATTCTCTTCGTGTTCCATCTTCCTACATGCCACTCTTCTTGAAGAAAATGACTTTTCAGAGAAAAGGAGACTGTACTAAAAAAAAAAAAAGTCATGGGATGCCTGGGTAGCTCAGTTAGTTGAGTGTCCAACTTCGGCTCAGGTCATAATCTCACAGTTTTTGAGTTAGAGCCCTGCATTGGGCTGTCTGCTGTCAGCGCAGAGCCCACTTTGAATATTCTGTACCCACCCCCCCCCCCGCTCCTGCCCCACTCACGCTCCCTCTCTCTCTCTCAAAAATACACAAACATTAAAAAAAACATAGTCGACATGTGCCATCTTAAATATGGATCTGTATCTGAATTCTGCCACTGCTCACCAACAGAAGGACACTGTAGGAACAAGAATACAGGCTTTGGAGTCAGAAACCTGAGCTCAGTTCATCACTCTGCCACTTAGCTAGCTGGTATTCGGTACAAGTTCGTAAAATCTCTGTACCTCAAGTCCCTCATTTATTAAATGTGAGTAACATTTTTACTGACGTAAGAATTTGTATCCAACAAATGGTATGAAGTACTCAGTATAATACTTAGCAAAAGGATTTTTCCATAAAAGGTGACAATGAAAAGGTAATTACCATCATCAATGAAAAGCACACTGTACTGTTGCAGCAGAAAATGGAAACAGCTAATATATTCTTTAAACAACTTGCAGCTGAGGTATGATTACTATATGGTTTCATACCTGAATCACAGTAGAGTTCTATATGTATCAGGCTAAGAGACAGTCTTTTATTTGGCAAAGACCTAATCCTACCAAAAAGTTTACACTGGTTTGCTAAATGATCATACTCCACATGGGACTTGTGGGCTGTCACATGGCATATTATCTCCTTAATTTTACAGTCAATAAACATTTCTTAAACTGGATACCTTTTAAATGCATACTTTAGTCACAATTAGAAACAAGATAAATGAAAGGACAGATTAGCAGAAATGTGTCTATCACTTCTAGAAAATATATTCAGAGCACTCTATCAACAATGGATTAGGAGCATAATTTTCAATACTTTTAAACATGAAAGACCACATATTTTATTCTAAAAGTTTAATTAAAATAAAAAAGTATTGTGTTCAAACTAATCCTGCATGCACTTGGCAAAAAAACAGAAACAGAAGAAACTCACAACAAAAGAATAAAACGCGACCTTGGTAAAAATGTTTGCCTCTGGGGGTGCCTGGGTGGCTCAGTCGGTTAAGCGTCCGACTTCGGCTCAGGTCACGATCTCGCGGTATGTGAGTTCGAGCCCCGCATCGGGCTCTGTGCTGACTGCTCAGAGCCTGGAGCCCGTTTCAGATTCTGTGTCTCCCTCTCTCTCTGACCCTCCCCCATTCATGCTCTGTCTCTCTCTATCTCAAAAATAAATAAATGTTAAAAAAAAAAATTAGGGGCGCCTGGGTGGCGCAGTCGGTTAAGCGTCCGACTTCAGCCAGGTCACGATCTCGCGGTCCGTGAGTTCGAGCCCCGCGTCAGGCTCTGGGCTGATGGCTCAGAGCCTGGAGCCTGTTTCCGATTCTGTGTCTCCCTCTCTCTCTGTCCCTCCCCTGTTCATGCTCTGTCTCTCTCTGTCTCAAAAATAAATAAATGTTAAAAAAAAATTTAAAAAAAAAAAAAAAAAAAAAAATTAAAAAAAAAAATGTTTGCCTCTGGACAAATAGGTTATCTGTGGGACTAGGAGGCCAACATTTTATTGCTATTTACTCTTTTCTATCTGAATTTTCTTCTTTTAAAAACTATTTTGCCTACCAAAATTAATTTTTAACAAACTCTATGACAATTAATTATTAAAGAACTATGATGCTAAATGTTTATATTCTCTCACTTCCCTTAGTACTGGTTATTTTGAAGGCAATGGTACCATATTCATTTTTGTAACTCCAGCTCCTAGTAGAGAGTTAGCCCTCAACAAATATTTGGTCAACAAATGGAAAAATGATAAGAAAATTAATCATTTTCTAATACTTTTTATTTTCTTTTCTTTATGAAGTACTACATTTTAATTGCAATACAGTTAGCATACAGTGTTATATTAGTTTTGGGCGTAAAATAGAGTCATTTTCTAATATTTTTTTAAAAGTATATTTATTTTCAGAGAGAGAGCATGAGCAGGGGAGGAGCAAAGAGAGAGGTAGAGAGAGAGAGAATCCCAAGAAAGCTCCATACTGTCAGGGCAGAGCCTGATGTGGGGCTCAAACTCACAAACTGAGAAAATGACCCAAGTAAAAATCAAGAGTTGGACACTTAACTGACTGAGCCACCTAGGCACCCTGATTTTCTAATATTTTTAAGAATCTTTTCTAGTCCCCTTTAGCATACTCAATTCCTTTCAGTAGTGTTTTATAAAAATAATTATTTTTCAAGTTGTCTCCTTTTATTTGGTTTTCTAAAGTCCAAAGAAGAAGGCATGACCTAGAGATAGCTGTTGAGCACACAGCAGGGAAAATTACCTAGGACTGGGGCAGAGTGGAAGGAGCTAGATATCTCTGCAAGAATCTATTAGTTGACATGCTATAATTTAAAATTAATAACTAACACATCATGCAAACTATGTGCTCAGTTCTAGCCTATGTCTTTTAAATACATTATTTTAGTAAACCCTGACAACAATCCTGTGAATATGTAGGTTCTATTACTATCCTCTTTTTACAAATGATGGCAGCTGAAACACAGCAACAGAAAGATTTTAAAAGTTTTTTTTTTGTTTGTTTTCTCTTAATTCAACCTTTAAGCATAATATGGACAACATCATATGATTTCCATTATTATTTCAAGTTCACACCATATTAGATACAAACCCCAGCCCCTTGAGGTATTTGATATCATCCTGTGAATTTCTAACCGGTATCACTTTACATTAATGCCATCCCTTCTCCCCACCATCCCTGGCTTACAGCCCCCTAAAAGGCTACCCAGCTTTCAGTCTTGCCCTCCTACATGGCACTGTCCACACTGAAACTGAATTATCCTTCTTCAAATGCAAACCTGACCATGTCATTTGTCTTTGGCTTCCACTGGTGAACGATGACTCCTCCCTTAAGGCTATCTCCCTTTCAGAAAGCCTTCCAGACCTTGCTGTGGAGTTAGCCCCACCTCCCTTAGAACCTGTGCACACCCCTGACAGCCCTTCCCAACTGCATATATGTTGTACTCCGAGGGTCTTTTTACTGGTGTGACCACCCCACGAGATGGTAAACTTCTGATAAAACCATGCACTTCTTATTATGTTTGTATCCCTGGCACCCAGGGCAGAGCTTGCTGGGTAAAGGAATGGATGCCTCTGAAAAGGAGAAAGCAAACTCTCATATAATTAGCTGCTTTCTTTACAGCTGATGTCCCACCATCATAGTCTTTGGTCATTACTTGCCAAAGTAATTCACTCACTATCTGTGCTCTAATATCCTTGTTTATAACTTGGAAACACCTGGCTTTTGTTTACCACTCATTTGCTCAACAAATATTTATCAAATGTCTATTTATGTGTCAGAAACTGTTATACAAGGTAGGTCTCTGGTATCAAAGTACACTCTAGATGAGCACACACACCCAGGGAGGCTATGACAGCAAGTGATGTGGCTGTCTTTCTGAGCAAGCGTCTGTTGACCCAAGATGTGAAGGGAAGAATGTTTAGGCAGAGGAAAAAGCAAGAGGGAGTGAACTTGGAATATCTGAATAAAAGAAATGCAGCCAGTGTCGCTAGCAGAGGATGGTACAAAATGGAGGGTGGAGAAGATAGGGCCACAGGGAAGGAGCTGGGGTTCTATTCTAGGTGCAACAGGAAGCTGCTAGATGGTTTTCCTTTAGGAAGACATGGTTTCTGTAGGGCACACTCGTGTCTCATTTCCTCTGGTTTCTGCTTAATAAGATCTCATGTGAGAGGCTTTCCTGATCACCTATTAAAATGCACCCCCTGGGGCGCCTGGGTGGCTCAGTCGGTTAAGTGGCCGACTTCGGCTAAGGTCATGATCTCGCGGTCCGTGAGTTCAAGCCCTGCATCGGGCTCTGTGCTGACAGCTCAGAGCCAGGAGCCTGCTTCAGATTCTGTGTCTCCTTCTCTCTGACCCTCCCTGTTCATGCTTTGTCTCTCCCTGTCTCAAAAATAAATAAAACGTTAAAAAAAAATTTTTTTAAATGCCCCCCCTGCCCCACATCCCATCCTGCCTTGAGCCTTTTCCTCACCCTCATCTGCCTCTTTTTTCTTCAAAGTCTTAACACCCACCTGATGTCAGAGATTTGTTTTTGTTGAACTGCGTGTAGGTGACACACAACGTGATAGTTTCAGGTGTACAACATAGTGATTCACCATCTCTAGATGATAGTGCTGTGATCACGACTAGCGTAGCCACCATCTGTCACCATACAACACTATTACAATGTCACTAACTATATTCCCTATGCTGTACCTCTTATCCCCATGGCATATTCCCGGCATAACTGGAAGCCTGTTATCTCCCACCCCTTCTCCTGTCTTGGCCATCTCTGCCACTCCCCACCTCACCTCTCACCAAATTTACTTTCTTGATGGCTTTTTCTACCCACCAAACGTTGAACAGGGACTTGGCTCTTCACAGCCGCATCCTAACCTACCAGAGTAGTCAGCTTTCATTAAAAGTGTGTGGAGTGAATTAATTAATCTGATTTACATTTTAAACAGACCAACTCTGGCTGCTGTGGGGACAACGGATTTAAGGGAGTCAAGAGTCAAAATGAATAAATCCATGAGGAGGCTTTCACAGACACCCAGATGAAAGATAAATGTGGGAGAAGTAAGACAGTGAGAACTACCACCTTGGTGGCTGTAAAACCATCTAATGGCCCTTGATGTTAGCAGGGCACAAGTGTCCTCAAAGTAATGATGGGGCAACTGTTTTCTTCAGGTGGGGTCAGGAACTCAGAAAAATAGGTATTTTTAAAAGCTCCTAAATTGAGTATTCTTGTGTACTCATACACTATCAAGCTCAAATTGATAAACTGATGTCATCTGACAACATCTATTCACACTGAAACTATGCACATGCCCCTTGACTTAGACATTTTCATTGCTAGGAATTTATCATTTGCATATACTCACAAAATTATGTCAAAATACACTGTAGGGGATATTCACCTTGTCATTGCTTATAGTATCCCCAAACTAGAAGCAACACAAACATTCATCAATAGGAAACTTCTTAGAAAAACTTAAAAAAAAAATGTACACAGCTATTAAGTACAACGAAGAAAGAGTTTCAAGGTCTACTGCATGCATTTGAAACTCCTATAACATTGTGTGTCAACTATACATTTCAACTTAAAAAAGATATATGGTGTATTTAGAGATATTCTATTTGGGGAGCCTGGGTGGCTCAGTTCGTTAACATCTAACTCAAGTCATGATCTCACAGTTCGTGGAATCAAGTCCCACATCGGGCTCTGTGCTGACAGCAAGGAGCCTGGTTGGGATTCTGTCTCCCTATCTCTGCCCCTCCCTGGCCTGCTCCCTTTTTCTCTCTCAAAAAATAAGTAAATAAGCATTAAAAAAAAGAAATATTCCCTTTGTGTTAAAGCGTGCACACACACATACAACATTGAAACGGATACAATTTGTGATAGATACACAGAGAGAAAAGGAGATAAATACGGATGTAATTAGATTTTTTTTTCTTAAGGATATGTAAGAAAATAGTGGTAACCTTTTGAAGAGAGAAGGAAGCAGTAAGGGTTTGAGAGTCTTACTTTTTCACATATCTTTTGAATTATTTGATTTTTTTTAAAGGTAAACTTCTATTTTAAACACACACAAACAACACCTCTTTGAGAGAATTAGCAGAATAAATAAGAATGTACTGATGTATCACTACTTGCTTTCTGATTTTAAGGAGAGCAGCTCCAGTGACTGGTTTATACACACTATGTGAATGAACACACATACACACATACTTGCATGTAGATGAAAATTGTATTTGAATGCTCTGTTAAATGCAGAGGGACAAATGCCTTTGGTGAGAACACAGTCGATACCGCTCCTATCCTAAGTGACCACCTTCCAGGCTGGAGTGTAATTGTGATTACATAATCTGAAAGCAGTTTTCAACAATGCTTGATATCCTGGCTGTCACCGCTTCACTGACCATGTTTTTGCCCTCACAAAGCACCATGAACTTGTCCATTGCTTAAGGAAGCAACTTTTTAGCCTATATCAGCTGTGTTGCCCTTATTAATGTTAAATGATGTTTCCTTCCATTACTACAGTGTAAACCATTCCCTTGTCAAAGCTCTGTTGGCTCCTATGGGCAAGGTACCATTCAAAAGATGCATACCACTTTCTTTTCTATGACGGAATTGATTTTATTTATGTTCCAGGGGCTTATGCAATAAACAAAATTTATGTAGGGAAAGGGAAATACATGCTCATATATTCTTAAGAAAAGTAATATATGTTGTAGTTTTTTTTTTTTTAAACTACATTATATTCAAATAGCTCGTTCAGTGGCAGTTAATTTTCTTGCCTTTACTTCAATTACCTACCTAGTCTGTGCTGTGACTAAATCTCCCTAAATGTTACAAAAGGTGGGGGGGGGGGGGGAAGGGGGCTTTGTTTGCAGAGTTCACTATATCTGTCCTAAACCATTTCTAAGCTCAGGAATGTGAAATGTTTACCAAATCCACTTTTTTTTCAGTTGTAAATGTATTTCTAAAGCAAACGTCCTAATTACCATTTACTGGGAAGTCACAGAATACTTGGGTAATTTGCAAGTCAATTCAGGAGAAAAAGAGAAAGACTGGTTAAGTCCAATTTAGGTGAGGTTAAACAGCAGGCCTAAACACACAGACAGAGCCACTCACCACACACTCCTCCCGGGTCTTACATTGTCATGTAAACAACAGCAAACAAAAGATCCTAGGGAAGGAGAATGAAGATCACCAGTCCCCACTAAAACCGGGACAGTAGTTCTCTTTCTAAAGACCCACCTGCAGGGACACATACCAAGTTCTACATTGTTAGGTCACTCCAGGCCATTTCCATTTTTCTGCCCAACTTAAAAAGGCTAGAGACAGAGGGGCGCCTGGGTGGCTTAGTCAGTTGCGGACCTCCAACTTCAGCTCAGGTCATGATCTCACGGTTCATGAGTTCGAGCCCCGCATCGGGCTCTGTGCTGACCGCTCAGAGCCTGGAGCCTGCTTCGGATTCTGTGTCTCCCTCTCTCTCTGCTCCTCCCCTGCTCATGCTCTGCCTCTCTCTATCTCAAAAATAAATAAAAACATTAAAAAAAAATTTTTTTAGAGACAGAAAAACCTTTATGACTAAAAAGCAGTCAAAATCACAGCAAATCATGGAAATGCTAAAGTCCCAAAGCTCCAATGCTTCAGCATTCCCTAAAAGGATGGATCTTGACTTGCTAAAAGATTTCTGAGCAGGGAAGGGTGGGGTCAGATGAGCGAAACTGGAGAGGAGAGATTCGCAAGAAACAAAACCCGTGGCTGGAACAGGGGAACATAAAGGAGGGTCGAGGAGGGTGATAATGCCGGACTGAGCCAACAGAATGGAGAGGTGAGCTCTCTGCTGAGTGAAGCCTAGACTCAGTCTTAGTGAATTTGGCCGCTGACACCAATGGCCTGCAGAAAGGATGGGACTGCAGAGTTGCACAGACACCTGAGTTTCCAGAAGCTCTCAAAGTGTTAGTGACTTCACTTGGTAATTACCAATACTCCAAAAGCAGCATTTTGTAAGGCAGCAACAAGCCCCATGGAATGCCTCTGAACTGGATTAAACCACCAGGCTAGTAATTAAACTACCTTTATATGGGAGAGGTCTCTTGCTCAAACTTGAGCAATCCTGCTCATTTCAGGAAAGCAGTGGAAACAAGAAACTTCTGAGCCTCGGTTTCAGCCCAGATACCCGTCATCGGCAGCTTCTATTTTCCGAACTGCAAAATCAGGAGACCAACTTCTTGCAAGGGGTGTTAGCAGGGATTTAGATTTTGAAATACTGTGAAGATGAAAAGGACTCTCAGTCTTATATCATTTGCAGGTAGTTTAACAGTCTCCGTTTCTGTGTCAGCAAACAAGTTTTTACCATTTTATCTTTCGAGACGTTTCGATAGCAGTCATTGCCATAGTACCTAAGTGCTTTTCACCAGACAACCTGCTGAAAGACTGCTTGGCATCTTGTCAAAATGACGTACGTGCTGCCACGCTTGCTACAGTCTGCAGAGAGCCCAAAAATTCAGAAAAGAAGACTACTCTTCTTCAAATTTATCGGTGCTGTGCTTTGTGATAATACTGCTTGTTCCTTTACAGCTGGAGAATAATTTGGTAAGTGAAATGCCTCTAACAGTGTGCTCCCTGCACAACCACAGGCTGAGTATTTTGAGCACTACTTACAAAATCTGCATGCTTATTCCTAACCACACATGCCTAAATATAAGGCAAGTTTTTCCCCCCTAAAACTAACCCCAGAAAAGGTGTGTCACATTATATTCAAGTCTAACAAAGTCTTGGATCATGGGGTACAATCACTTGACCTTGAGAAGTACAGAGTAGCATTTGGGGACAGGCGGATTTGCCTGCAACAACCTTAATCATCACTAACACTGGATGTTTATACCAAAATTACCTCCAAAACTTGAATTAAAGAAAAGGGGAGGGGGGAGTATTCCTGGGGGTAGGATCTCATAAATGCTGAATGTCAAAACAAGGCATTTTACACGGACTCTCAAAAGCAATACGATAAGTTGTTTATGGGACCAGGTATGTCCATTCAGGATGAACTGGGAAGAGGAAAAAAGAAACAACTGTCCTCATGCTGTGTGTCTGTGGGATAAAATTTCCAGGGACAATGCTGCACACGGAGCCCAAAAGTGCTTCACCCTGCCAGCGTGGGATAAAAACGTAGACAATGTACTCGGCAAGACCATGTGAATGGTTGATTCACAGGTGGAGATCCAAACACTGATTCAAAATCCTTATAAAGAGTTTGAATAAGATATTTCTTGATATGTATGGACAGAAAAAAGTCATATCAATTTCCTATGATGGGAATTTGTATGTTTGTGTGTAAATAAATGAAAACTATTTTGAGTAAACATCTGACTTCAGGTTTATTTATCCCTAAAACTTTACTTAGTCAAGTTGGCCGTGAAAAAATTTTTTTAACTTCCTTACTGAAAAATTGTAAACACCTTATGTTTGATAAAGCCTTATGGCTGGGGATATATGGAGGCAGTTCTAGTATATTCCAGTTCAACTTCTTGGTAGAGGAGTGCGAATAATAAATTTCAAGAATTTTCTGAAAGCCTGGTTTTGCAATTATTCTGAAAAACTATTTTCTAAATGACAATTAAGATTCAAAATAATTATGACAAAGGCATATATATGGACAGGGTTGGAATATACAACCCTGAAAATAAATTCCCAATCTAGTACGGGCTTCTCCTTTAACTGAGCTCAGTGTATCTTCTGAAAAATGGTACCCTGTGATCTTTGTTTCTACCCTTCACAGAGGACAGCACTGAGAATTAGCTTTTTGTATGGGTAACAAATCCAAATAAAGCTCCAGCCACTGTTGCTGCAAAGAGCTAACTGCTGAGCAACACTCACATCATAGTCATCTGTGATTAGTATATCTTGAGGATGGCTTTAAAAAAAATTTTTTTTTTAATGTTTATTTATTTTTAAGAGACAGAGAGAAACAGATCACAAGCAGGGGAGGGACAGAGAGAGATGGAGACACAGAATCCTAAGCAGGCTCCAGGCTCTGAGCTGTCAGCACAGAGCCTGGCGTGGGGCTTGAACTCACAAAGTGCAAGATCATGATCGGAGCTGAAGTTGGACACTTAATCGACTTAGCCACCCAGGCGGCCCTCAAGGATGGCTTTTTGATGGCATGCATGAAGGCACCCTATGGGCCCCAGCAGAATGCCTTTTCCAGGTACCAAAATGTGAGGAGTCAATTTCATGCTGATGAGAAGTTTATTTACATAGTTCACCCCATCTGCTAATTTAGGAGATGAACACAGATCAAGTAAATGACTAAAAGGACAGTTACCTTGTAGATCCCAAAGAACCCCAGGTCCCTTACGACAGACAGGGCACTGACTCGGGGACCAGTAGTGATCTCTCCAGCCACTTGCAAACGGATCTTGACGATTTCTAAAGGATTTGTGAAAATCACCTGGGAGCCTCCTGCCTAGAAAAAGAGAAAAAAAGTAAAGATTTAGGATCACAGAAGGGTAAGGGTAAGGGTAAGGAAGGTCGGGAAGAGGGTGTGATTATCCTCTATGGAGCTCAGAATATTCTATCTTCAAGAGACTGTAGTTTTCCATCCTCGTTCCATCAATTACGACAGGGACTAAGATGGGGCACCTGGGTGGCTCAGTCAGTTAAGCATCCGACTTATCTCAGGTCATGATTTTGCGGTTCATGAGTTCAAGCCCCACATCGGGCTCTAGGTTGACAGCTCAGAGCCTGGACCTTGCTTTGGATTGTGTCTCCCCCGCCCCCCACCTCTCTCCTGCTTACACTCTGTCTCTTTCTCTCTCTCAAAAATAAATAAACATTAAAAAAGAAAAAAGACAGTGACTATGAGTCTGAATCAAAATACAGTTACTGCCAAGGAGGTCCTGGGTACTGAGGTCCTATTTCCCTCATGCAGACGTTGAAAGAGGGCAAAGAGCAGAGACAGATGTCTTGTGGCTTCACCAAAGTCGTTGCATGGAAATGAAATGGATTCCCTGAAGCACAAACAACTGCTATCACAGGGCTCAAAGCCAAGGGCACAAAGGCAGCACTAAAATGAAAATCAAATAGTATCCAAATAAAGAGACACAAACCTGCTTGTCCGAATAGGAGGAGATAGGGAGGACACAGGTTCTCCCGTGATGGACTCTATGATTCTGGCAATGATTCAAGAATTGCCAGAGAACACGTAAACTTAGATGAAAGCTATTTTGTCTTCTCTTAAAAAATCAGGTCCATCGTCAAACACCATTTCATGGAGCTGCATATTCTTATAATTTTATGTATGTATTACCTGTGTATAGATTAATCTTTTTATAGAAGATAAATGTCAAAGTAGTAAAAATATGCATCAAATCAATTATGGCCCAAACTCTGAGCAATGTGTATTATTTCATTCCAGCAGTGGCTGGGTGCCCCACCTCTAAGATCATCAGCGGAAGTCTTTAAAGTGGACTTGGGGCACCTGGGTGGTTCAGTCAGTTAAGCATTTGGCTCTTGACTTCAGCTCAGGTCATGATCTCATGGTTCATGGGTTTGAGCCCCGCATCAGGCTCTGTGCTGGCAGCATGGAGCCTGCTTGGGATTCTCTCTCTCTCCCTCTCTCTCTACCCCTGCCCTGCTTGTGTGCTCTGTTTCTCTCTCTCTCAAAATGAATAAACTTAAAAAAATAAAAGTAAAAAGAATAAAACGTACTTAAACAATAAAGTGTATTATAAGGGAAGTTTTAAGCTAGTTATTTTGAAGCTCAGCTTGCATTTATTATACGCAATTACATTCTTTCTCACTGTACTTCAGCTTGTTACTTCTTGTCACAAATATATTAAATTTTTATTTCTTCCAAACTAAGGTTGATACACAGTATAGTTCAGAATCTTTATTACCTAGTGATGCCACCACACTAGACCAGATATGGTGCTGATATTTTACAGCTCAGTAGATGCCATCACGGTAACAAGCATAATTTGGATTAATATCATACAAAACTACTTCTTGTTAGATTCTCTGACCCCATTAACCAATGTATGTGCCCTCATAAAATGGCCAGTACTAATCAACACTGGATAAACAAAGATGATCTTGAAATTATAATTCACTTGGAAATAAAAATTAGATACAATATAAATATCCAACTATGAGAGATGGATTAAATGAATTTGGGTATGTCATGCAATGGAGATACTATGCTGCCAATGAAAATATTGTGGAAAAGGTCATATATATATATATATATATACATACATACATACTGGGAAGTATAAACTCTCATGTTCAAATGCATGTACAGCTTTCCCCCCCGTTATCCCTTACCGTCGTGTAGAAAATACACCAATGTAGTGCTTTTTAGGTGGTAGGATTACAAGTGGTTTATTTTCTTTTCTGCTGTATTTCTTATTTCTTCTACACAGATTATATATTACTTCTATAAAGAAAAATAAATACCTCTGCATAACTTATCTGGTATGTATAGCAATGTTAGCTAAAAAAAGTAAAGAAATATGTTCATCCATTAATTCTCTATAAATTAAACTGTTTTTTTTTTTTTTTACCAACTTGATATCTTAAGACAGACTTGATCTTAAAAACAGACCAAGCCCACCCCTCTCACCACATTACAACTGTTTAGAAGGCAGCAGTATGGTCCAGTGTCTTGACGGCCACACAGACCACCTCTCTTTGCTTACTTGTTTCACCCCTCACCTTTGGCTCTCCTACGTGACTCTCAGGAGGTGGGCCAAACAATCCTGGCAGGAAAAAACCTAGGTTAGATTCATCAAAAGGTCCAAGAAAGACCCTTAGATAGCAGGAAGGAGAGCATGAGGCGATATGCCCAGAGGCTGGTGTGTTCTTCTGGTCCCACAGACATTGGGCTCCCTCTTCTCTGGCTCAGAACAGCTGTTCTTTGCTCCCACACTGCTGGGAGCTGCGGGGAGGCAGAAAGGCCAAGTCCCCACCTGTCTACAGCTCCTCAGTATTTTGTGGGTTTGCACCTGCATCTTTCCACATGACATAGGGGAGTTAAAGTTGTCAGAAGGAAGAGAGGAAATGGACCTGGCTTAGTAACAGCACCAATGGTACAATGAGGATTATGTCTGTGCTTCCTGACCCAAGCTCTTGAGTTGCAAAAATGAATAAAAAATAAATATATGAAAATTGTTTTATGGGAGCAGAATGAGAAAGATTTGCTGAGCTGGAATTAATCCAATCTGAGGCTGATTTATAAAAGTCCCAATGTGGGTAACAGCATCTCTATCAAGGGCAGAACGGACAGGAGTCTGCATTGTCGATCTTCTTAAAGAACAGCACAGGAATGCAAGGCACACTCATCAACAGCGGCTGCAGAGGCACCTGCGCGCATGTGCACACTGAGTCCCTGTCCCATTTGTCAAACCACCTCACTCAATATGAGGCTTGCGGAGATGGCAAACGGACCGCAGCCAGCACGATGTCTGTGACACAGTAGTGTCACCATAGAGTTTCTTTCTCCTCTCTCCCAAAGTGATGGTGCCCCTCTCTGCCGCATGTTACGGTCACTTGCGAAGCTCTGAAAAAGTACTGGCTTCCAAATCCTACTTCAGATAAATAAGAAATTCTGCAACTGCTCTTTAAAAAACCTGATTAAGATGTGCAGTGAGATTTGAGAATCGCTCTACTTCACTGGATCACCTCCATGATCCCTTTAAATTCTGAGAGGCTGCTTGACAGGCTTACTTACAACTGTGACTTCTAATTCCAGTTCTCCAGTTTCTTTCAGAGGGCAACTTTTATGTTTTACATCTGACCTCACAACAAACTCTTTGTACGTCTCCAAGTGGTGCCGTTATTAAAGGGTATAATCCTTAGGCACAGAATCGCTGTCTTACTCGTTACCTTATATCTGCACTAATAGTTGTAAAAGTTAATGTTATATACAAAATAAGAACTTAATACTCAATTCCCTGACTCCCAGCCAATCGATAGATACCAATTCTTTTAGCACGGCACAGTGAATTCTAATCACTAAGGACAATGCAAAAGTCAAATCCACTTCAGACAGCTGCAGGGAACAGACGCAGTGGGAAGAAAGTGTAGTGATACTGAGAAAAAATAATGATGTACTCCTGGCTTCGGGTGGGCTCAGAAAGAAAGAGCTTCCAGACTCAAAGTGGCACATTGTACAGGTACCAAAGATGAATCAGTCCTTTGGAGTCAAGCTGGAAGGAAATGAGAGACTCCAAGGCACCAAGAGAAGATGCTTATCATCAGATGCACAGTGTCTGGGCATCACCACAACTTGATCACTGAACGGCACACTGGCTGCCGCTCTCCCAGTCTATTGTCCATTCACAGTGCCTTACCTGTGTCCCTCCTCCGTGAGATCAAAGATAGCTGAATCCACAGACCACGAACAGGAACACCTATTGTGCATGTCTTTGTGTCCCTCATCACTTGAGAGACCTGGCTGTGTGATGATGCTGTTTTGTGTGTGTGTGTGTGTGTGTGTGTGTGTGTGTGTGTGTGTAATTTTGTCACAAATCACTTCCCTGTGACTTTCTGGAGTCTGTGGCAAGTAGGACAGGCAAAGATTTTCTACACTGCACTAGAACTGGTTCTGTGTGGGTGGCACATTATATTTATAGTGGGGACGCTGAGGTGTCTATAAGTTTCCTTTCTACAGGTTCTTTATTACTGAAACCTTAGTTCCTACCCAGCATCTGGATCTATCCAAGAAACACACGTGCTTATTACTACAGACTCACTTCTGCTACCTGATCATTCATTCATTCATTCATTCACATCATAAAAGTCCCAAACATTTATAAGCAATCGTGCTCAAAGTTTGTCTTAAGAGCTGCAAGGGCACAAGATGAGTGAGAAAACATTCCTGTTCTCAAGGAGCTTGAAATAGGAGTGAGGTCATAAATATTCATTAAGCATCCATTACTGGGTATCAGGGTATTTATTGCTTTGCATGGATTACAGATCTTCAGCCCACTAAAGAGGTATTTTTTCCAGATTTTACATAAGAGAAAATTGAGGCATAAAAGATTAAAGAAACTGTTATGGGCTGAACTGTGTTCCAACAAAATTCATATACTGAAGTCCTAACACTCAGTACCTCAGACAGTGCCTGTATTTGGAGACAGGGCCTTCACAAAAGTAGTTAAGGTAAGATGAGGTCATATGGGTGGCCCCTACTCCCATGTGGCCTTTGTCCTTATAGTAAGAGGAAACTGAGATATGGATACAAATGTGCACAATGAAAAGAGAGTGTGAGGACACAGCGAGAAGGGGGCCATCATCAGGCCAACGAAAGAGGCCTCTGAAGAAACCAACCCTGCTGACACCATCTTGGACTTCCAGCTTCCAGAAACATGACAAAATAATTACACCCAGTCTGTGGAATTTTGTTATGGCAGGGCTGGCAAACCAATACAGCACTTACACAAGGCTACACAGCCAGCAAGCAAAGGATTTTCTATGGAGTCCAATAAATGTATGTGTTACGAAGAAAAAACATGGCACATAGGAAAAGGGAATTATAACTAACATGAAGAGGTAAGGTCCAGATAAACTGCCATGGCAATTCGAAGAAAGGTAAGATATCTGTTGGATGGGATAACCTGGAGAGGTGGTAAGGCATGTAAGAATGTAACACATCAGTTGGTGACTGAGTGCAATTAGGATTTAGCTAATCCAGGCAGAGAAGGGCACAAAGGCACAGTGACTAAGGCCTGGCACACTTAGAGAGCAAAGAGACCCAGTACCGTGTGTCCAGTGAAGTTTTAATATGGATGATAATTATGAGGAGATCAACATTATCATCCACTAGCATTTACTGAGTGTTGACTATGTACTACATGTTACACTAAGAGCTCTATATGAATTTTCTCCGTTGGTCCTCATAACATAAGGTAGCTAATAATACTATTCCAGTGTTATAAGTGAGCAAATGGAGACGGAAAGGGTGAAGGAGCTTATGTAACCTGCCTGAGATCACAGAGCTAGGAAGATGGAGTCTATATTCAAAGCAGACCTGCCCGAAGCCAGACAGGCACTTCCACCATTTATCACTACGTATCCTGGCAGCACAGAAGAACCAGCCAGCTGCTTAAGGCCACGAGAGAAGAAGGCTGGAGAAGGCTACTGGGGCCAAATCACAGAAGGCCTCGATAGTGCCTTCCTGTGCTCGTGCGGTGGGAGGAACGCAGGTTATACAGGGTTTAGACCTGGAGAGTGTCGTGACTACCATCTGTGTCTCAGAAAGATGGACCGGGTGGTAGAAGGGAGAGTTCAGTAGGGGAGACGAGCCCAAAGCCAGGGATAACAATTAGGGTTTTAGCAGACTAGATGAGAGAGAAGAAAGGCCAGAATTGGAACAATTACACCAGCAAGAAGGTATGGGGGTGGATGGCTGAGCACTGGATGCAGCAGAGAACGCCGGGCCCCGCTGCTGAGAATGCGGGAGAAGGAGTGTGTAGGATCAAAGAAAGGACCCATATTTTTACAAGTGTGTAACAGGAACAAAGGGGCACAGAGGAAGGGTGACACATCCAGAAGGCAATGGGAAAGCGAGCTGGGAGTTAGGGAGGGAGTCAGAGGAGGGTGTCATCCCCCATCTGTGCTAACTGAAGACAGGAGCTCACATGGGGTGCAGGGAGATGAAACGTCAACAGTGGAGACCTAAGTGACAAGAAGCCTCCGCCACACAGCACAGCAATCCAGGCACAGAGGTCAAGAGAGGGGCTTCTGGAAGGGAAAAAGCCAACGACAAAATGGCCAACAATATCTGCTGGCACAGGGAGGCAAGGTCCAGCTCACCGTGTGATCTGTGGTTGGAAAAATGGAAAAGTGGATGCTGGGGAATCAGAGTTTGTGCAATCTACATTGTTTTTAATGTTTATTTATTTTTGAGAGACAGAGAGAGACAGTGAGCAGGGGAGGGGCAGAGAGAGGGGGAGACGCAGAATCCGAAGCAGGTTCCAGGCTCTGAGCTGTCAGAACAGAGCCCGACGTGGGGCTCAAACTCACAAACCACGAGATCATGACCTGAGCCAAAGTCAGATGCTTAACCGCTTAACCGACTGAGCCACCCAGGCGTCCCATGTGTAATCTACCTTTTTAAGGGAAGGGAAAGAGAGAGAATGATGTCATTTATGGAAGCAAGCAAGGCAGAATGCAAATGCATTTAGGGTCATGAAGGAGAGCAGCTCTAGGGGACAGTGAAGAGATAAATTGGAGCTGAGGAGGATTAGGTCACACTTATGCAAAATAGCACACAAGTTCTGGGTGGGGGAGGGGAGTGGAAGGCAGACAGACAGTGAAGCCGGGATTTCCCTACTATTTATGATTCAAAGACAAACAGAATCAAATGGATCAGGATTTGGCACAAGGAGACAACGGAAGTTCTAAAGCATAAACCGAACACAAAACAACAAATGACCCCTGAGAACAAGAGTAACATCACATTCTGGCTCTCCAGAAGTTATATAAAGTTATGGTGAAGTTAGTCCGATGTGCACAGACAGGAGGACAATGAGGTACCTAGTGACATCTAAAGAGGTGTCTGATGCAGTGGCCCATGCTTGCCACCCCGCAGCTCAAACAGACGGGAGACACAGCAGGATGCAGTGTGCTGAAGGGCTGTTTAGGCATGCTTATCTGCACCTGCCTGAAAGGACTGGAGCCACGGGGCAGCACCCAGTGGGTTCTCCATTAAGACCCCACTGTGTGCACAGGTCTGCAGATGAGGAATGAGTCAGTTCAGTCTTATGTGGATTCTCACCCGGACGAGACTAGATATGTTTACTGCCCACTGCACTAACAGTGAATGCTAGTGTCAATGTGACAAAATGCTTTGTAGCATTTTTTTTTTTTTTAATTTTTTTTCAACATTTTTAATTTATTTTTGGGACAGAGAGAGACAGAGCATGAACGGGGGAGGGGCAGAGAGAGAGGGAGACACAGAATCGGAAACAGGCTCCAGGCTCCGAGCCATCAGCCCAGAGCCTGACGCGGGGCTCAAACTCACGGACCGCGAGATCGTGACCTGGCTGAAGTCGGACGCTTAACCGACTGCGCCACCCAGGCGCCCCACATTTTTTTTTTTTTTTTTTAAAGAAAACTGTGTGCCAACTCCACAGCAGATGTGTAAGAGTGAACAAAACTAATGAACACCCCCCCCCCCCCCCCCGCCCCATACACACACACCTTACAGAGCACATTTCTGGCTGTTACTCACAGGACTGTGCGAAGATAAAATGGAAAGAGGTACATAAAGCACTCATCCCGGTGCCTGGCATACTACTCAATCAATGATACTGCTTACCATTCAACTTACCAAACCCCCTCAAAGCCAGTACAAATGAGTTCCAGTTTTTTCTTTTCCTAGAAACCTGTACATTAAACTTTCTTTTTGAGGGAAACATAGTTGTACCGAGGATTGCAGGAAGTAGCAGTCTCGAGCAAAAAAAGTTTGGTGGGGGTTGGGGGGGGGGACACAAAAACTCACCTAAGTGATGGGTGATAGAGTGGTTATCCACATAACCAGAGAGTTTTTATTTAATTTAAACTCACTTAACTTTATTAATTAAATTCAAGCTGACACTCCATAAAAGTGGGTACTTCTAATTTTGAATACTTTTGTTACAGAGAAATGGTCAATCACGTCCTGCTGCAGGAGCTGGTAAAAATGACAATGGCTAGATAAGAGAGTTATCCAGCAGAGTTTACCATACACTGCCTGTGGGGATGCTTTCTGTGGTTCCATGTAGGTGTGAACTGCCCCCAACACTAGCAAACCACTTTGAAAATGAGCACCACCAGTTGCACAAGGAACTGAGACAGAGACTAGGTTCCCCACTGCTGAAAACGAGGCACAGTGCACATTCTTCTGACCAGGTAATCTGACTGCTGGAAGGAAAGCCACACAAATGCCCTTTATGTTCAAGATCAACTTCTAATGTTTCGGGCCTTTAAAGCTGTCCCAAGTGAATGCTGGATAACCCATTTTGCTACCAATACAAATCCAAGTTCATGTCTCCAGGACAGTTTCAGTGGTTGTGATTCCTGTCTAAAATTCATGATCTTCATAAACTCACCTTTGCATCCAGGAGGGCTGAGAGCAACCAGAAAGGGACACAGGACTATGGAAGCTACAACTATGTCAGCATGAAACCCAAGCACCAAGCTTCTCAAATGAATAGGGCTCTGTCGACACAATCATCGTTATTTCCAAATGCTCTAATTTTTCATATGACACACTCCTCATGGCTCAAAGTAAAATTACAGGTTTTTTCCCTCTAATACCCCCTCTCTGAAATGGGCCAGACAGTCTGCAAAGAACCTGAAACGTGGCTTCCGTCACAGCTTTGGCTCACTGACCAGATGCGACTATAAGCTTGATTTCTTCTTTTTCACGATTTTGTCACCCAAATTCCTCTTGCTATGTTATGTAATGATTAAGTTCACTGTTAACACTTCAGATGCTGCATAGGTAATTTTATTCTGGGAGGTTATTCATCTGCTTTTTTAAAAACAGAATGTCAAGAAACATTCAGAAAGGCAACATACTGCAGGACCCTAATGCACTGCCCAATTTCTCCAAGGACAGGGACCTTCACACTAAAGTGAGCCTAACATAGTTCAGGTCCAATAATTGTGAACAAGTAGGTTTTAAAGTTATATGCCTTGAAGATGACTTACCCAGCCTGCTTATTATTAAACTTTGGAAAATAGCCACAGCCTAAACACGTTATGTAAAGGTCTGCTCCAGAAGCTCCAGTTCTTATTTCCCTAGGATGCATTTTCTTTCACCTACTAGGAACTAAGCAAGCCCTTCTCCAAGGCTTCTTTCCTAACCTGGATAGTATCCCTGAACATTCTTTTTGGGACCTGGGGAGTTGAGTCCGAAGAACTCACAAGATGAAAAGGCATGCTTCGTATGATTTGCCTCCCCAAACCAGGCTAGCCAAAAGTCTTGAGAATATTCAGAAACTGTTAACAATCTTGCATTAAAAAAAAAAAAAAAAAAAAAAAAATCAATCCTGTCATCAATCTGCTGTCCACAGAAAACATAGCGGGGTATTTTTTTTTTAACATAGTGCAATTCCTGCTACATTTTAAACTAAAAGCATTAAATATAACTGTATTTAATCACCTCCCCTTAATTTGAATTCACATGGTAGATACTTATAGCTACTTAAAAAATTAAGTGGCAAAATGTATATGAAGAATGTGTATCTTGATATTTTAATTATGCTCAATTGAATGTACTTAGATTTAAAGTGCTTTTCACAAATGACATGTGCTAAGAATATCTAATTGCACACTGACATTCTAAAATGTGTGCTTACATGTGTCAAAAATAGATTAATATGAAGTTATGGAATATGGCTTTTTTAAACTAAAACCTAAATACAGTATTTTGATTATTTGGATACAAATAAGACTGTAACTACAAAAAAGGTCTACACTAGTAAATTACTAATGATACACATTACATATAAAATGAACACTCAAGTGATGACAGTATTTGGTATTTAAAGTGAAAAATAAAGATTTCTTAAGAAATCTAAGATTTAAGGTATTTTCTATTTATTCTCTTATTAACTCAATGTTACATGGAGACATGAAAATACTTTGTATGTAGTACAGATATTATCATCATATAGAAAGATCACAGGGAGGTGCCTGGCTCAGTCCACAGAGTGCACGACTCTTGATCTCATGGTTGTGAATTCAAGCCCCATGTTGGGCATAGAGCTTACTTGAAAAGAAAAAAAAAAAAAAAAAAAAGATCACAGGTACAAAAAAAGTATTCAGCAAATAGTAGTGGATGAATTAAATTAAAACACAGTACCCAACAGTAGTCAGGTACTTCGCAACACGGAATACAGGAATTCAACAATCTCACAAAGAAGATGGCAACTGTGAGGGGATGTGAGGCCAAGAGGCCCCGCACCCTCTAACTTGCTCTGAAAGGAAAGTATTGGATCCAGTGCCCAGTGCCCAGTGCCATCACAGGAGAGGTTATCACTTTGTACAGTCAGGAAGTTCAGTCCTCACTACAAGTTGAGAAAAGAACCTTTAGCCTAACCCTTAGTGTTACAGGCTAAATTGGGTCCCTCCAAAATTGTGTGTTGAAGACCTAATCCTATACCTCAGAATGTGACTGTATTTGGAAACAGGGCTTTCAGAGAGGTGATTAAGGTAAAATGATACGGGTGGGCCCTGGTTCCATAAGACTGGAGTCTTTAAAGGTGATTAGAACACAGGCAACATGCAGACCGAAGGATGGCATGGGAAGACACAGCAAGAAGATGGCCATCTGCAAGCAAAGAACAGAGACTTGGAAAAAAACCAAACCCGCAGACACCTTGATCCGGGACTTCCGGCTTTCATAAGTGCGAGAAAATAAACTTCTCTTATTGAAGCCATGCAGTCTGTGGCATTTGGTCATGGCAGCCCTAGCGAACCAATTTGACTGTCTAATTGCACACCTCTAAACATGAAACAAAACAGGATTGTCTCCTGACTGGGTGTGTAAATTAAGCTCTTAAGTAAAAAAATCTGTAACTGGACTATTAGGAAACTTTAAAAAAGAATAGATCGTCACCATGTAATTGTTTTTGAGAGATACCAAATTGAAATCTCCCTACTCTTAATTTCTTAACTACATGGCACGGTGGAAAAAGGCTATGCTGTTTACATGTTTTACAAATATTAAGTTTCATATTTTCAACTTCATAGGGTTTTAATAGGTGTATGGAAGCCTGGCTAAGAAACCAAAGTGGAATCTGTTTGACTGACATTAAAAAGCAATGAAGTTACAGATCTGTCAAATATGTTCACATTTGGGCTCTGGCTGTGATACATGTCTATTTTGACTGCTACTACCAGAATCATTTAATGATTTACAGACCTTCAGTGTCTAAAGCATACGAAAGCTGTGGCCCAATCTTTTTTCGTATTTTCACATCATAACAAACCCCTCCCCTATT